>NW_027040670.1:1200000-1790000 GCF_037179485.1 Ochlerotatus camptorhynchus
ATTCCTGGACCAGTGCTCTGTGTTCTCTGCGGAAAGTGCGGCAATCTTCCACGCCATTACCATGCACGCCTGCAAACCGCTCTGTATCCTTTCGGACTCTGCAAGTGTTCTAACAGCTTTGAAATCCCAGACATCCAGACATCCTTGGATCCAAGGGAAGCTCCGTTGAACACTACCTTCGTATGGATCCCCGGGCATTGCGACATCCGGGGGAATTGTGAAGCAGACCATCTTGCGGCTCCGGGCCAATCTGGAAGGCTCGCTACTAAAACCGTTCCAGGACCTGATATCAAGACTTGGATGAAATTCAAACTTCGGAATGCTTGGGCCCATGAGTGGGCCAGCAAAAGGGAACCGTTCCTCCGTAAAATCAAAGGGGAAGCCACCAAGTGGCAAGATTCTCCAAACCGTCATGACCAACTGATTCTTTCTCGTCTCCGCTCAGGACATACTCGGACGACCCACAATATGGGAAGTGCGACTTCGTTCCGAAAACACTGTGATATTTGCAACACAACGGTAACGGGTTAGAACCTCTTAGTGAATTGCCCAGGTTTCCAGGGAATTAAGGATCTTTATGGGATCCCGACGAACATTATAAACGCCTTGGCCAATGACCCTTCAACCGAAGCAACTGTTATATGTTTCATCAAGGACGCCAACATGTATAAGAACATCTGACTTAACTCACTGACAAGAACCAACCATAGCCGACCCACTGCATCGAACCAGGGAGGTCTCTTCTGGACTGTGGGTCCCTTCTGGATACCCCACCTCATTAACTCTATAACTAGGGGGTTCCTTCTGGCTCCCCACAGCTATTTCAAACTCTGTCACTAGGAGGGACCCCTTCTGGATTCCCCAATATTCGTCAAGAGATGAACCAGCCTCTGGCTGAAAGTCTCGCTAATAAAGATAACCTAACCAAGTACTTATGTCCCTTTCACTTACATCAATGCAAATCCCGACCCGGTCACATCCCGGACGTGTCAGTGTGAATTGCGCTGATCAAGCCAACCGTTCGATGCGAGAATAATCTGCCGGACGGCAAGTTCACCACGCCATCCGAAGCGATATTGAGTGGAAGCGCAACGGCAGTGCTCTTTTATAACTTTACAAGTTTAGGCAGAACGAAGCGCAACCAAGTGGTACTCGATTATGACGACGGGGTTTATATAAAATGTTTATAACATGAAAAAAAAATTACTTCTTACTTGTACAATTTTCAAAAAATTTCTATCGTAAATTGGAAAAATATTTATTTCCGCAGATTTGTAGAGTAATTTTCTATCGATTGACGCACTTTGATTTAAATTTAAACTATAAATGACAAAGTTACAAGCGTTCAAAACCTAACATCTTTTTGAGACGGTTGCAATTTCTTCTTTCTTCTTCTTGTTCGCATTTCAAGCTTATTGCTTAGCGCATATTAGCTTATTGCGCTTCCACAGTTATTAATTGAGAGCTTTCGATGCCAATACCAATGAATGAATTTGTATTTTGTGTGGCAAGCACAATGATACTCTATGCCCAGGGAAGTCGAGAAAATTTCCAACCCGAAAGATTCCCTCGACCGAACTCCCCGCTAGCTGCTCGCGGGGAGCTTTTCGTTGTGTAATGGAGAACACCACCACTCACCACGTGGTCATTGAATAAACACCGTAAAAAGAAATAAAAGAGGAAGAAGTCAATTGTCACCACTTCCTCTTAGGGTGAGACCGGATGGAATTCAACTTTGAAATTTGTGTTAGGGAAATCGCTTTTCGCAGGCAATCGGTGATAATTTTAATTATCATAGCAACAGTTGCACATTCGTTAAATTTTCAACAGTGACATTTTGAAAAATGATAAATTAATAACAAGTAGCGTAGAAATATTTCTGATCGATTGGTGATAAAATTGTTGAAATTGGTCCATGGGAAACTGAGTTATTAACGTTCAAAATCTTTCATAATTATGTTGCATGTTCCATTTTTGGTTTTCACAAAGTGTACCCCCATATTGAAATCACAGACGTAGTCTTACGTCAAAAGAACTTTGTTTTCATCGCGGTGAACACCATATCTCTGAGTGGTACAACCCGCTTTCTCCCTGTTAACTGGGGCAACATTTCAACCAAGTCCATACGAAAAACGATTCGTTTCGATTTCCGCAGTGAGGCCTCTGGTCTCCAAGTTTTAAAGGAAGGTGACTATGTCGTTCCATATTGTGAAGATTGTCCGTCGAATTCGCTTGAAGAGAAGGTTTTTACAATACAGTAGCTTATGCGCCACTCTCGAGATCGAGAGACTACTGGTCGTGTTGAATTGCCCGACTATGCTCTAAAGAGCAAATATTGAGTTCTCAGGGGAGTCTTTGAACGGTTGATTCTTACGCCAACATAGCTTTCTAAAATTTAACAAAAAAGTCACGTTTCCAGACGGTCATACGCCGCTAAAGGTGTGAACGTACTGGGAGAACGAAAAGCGAGGTGAACGTAAACGAAAGTGAATCGAAGTGAACGGAAAGCTTTTACCTAGGGAATGGTTCGGAGCATAAATCAGAACAAAAGGTAATTTCATTGGAATGAACTTTAATTCATTTTAATTCATCTTTTCTAATTCGGGTTGAACTTTGTGTGTGTGGCGTGTAAATGTTTTAGTGTAATGGCCATATTGATGACGTACCTGCGCAGGGTTTATGCTGGCGTTGACTTCTCGGCAGGTACGGGAACGGTCGAGGGGTCCATCGAACCGCGGCGATGTTTTGCTGACAAGGTGGTGTAGGGTGGGTATTCACCTATATTCACCTCGGAGGGCTCGTATGCGTTCAAAGAGGGCCGAACTAAAGGTGCGGAGGTGGCGCGGCTGGACGAAAGCTTTCGAATTCGAGGTTAGCAGGCCGTCCAGAGCAACCCAGAAATCCTGCAAGAAGGCCAACGTGCCCCGCCGAGTGACCCTCGCGAACTACCACTACTCGATCACTACGGGACGAAATGAAACCTTCCCACAAGACCCCCAAGCACTCGGACGTTACCTTAAGATGATGGGAAACCAGCACTCCGTTTAACTACCGATCACGGCGGGCCGAAACTAGCATACGAGCGATGGCGGTCAACACGTGAGTGTGTGGTGTCGTGACAGGAATCAAGCCTGTATATAAAGCGCTCGTTGGACGAACGCTGTTTGTCCAACGCGAATCACTAATTTTAGTACCAATAATTTAAAAGAATTCAATGTCTAAAATTACCTTTGTTATTTTCAATAAACTGCACACAGAGCAGGAAAATTGTGCCTTCTTGGCTTTGTTTCTACGAAACTTTAACTAAACAAAATTACAAAAGAAACATAAAAGATTAACCTTCACTTCACCACTTTACTAAATTTTTAAGTCACACCTTAATTGAAACTAAAACGGAGATCACTGAGAAGAATTTTTCAATAAGACATCTGGTCACCAGCCGCTATGAACTTTAAGTGAACGAGAAGAATCCTAAATGCTACTAAAGACCTCGTTTTTTAGAGGAAATGGCCAATGTCGACTGCTAATGACATTTGACATTTCTATCACATTCTAGAATGTTCGTTTTTGCACTAACGCTATCTTACATTTCGTTCGAAAAACAACATTATTCTATAACTTGGTAACCTAGTGTTGATATACATTTGAAGTTGCATTGGAAAAGAGGCATTGAAATTTAAATATTATACCATTTTTTAGCAATTTATTAAATAAACGAACCATGCTATAAATTCAATATATTGCATTGGAGATGGATCTACCTTAAATTGGAAACCTATCCTAAACAAATAAACCGCATTCATATGGAAAACTAATTGAAATAGATGAACAACGTTACAAGATTTTCACGTAGATACCAAGTGTAAGACGCATGCTTCTACCTAAAGAGTTAAAACTAATAATCTTGAGATCTCCAGATGATCCCGTTAAGACGCCAAGACGTAATGATTACAATGGTATCATAAGTCAAAACATGAATAATTCCCAATACTATGAAGTAAATGTATATATTCATAAACCAAACTTCAATAACTTGATGAAAAGAACAATTCTAGATAGAGCTGGAATTAGGGCGTAACAGCTTTTGTAAACAATGGCTTCTCTCGATGATTTCTAGGAATTCAAGGTACTCCCATGCAAACCAACATAACCATCGGAAAGTGGTGTTGATTGGCGTGAGCGAGCCTTGAGCTTCTAGAAATCACGAAGTCATTGTTTACAAAAGCCGTTACACCCTAATTCCAGCTCCATCTGGAATTGTTGAAAAGCAGTCATGAGCAATAACCGTCGATAGCATCTGCATTAACGTCAATGCTGACGTTATCAACGGTTATCGATTAACAACCTTGCTCATGAGCAGTTAGATTTATGAACCAATAAATACTTTACGTTGAAATCAGTTCACATTTCAAATACAGTCAAGTCTCATTCTACACACTTAGAAAAAAAAATCATGTATATTTAGGTGCTCTGAGACTGACATATACGAGCGTCAATTTTGACATATAATTGAGTCAAAGCAGAAGCGAATATTAACTCAATCAAACGTGCTTTTCGTCGAGAAACGATCTTTTCAGTCTTGAAGCTCTTATTTTTACAGGACATGATTGTTTTCGTCTCATCCTTTATGTCAAAGATGGATTCCGTCACGTGTAAAATTAGTTATTTCTAAGTATGTATTTAACACGATATTCTCGGTGGAAATCCAGGCTACTTCAACCACACTCCAATTGCAACTAATTTCCTATCTCTTTGTTCGCAAATATCTATTTAGAAAGAGTTTACTGTAATAAGGTACACTTTTATTTCCCTCTCCCGTTTTCTCTATAATTCTCATTCTCTCTCATTCTCTTTCATTCTCTCCCAGTCTCATATTTACTCACGCTGCATCTATCACCGCAAGGATGCTGATTGCGATAGATCAATATGTAAGCGTAAGTCCATATGTGGGACCAACCCTATGCCATACGTATGTTCGCTCTTCGATTTAGCTGCACACGCGGCGTGAAATATGGCCACAGAAAACGGGGAATTCGGAACACTCGGACGAACTATAAAACTAAAAGCCAAGTTGGCAGTTTATTCAATCCTCTTTCCTAGCTTGCCCTAGAAAGTTTGTGTTCGGGTCAGACCTTAAAATTGCTCTCTTCTTTACACAAACACAAATGATTACCAGTGATAAAGATAGATAACTCTAGACATCACGAGAAACTCTACACAAAACAAAAACCTAGCTATTTATTTGGCCGTTTAGGACTGAACACCCGATATCTCGAGAATGAGTGAAGATATCACAAAATGGACAACATTTTCGCTCTTCACTATTTTGGACTTAGACCTCTTGCTCCACCTCTAAATGTCAACGAAAAATTTTTTTTTTTTAATATGTTACTAAATAAGTCCCATTAATCATTTCCCACATGGGAAATCATGTCCCCGAACGATTTTGAAAAATAAGCCCCACCCTAATGTCCCCTGTTTATGTGTTTTTATGTAATAGTGTATATTTTTTCGTATTTTTTTCTTTTCGAAATTTTCCAAAAAATTTGTTGATGCAGCCATGGTAATTGGTTTTGTTTGCTTGTGGGATAACTTCAATTGCGCTTGATATATTTTGCGGTTTTAGCTAGAACATAAGAAAAAACAATACTGTCGGTAAGGTGTGCACCCAAATGCAAGAACATATTTGAGTGTTGTGGAGGAAAAGACATTACAATTTATTTATTGTAGAAAATCGTAAGTGATTGATCTTGGGCGGAACGCTTTGAAATGTTTAAAAAAAATAGGGCCAAACTTGATCCAGTTTGGGATACATTATTGACTGCTTTCGAGAACGGAATTTTACTTGAATAACTTTGTTTAACCAGGGCTTAAACAATCGTCACGTCAGTCATAGCTTGTTATGATAACTTAGCAGAACATCATGAGTCTAATCCCAGGCCTATTCACATTCAAGATTCGTCAATCGCTTCATTTGTTAATATGACTACATGGTAATAACAACAACTCGATGATTAAAAAAGGGCTCGTTTGCCTGATGGCAAAAACAATACTGAGCAGAAGACCGTGGGTGCAATCCCAAGATCCTTCGCGTTAAATGATCCTTAGGACATCAATTTAACTTACCGTTTACCAAAACGAACCCTGCTGCAAACCCAACCGTCTTACCCAACATCCCAGTGATTCCTCGTGGAAGTACAGAGGACTCCTCGGCTTCTATCAAAGCGAGTGTCACGTCAACACATTCCTACCCATTCCTGTCTTGACCTGCGTTTGGACGCGGCTGGCGCTGGTATTGCCTAGTTTGAGATCACCAGTTTTTACACATTGAGGATGAATTCTAGTCCCAAGCATCGTCCATTGGTTCTTTGTATAATTACAGCTGATCTGGCAATAACAGAGTAGCTGCCGTGGACGGTCAATCATGCTCATGCCCATGCTCAAAACTCTGTTATTCATGAGATAAACAAATGGATCTTATTTCATTGATCGATTATCATCGTAGACTGCCTCTGGTCATTGTACGATTAGTATTTTGAATTGGTTACTTTGAAGACTGTTTGGTTCGCCAGAGCCCAAAATTACTTCCAAACGATAATCGGTTTACATCAAATGTAATCCCCTCACCCAGAACTAAAAATCAACTTTTATTCCTTGTCCATCACCATTCGATTGGCCAACCATTAAATCGGAAGCCACGTGAGTAACACGATCCGGATATGCTTATGGTTATGGCTTCTAATGTAGCAACTCGCAGTTTCAGCGATTTCCCGACCACAGCGCGGATCGCGATAAATATGCTAATTAATGACCGTGCGGAGCGCATGATCGCGTTACCTCGCTCAATTTGTTGGCATCCTATGGGTCTGTATGTCTACCTGCCTGGCTGCGGGGGCACGTCTACCCAAAACACATTTTGCGCACACTTCCCTCGAGCACGAATCTGGTGGCGTGGGATGAGCGTGAAACAGTCTGTCAGTAGATATTTACCATAGGTTGCTTCTACGTCTGTGCTAGGTGCAATTTTTCCCACAACCAATGTCTTCAAAATTCCCATCGACCAAGGATGATCGTTCACTATGGTTAACCGGATCGGCATTTCCTCAATATATTTCAGTGGATCCGCCGTATGTTAATAGCCATGCTCATTCGATCGCTCGGATTTGTCATGCTGGACAGTCTTTCCGTAATTTATGCCTTAGCCTAGGCCAAGGGTGATTTGATTATGTTATTTAACCGTACATGCTATATGAAGTGCTGCAGTCTGATCAAATGGTTCGGCGAATATGATCAGAGGGAATTGAAACAAACTAATTTGGAATAATTTCCAGTACAATTTTCCCGGTTAAATTGATTTGTGTTATAATTTCAACTGTTATTATATACCATCTTGACCGTCGTCGTTGTCGTCGTTTTCACACTCCATTGTGCTTAAAATGGTCCCCATGGTCTTCGCAGCCCGAGCCGGTGCATCAGACGGGGACGCGGCAATTTCAACCACCATCAATTGTAAGTAATAGCCGTCATTAAAGTTATCATTATTGAATTGTTATGATATTTTCAATTTACCATGGATGCTATTTTTCCATGGTGGGTGGTGAAGGAGAGCATGAAGAGGAAGAAGAGGAAGGTGAGCTTATAGATATGAGATCCATTCGATTGATTGCAGTAATTTGCTCGATGATGATCCGGCTATGGTTACTGGATCATTGTCTAGTTTAATCCATTAGATAGAATTGAATGATTGGCGGAACGAATCGTATTCATATTGATAAAGGAGTGTCGGTTTCACTTCCGCAAGTGGTTGGGAACACGAAAGATGTGAAAATAGGTCGATCTACGGAACAGACAAACAGCTCCAGAGCAGAAAAACGCGGTCCCAGGACCATTCATATTAAAGAGATTGATTTTAAAATCACTTGTTTATCGTGTATTTTGCGAAACTTGTCGTTGTCGGTGACGGGTTTGAATGGCTACAACAACTCGAGTAAAGGTGTGACGTGAAATGAGAGGCTTGGTGGCCTTAAAATTTAAAATTCGTCAATCGGTTTATTTGCTAATGTGACTACATGGTAATAACAGTAACTCGATGATTAAAAAGGAGCTCGTTTGCCTAGTGGCAAACGTTTTTGCTTACTGATCAGAAGATCGTGGGTTCAATCCCAAGTTCCAATTCGCGTTATATGATCGTTAGGACATCAACTCAGCTTATCGTTTACCGAAACGATCCCTGCTTCAATCCCAACCCCTCTTACCAAATATCCCAGTGATTCCTCGTGGAAGTGCAGAGCTGTTCTCGACTTTCATCAAAGCGAGTGTTTCTTGACCTGCGTTCGGACGCGGCCGGCGCTGGTATTGCCTAGATTGAGGTCACCAGTTTTTACACATTGAGGATGATTGCTAGTTCCAAGCATCGTCCATTGGTTCTCTGTGTAATTACAGCTGATCTGGCAATAACAGAGTAGCAACCGTGGGCGGTCAATCGTGCTCATGCTCATGCTCAACAGGTAAACAGCTCAGGAGACTGCTAGAATTCTGAAGATAGTTTGAACTTTCTTTTAAATAATTCTCTATTTACGTATTTGATCTGAAGGCAAATCAGCCTCAGGCTGAAAGCCTCCTTAATAACGAAAACTTAACTTAACTTTTCTACGTACACGATGAATTTAAATCACCGCAGTCGGTAATATTTTGCCGAATTTTTAAACAGCCTGAAAGTTTAAATTTAAAATTACCTTCACACGTAAGAAATCAATACAATCGATACATTTTATTAATTGTATTATTTCATGGGGTTAACTGAACAAAGTCTGTGCTCATGCGGAATAAATTTGCTAATTTTTGAATTTTTAACCGATTATGAAGTTGCAAAAACCGCCATAAAAATGTCACCTTCACTTGGTTGCAAGCCTTATAATAACCTTTGATTGCAAAAAGGGTGATTAGCCGGCTTGGAGGTTACTAGGGTAGGCCTGGGTACCTACTGTGTGCACTCCCTCATTTCTTCTATGGGAATCTTCCACGTACGTTTTATTCCGTTGGTCCTCTGCACACAGCACGAAAACACTGACCCCGTGGCACCACGATCTTTAGCTTATTGATCTTTCCGGCAAGGTGAAATCTGATC
This sequence comes from Ochlerotatus camptorhynchus, assembly GCF_037179485.1. Classification (NCBI taxonomy): domain Eukaryota; kingdom Metazoa; phylum Arthropoda; class Insecta; order Diptera; family Culicidae; genus Ochlerotatus; species Ochlerotatus camptorhynchus. The sequence continues at coordinate 1,209,128 of NW_027040670.1, forward strand.
CCACATCCATAGAAATACATTTTGTTCACGGTTTTCCCATGGAAAATACAATCAAATGCAATCGATTCACAACACAGTGTACATCGAGAAATGTCAATCTAGTGGAAAAAGCAGTAAAATCATAGAGGTAGCTCTAAGACTAGAAGGTCCCGAAGAAACGTGCTAAACTTTTCTTTTTGGCTCAGCTCTGGTACTCTCTTCGGTCCCAAGCTAATCGATGCACCCCTCAAAACATAGGAAAATCCACGAACCGCTCATTTTATCTGTCAAACTTTCATAGCGAATCAAAAAAAAACATTATGTAGTACTGGAATTTTGACTAGAATGGGGTGCGTTAATCGATTTGCTTGGGACCTATAGGCTAGTCAAGGAGTGAGCCAATTTTAAATCGTTAGTTTCCACCGGTTGGTAAAATGCTATCGTGTGTACGGCCGATCCCAAATATCAAATTTATAGTTGCTTGGTTTTATTGCATTTTTATAAAGGTTTTATTGCAGCAATAATAATTTCCAATAGTTTTATGACGGTCATATCAAGGGGTAATCAACTCTGCACACTGTGCCGAAATACAGATTGGCACACTGTTCAGCACGATAGGGCACATGTTGACAAGTAGAACACAAACAATATAGTATAAAACCGTATCACTGTCGAATGTTGACGTTTTGCCAATCGTTGCTTACCTTACCAATCAGGATAAGGCCTTGGTGTCCTCTGCTGTCCGAAGAAGTCGTCTCCACTCTACTCGATCCATGGCCACACGTCACCAACTTCGTACACTGCGAAGGGCAGGTCGCCTTCTACTTGGCCGATCCACGTTAAACGCTGCGCGCCTCTTTTTTTTTGTTCCTGTTGGGTCGCTTTCACCGTAGTCGCCCAATTTTGGCAATGTGGATGATGGGTGGTTCTCCCAGCAGCTAGCGCAATTCGTGGTTCATTCGCCTCCTCCACGTTCCGTCATCCATCTGCACTCGTTGGCAATGGGTGATCTTGGATCGAAACACAAAATATCGATTCTTTTGGTTCGATTTATCGATTTTTTGAAGCGATCTCTGGATCGATCCTTTTCATTCGATTTTTGTATCGATAAAAAAAAATTAAGTGCATTTGCATGAAATTTAATATTGATTTTTTTTGTATTCACCTTTGCACATCACTTGCCTTGAACATGGATTCTGCAAACAACCAGTGTGACATTTCAGTACGCAAGAATGAGAAAGAGGAAGTTTGGGGCTCCAGAGATGATTATAGACCTTTCTCTATATAGCACACATGGATGAACAGACGGTTTGTTGACGTAGGACCACGTCTGTGATTTCTATATAGGGGTACACTTTGTGAAAACCGAAAATGGAACATGTAACAAAATTATGAAAGATTTTGAACATTAATAACTCAGCTGCCCCTGGACCAATTTTAATAATTTTATCACCAACCGATCAGAAATATTTCCACGCATAAATAACAATTAATTTGACTGATGATTTCCCACAAGCAACTTTTGAAAAAATGGTAATGTCAAGCATTGTGCAAATAAAATCACTGCTTTCATCCCAAAACCCAGTCGTCATAATCGAGTACCACTTGGTTGCACATCATTCTGCTTCAACCTGAAAAGATATAAAAGAGCGCTGCTGTCTAGCCTCAACTCATTTCCGCTTCGGGTGTCAAACGTATCTCCGGTCTGATCTATGAGGTGTGCTGAAGGCGTTCCTGGAAAATGTGATCCGTGATGCTGTCACCTACCTACGGTCAAGCGTAAGTGGCCATGGATGTCGGCTACGCTTTGAAGCGATAGTCCAAGTAACAATTTTGGTTTTATGAGGGTTCTGTAGACCATGAATTGAACTTGTAGAACACTTTAAAACCTTGATAAAACTTGCAATGCTACTTACACTCTGTGTGGTTTCAGATGTTAAATCATCACCAACGTTGGCAAAAAACGGCCCTTTTCAGGTCCAACAAGCTTATTATAGTAAAGAGTTGGAATAGAGCTTATCTGTTCCTGTTCACCCCCAAAGAACACACGAAATGGTATCTAGAGTTGTAATCTTGTAACCAAACTTTGAAGCAAGGGGTGCAAGTGATTTTGAAAGATTCTCTTCATCAACTTTCTCTTTGAATAAAATTACTACTTATTTGGTACGCCTACAATTCAAAAACGGAATGAGTTAAGATAATAGATGACCGTTCAATTAAAAGAACTAAAGGCTCTTCACATTTGTTCCGTCCACTAGCGGTCCAACGTCAAGCTTCCGTTCGTGCCCCTAGGCACAGGCCCTTCTAATTTTTTCCCCACTAATCTGTTTCCCTCTTGCTCACGCTAATCCGATTTAAATTGTGCAGTAGTGTACTGCAGTTTGACGAGAGGTTCAAAGACGTTGAGCTGGTGGATACATTTACTATTGCAACGCTCCTAGATCCCGTTTCAAGACAGTGTACCTGGAGTCTTCAGCTCACGCTCGGGCAGTTAAAATTGTGTCTGAGCATATCTACACACTTAGAAATACCTAATTTTACACGTGACGGAATCCATCTCTGACATAAAGGAAGAGACGTAAACAAACATGTCATGTAAAATTAAATGCTCCGAGACTCAAAAGTTCGTTACTCGACGAAAAGTACGTTTGATTGAGCAGAATTTTGCGTCTATTATTATTATGACACAATTTTATGTCAAATTTGACGCTCGTATATGTCAGTCTCAGAGCACCTAAATTTACATGAATTTTTCTAAGTGTGTATAGTACCGAAAGTGAATGCGATGATATGCACACATCTGTCCCTCTACCAAAACCAACCGGAGGCCTGTGGGATAATCATGACGAAATGGTAAATAAGATTATTAAACTACATAGGGGAAATGGGCACATTGGGCACACGCTAAAAACCTGCTATTTATCATTTTTTTCTAGATGAACGTGTCATTAGGACGGTACTTATGGATATTTTTGGTCGCTATTGAAAATTTAGTCGATTGCTGAATTTTTGTATGGGCTCAAATTAGTGGCACTTAGGCCGACATTACATCGTTACATTTTCCCTACTATTTTTGTTCCTTTGATTTATTTTCCGTCGATTTTGTTTTCCGTACTGAGTACCAATGCTACCGATGCCACACAGCAAAAAAATAATTTTGATATCACATCAAAGTGGATGCACTACAATCATGTCGAAAATTTCATGTAATTTTTATGACCACATAAATAAACAAATGCAGTAAAAGCAGCGTAATGTCAGTTGATGCATTGTATTAATGATAATTTTGTCCTTTTTAGCAAGTAATATTACACCATATTTTCGACATGATTGTAGTGCATCCACTTTGACGTGATATCAAAATTATTTTTTTGCTGTGCATGGAGGCAGCTCCCACACCTGTTGGGACGTTGTGGGCCTTCAGGAGAGGAAGCAGCCGCTTCTGGAGGCACTCTTTTATGTACACCTGTCCGTTCATCGTGTCCTGGGTCACGAAAGGTGCACTCCGCTTCCAGCACGTGCAGATGGCTTGCCAAACCAGGAATTTCTTCGCAAATTTGGACATCTTCTGAGTGCGGACATGCTCCGGAACGCTGAACTTATCCTTGGCCGTGAAAAACAGGTTGCCGGGGATCTGTTTGAAGTCGGCCTTCACATATGTTTCGTCGTCCATGATGCAGCATTCAACTTTCGTCAGCATGTTGAGGTACAACTTCCTGGCACGGGTTTTGACGGACTTGTTCTGCTTCTCGTCGCGATTAGGGGCCTTTTGTACCTTGAACGTTCGAAGCCCAGCCTTAGTTTTGGCCTTCTGGACAAAACTTCGGCTTAGGTGCAGCTTCTTAGCCACATCCCTAACGGAGGCGTTCGGATTTCGGTTGAAGGCCCCAACTACGCGGTTGTGATTTTTGGTGTTGTACGGAATACTTTTTCCTTCACTTCTGGGCTTCCGATCGGTGGTCAACCGTTCCTCGAACCGCTTAATCACTCGCGACACCGTGGAACTCGCGATTCCCAACGTTTTAGCGATAGAACGATGCGAGAGATCCTTGTTCTCGTGATGAATGCGCAAGATTTTATCACGCACGAGCTGTTCTTTCGACTCCATTTCCGCGAGTTTTGATCACAGGACTTTAAAACTTGCAAGATGTAAATAATGCACTATGAACTAAATCCACCCAAATTTTCATTAAATTCTACCCAACGGTTAAAAAGTTAGAGCAATTTCATAGTGTGGCAATTTCATCGTGGACACCCTTTATCGACCCATGAGCTCATGGATCGGAGACCAACGGATTTACTTTCCTTCCGAAGAGAAATTTTATGCCTCAGAAAATCCCGGCAGCACCAGGCCTTTGGAATGGGGCAACACACTTACCACTGAACTACCGGCGCCACGATTCAGTTCACCTAAAGTCTGGAACGCGCAAAAATTGTTCAACTTCAAATTGGTGTATTTCTGTTAAAAATGCATTAAAAAAAGTGAAATGCTGCATTTGAAAGTTGAGTGTATATACAATGGTTGCTATGATGAGTTTTCACCGTTTGCTCTCCAGTTTTCAAAATGACGTCCAAACAAGAGGAGCAGCTCGTCAAAATTTTGCTCGCGCAGCAAGAGAATCCGACGTTCTCACACACCAATTTGGCAAAATTACTGGATGTGCCCAAATCGACCGTGACAAACGTTTTAAAAGTATTCGGGGAGCGTCTGTCGACCGCCAGAAAGCCTGGAAGCGGCGGCAACCGTAATTCGGACGTGGCAGCGACGACGAAGAAGGTGGTGGTGAAATATAAGCGGAATCCTAACCTCTCCATCCGGGACGTCGCTGGCAAGCTCAATGTCTCCCATACTACTGTGCAGCGGGCCAAGAAACGAGCCGGGTTGTCGACGTTTAAGAAGGTGAAGGTGGCGTACCGAGATTACAAACAAAACACGTCGGCAAAGCAGCGGTCCTGAAAGCTGTATTCGAATCTGCTCACAAAGCTCGACTGTGTCGTCATGGACGACGAAACTTATGTGAAGGCGGATTTCAAGCAGTTTCCGGGACAGGAGTTTTATACCGCATCAGGAGAAGGGAAGGTGGCTGAAATTTTAAAAACCATCAAACTATCGAAGTTCCCGAAAAATATGCGCGTGTTAAACCACCAATCGTGTACCAATCGAGTGGTACGATGCGAACAACGTGGTTGTGGTACCCAAAGACCACCACTCTCCCAACAGCCCAGAACTCCGCCCTATCGAATGGTATTGGGCCTTGGTCAAAAGGAATCTCAAAAAACAACTAATAAATCCATGGAAAACGAGCAGCAGTTTAAATCTAACTGGCGTTCGGCGGCGAATAATGCCGATGAGACCACTGTGCAAAATTTTATGGAAGGGGCAAACCAAAAGAATAAACGAACATTTTTCCTTTAAATATATAAATTGAACTACCAAAAGAGAAATAATAAGATTTTTGTGATATGAATTTTGACTGAAAGAAAAGATGTTTTTGTCAACCAATTTTTGTGCGTTCCAGTCTTTAATACACATGAGAAAAGCATAAAATATGCAATCCAAGCAATTTGATAAATAATTGCATCATTTTGTTAAATTTTTGGTTTTTTTCATAAAATTCAACAACAATCAGGTGCATATTTATTTAGGTTAGAATGAAATATTACAGCTGCCTTTACTCGAAAAACTGTTCTGTGCTATTACACGATAGTAATTTATTCTTCTGGAACTATATAAACCAATTTGGTCGTGATTTGCATTTTTTCGATCATTGTGCAATGTAGGAACTTTTGATCACAATAAGAAAATTATCAAACTATTTTTTCAATAGGCTATGTTTCTTGATTGTGAATCGATTAATATTAACTAAGTAGTCACTAACAGTACATCAATCTAAATATAGTCACTATGCATAAAACTAATATATTCACCGGATTACACTGCCGTTTCCAGGAATGTATATCTGTGCCAACCAAACCATCAATAGCTTCATAATTATTATGAACATTTTAGATCATCAAAAATGCCTATCGACCACCTTCGATCCAAAACCATCAAATATCCAAAATATTGGCCATTCGAAATTAGCCCGCTGCATAGAAACAACTGCTGACAACTGCCTCAAGCTCATCAAATCAAAGATTTTATTTCTCTAGGCTCCGACAGTTTTCTACCACCAGATGATGCTTGGAATTCGATATAATCCAGAACCGATTGGTTGACGATTTTTTACGATAATGGCACCCTAACGCCGCAACTTGTGGCCGAAGAATGTGAACCAATTTCTGATCAGCCCTGGCAAACAACCCAAAGGAAAAAAGGTGTCCACAAAATGACCTCCAATCTAAATTCTCTTTAAAAATAAACCTCCAAAATTAATTCTCATTAATAACGTCTTCGTTTCGGTGGACACATGGAATTCCGTTCCATCTTTTTCTCTTCGTTTCTCAGTAAATTGCACCTTCCCAACCATAGTATTCAGCGCCCCAGTCGTGTGGGCGGCTCGAATTTGTTCGATCGAAAAATATGTGCCATTTTTCATTTTAAAAAGCACTCATAAATCCTGATTAAGCTACTCCACTACACACCCCGTTCGTTTCCTCACCTCCTCCACCGAAAATTCGACGGCTTTCATCAATTCCCCATCCACATCGTGTCCCTCCATGTGGTGCGGACAACTTGTATACCTACATATTTTACAACCGTTTCGGACTCGATCGTGTGCCGGCTGCCAGCGCAAGTGTTATCGAGACAGCAATTACCACAAATTAGAATACCATTTTCGCTACGCCTTCGTCAAAAAAGTTGGACCCTCTGAAAAACAATCAATAAACCCGGCAAAATTATTATCACTGACATCGGTCGGTGATCCCCGATGGCCCAATCACCAAGATCCGAATCGAATCCCGAAAGCGTAAAACGATAACGATGAGTGCTAAAAACAACGAACAAATCAGAAATCAATTAGCTCAACACCACCTCCTTTGGGCACCAGGACGGACGGTTTGGGTGGTCGACCTCGAATCGAGATCGAGGAGGTTGGTTTTAATCGAACCGATCGAATGTGCACTGATTGTATACGAGCTGCGCTCGTCGGGGCGGGTTATTCAGCGTCGCGTCACCTTTGTTGGTGGGATGCATTCAATTGAAGAGCGATCGAGAACCAAGATTGACAACCGGAACAAATTGAAGGTATGAGGCGGTGAAGGTGACGACGACGACGACGACCAGAACGGTACATTCGAAGGCAATGTGGGTGAATTGATTTGGATCGCGAATTGGCGATGCTTTAAAATAAATGATGTTTTTAATAACTTGGAAATGAAAATCGCTCGGGCTTGGTAAGTTTTGAATGTGATACAGTTGTAATCTACTTAATTGGAATCACACTAGAGAAACATCTTCGGAATAATTTCTTACCCACGTACACTCCCGATCATAAGTTTAAGAACACCTAAAAAAAAAACATGACAAATTAGTTATGTTCATATCTCTTTTTTTTTCCTTGATTTGTTTTTCCGTCGATCTTGTTTTCCGTGCTGAGCACCAATGCTACTGACGCCTGGAAGGCAGCTCCCAACCCTGGACCCTACCTATCGACCCATCAACTCATGAACCGGGGACCAACGGCTTTACTTCCCTTATGCCTCAGAACATCCCGGCGGTGACGGCTGGTTTGAACCCAGGCCTGCTGGGGTCAGAGGCAATAACGCTTAACACTACACCACCGGCGCCGCTATGTTCATATTTCTGTCATGTTACGTCCAATTTTCGTTCTCTTTAGATCATTTGAAAGGTATTGGTATTGCCTCGTAGGCAAACTGTTCAATATGATTTTCAAATTTTGTGTGCTAAAAGTTCACCCAAAGCTACAATATTTTTCAAAATTTACTCTGAAGAATCGTGACTGATTTTCTCAGAATTGGGTTGGCCAAATTTTGAAATAAAAGTAGTAGAACACTTATGCTATACCATTCATACCATTCAAATAACCTTTGGAGATCGAAAATTGAACGTAAAATGAGAGATCATTGAACGAAACATATTTGCATGGTTTTTTGGGGGTGTTCTTAAACTTATGATCGGTAGTGTAATATGATGAGAAAGTTTTCCATTGTCAGATTGTCTTCAGAATAATATCTGAAGTACTTCGTTTATTTTTTTAACTGATGAGGCTCTGTAGAATGATGGAATTAGAAAATATCTAAAGAACTGAAGGTCTTCAGAATAATTCCTAATCGACCTCATATGATGAGAGGACGATTTCATTTGCCTTTTCCAGGTAGAATATTTTCTATTGATATCTGAAGTTGATATGGATTAGCATTACATAAAAGGTAACATATCTAGAAATAATTAAAAAAAAATTAGCATGCCGAATACCAGTTTAAAATCAAATCCTGATATTTTCATATCAAACAAATACCTTAACTGAAGTGCTTTGTTATTGATAACGAATAACTTCAAATATTATTTATTGATATTTTACCTGCCTATATCGTGCTAATGCGTATTATTTTTTTTTCTTTTTTAAAGAGATTGTCAGCCTTAGGCTGGTTTGTCTCTGGATGATCATTTTCAAAACCAAGTCATAATTTCGCATGTAATATTTGAGATATTTTAATCTTACATAAATTGTGGAAGTACCTACATATTTGTGATCCTCTCAAAAGCATTGTTCTTGCAATGCTTCCTTCTGTGAAGACCCTCTTGAAGCAATTGACATTGAAGTGGCCCCTCCTTGCAGCAATCATTTCCTTCGATGGATTTGATCACTGTTCTACAGTGGAATTGTCGAAGTCTCATTCCTAAATTAGTTCCTTTTAAGTTTTTAGTTCAAATTAATGATTGTGATGCATTTGCTCTTTGTGAAACTTGGCTCTCTTCAGATATCGATCTTTTTTATGATTTTAACATTATTCAACTGGATCGTGAGGATTCGCGTGGAGGAGAGGTACTTTTGGGGATCAAAAAGTGCCATTCCTTCTATGGAGTGAATCTTCCGAAATTTCCAGGTATTGTCGCCTGTCAGGCTATTATTAAAGGCAAGAGCCTTTGTGTTGCTTCTGTGTATATTCCTCTCCGAGTTTCAATTAATCAAACACAACTTTAAGATATTTGTTCAGTTCTTTCGACTCCACGGTTGATTATGGGAGATTTTAATTCCCACGGTACAGGCTGGGGGGAACTGTATGATGATAACCGTTCTACTATGATATATGACCTTTGCGACAACTTCAATATGACGATACTTAACAATGGAGAAGTAACACGTTTGGCTGGTCCATCCTCGAATGGTAGCAGATTAGACCTCACACTTTGCTCTAACTCATTATCGTTGGATTGCACGTGGAATGTGATCCAGGATCCCCACGGTAGTGATCACTTGCCGATCAAAATTTCGATTGCCAGTCGGAATCCGTTAACGGTACGACCTTACCCGTAATATCGATTGGACAACGTTTAAGATTAAGCCGCGTTGGCGGTAGAAGGGAATATAACTTCCTCTCCAATATGATCTTGGAAAGCACGCTTCGAGCTCAAACTCGACCGGCTCCTGGAACGTCTTTCCGTAGGAAACCTCCTTCCTCTTGGTGGGACCGTCGTAACAAGTCCGACGCGTTTAAGCTTTTCCGGAAACGTGGAACACCCGTGCTCTCACTCGCGCTCCTTTCGTGTGGCAATTCGGTTCAGGGTGCTGATAGAATCAAGTTCAACTTGTTGAAGAACCTCCCAGACGTCGCTAAGAGGCGCATGTTGAACTTGTTTTGTCAGTTCCTGGAGCTCAATATTGTCCCGGATTGGAGGCGGGTTAGAGTTATGGCCATTAAAAGCCTGACAGACCCGCGTCAGATACGGGTTGTCGGATATGGGTTTAAAAAAAGAACCGAACTCCTCACTACACTTCAAAGACTGATTTCTATATTTAATGATACTTAAAATCTACCCTGTGCTACCTACTGATTGCTGACCTAGAATCACCATACCATCCGATATTCGTCCAAGGGTTGTTCGCCGTCGTAGTCGCTGTTGTCCGGATGTTATTTGCTGATGAGGTCAAAATGTTGTTTGGTGGTTCTGTCACCTGGCTGGTGTTGGTTAATTCTGCTGATGTGGTCCAAACGGTGATTGTCTGCTGTTTCGGTGTCGTTGCTAACAGCCTATGTTGTCCAAAAGATGATTGTGAAATGTCCGCTGGTTAATTGTCGTTGTCTACAGGTTTCGCGTCTATGGTAGCGTTGTTGATATTTGCTGATGAGGTCTGAATAATGATTGCAGGATACCTGTTGGTCTAATGCCGTTGCCAACTGGATCTATGGTGATGGCTCGGTTGATAACTCATATTTCATTTCCGCACCGCTATCATCTCCAAGAACATCGAGGAAAAATTTCCACAGTATTGTTTTTAACTAGCTTCCAAGCTTTCAACTCATCGCAGGACTACCAATAACCAAAGAGTTAACTGAATAGCAAGAGCTTGTACCCAAGACATATCGTGTTGGATTGGCTTGTACTACATGGACATCGACAGAGCACATCAAAAACAGAACTCTCGCTTCCGAATTTCAACCTATCAAATTTTATCGCTGATAATGAGTTAAGAGATCGATTTAATATTTGCTATACTTTTGCTGTGACATCAAAGTTACCTTTCGTAATCCTACGTCAAATCTACGGTCGTGTCTTCGATACAACCTCTTACTTTTTTCTATCTCTTAAAGATCTCATTTTAGAGCATTTTTTTTCCTTAAATTACTTAGGCTTCTGCACTTCTGACAGTATTCACCACCAGGGCGAGCCGCCTTCGATCGCTTCGACTGGTGGAAAATCGACTTGAAATTGTTTAGCGCAATATACCGTATGCGTGAAAATGTTAACACCATTAAGCAATGTCAAAATTTAAAAAATTCTCAAAAATGTCGTTTTCGAATTTTTTTATTTATTCTAAGGGGGGATGTTTCTCAGAGTCTTAAACTATGTTAATCATGGATCGAGTTTCCACTTGATGCAATTACGGCCTCCACACGCATCCTGAATGCACGGCAGGTTCTAATAATGTATGGAGGCGAACCAGCCTCAGGCTGAAAGCCTCCTTAATAAAGATAAATCAATCAATCAATCTAATAATGTAGTCTGGATCCATTTCTCTCCAGGTACGAGTCAATGTTTGTCTGAGGCTTGCTGTACTCGGGTGGCGTTTAGAACAGGCCTTGGCCTTCATAACGCGCCATATTGAGTAATCCAGCGGATTAAGATCGGGGCTGGATGGCGGCCACATATCCTACGCCCAGAACGGAGGATGTTCCTGTAACCACTTCTGAGTGCGGTTCGAGGTGTGGCACGGAGTCCCATCTTGTTGAAATACAACATTTGGCTTCGGACCGTACTGTTCTTTGATCCACGGAAGAACATACTTACTTAAAATCCCGATGTTGTCCCTCGTGTTGACCTTGTCGCCTTCTGAAATGAACACCGGGTCCATTTTTTGCCATCGGAAGCCACCAATCCAAACACCATAACGCTAGCAGGATGCTTGGACAGATACACGTTCTTGTGCTCGTCGGCCACGTCTTTTACCGGAAGAGAACTAATATACCGGTCGGTTCTGGAATTTGATACGGGATCGACGGTAAACATGCTCTCGTCGGTGAACAGGATTACCGGATTTTTTCGCTTAAGGAAGTTCAAGATTTTCTTGCATCGTTCGGCTCGTAGCTCCCGGATGCGGTTGGTAATCATGTGAGTTTTTTTTCCGTGCCCTTGACTTCGCCCCGCAATCTTCCTTTACGATATTCCATGCCGTAAAGTCACTGATCCCGTGTTCCTTTGCCATTTTCCTTATTGAACGCACTTAATTCACCTGAATCTTCCTTTTGATAGCAGCGATAACCCTCGGAACCCGAGCTGACCTCCGACGACCAGTGGCCACCTTCGCGGATAGTTGTTCTTTCTTTTCTCGGTCTAAAACCCTTTTGACGGTCCACCGGGACACTCTCATGGCGATTGAAATGTCTTTTTGCGACATTTGCGCGTGGGACAAATCACGAATACGCTGCCACTTCGTCATGGTTCAACTGTCAAACTAAGTAAATCATTTTCTTTTATACACAGCTTACTACGGTATGAGCTATAGGTTATGTGCACGCAAAAAAAAAAACCAAAGGCATTGTATGCACAGGTGAACCGGGAACCTTTTTTGTACGATGGTGCAAACATTATCACGCATACGGTACTTAAAATTGGAAATAATGGTGATACATTATTTCTACTAGCAATAGTGCACGCTTATAAAGATTAATGTAAATTTAGGTGCTCTTAGACTGACATATACGAGCGTCATTTTGACATAAAACTGAGTAATAATAGAGCGAAATTCAGCTCAATCAAACGTAATTTCGAACTGTTCAGTCTCGGAGCACTTAATTTTACATGACATGTTTGTTTACGTCTCATCCTTTATGTCACAAATGGATTCCGCCACGTGTAAGATTAGGTATTTCTAAAGGGTGATACGGTCAAAATTTGGTCAAGGGAAAACGCGTGTAAATCGGTGAAATCGTTTATTTAAAAAATCAAATTAAATTTCTTTTTCAAGTTCAATTAGTATAAAATTCAGGAAAAATATTCAGTTAGGCTTTCGCTTTTCCAAATCCGAATTGCCGGGCCTTACGCTTGACCCCTGCCATCAGATTTTGTACAGCCACCTTGTCCACCTTCTTCGCCGCAGAAAGCCAGTTTGCCTTGAACTGCTGCTCGCCCTTAGCAGTTTTTTTGGTTTTCTTTAGGTTCCGCTTGACAATAGCCCAGTATTTCTCAATTGGGCGGAGCTCTGGCGTGCTGGGAGGGTTTTTGTCCTTGGGAACCACCTGCACGTTGTTGGCGGCGTACCACTCCATGGCCTTTTTACCGTAATGGCAAGATGCCAAATCCGGCCAAAACAGTACGGAACAACCGTGTTTCTTCAGGAAAGGCAGCAGACGTTTATTCAAACACTCTTTCACGTAAATTTCTTGGTTGACAGTCCCGGAAGCTATGAAAATGCTGCTTTTCAAGCCACAGGTACAGATGGCTTGCCAAACCAGATATTTCTTTGCGAACTTTGACAGTTTCATGTGCTTGAAAACATCTGCTACCTTTCCCCTTCCTTTTGCCGTATAAAACTCCTGTCCCGGAAGCTGCTTGTAGTCGGCTTTGACGTAGGTTTCGTCGTCCATTACCACGCAGTCAAACTTCGTCAGCATCGTCGTGTACAGCCTCCGGGATCGCGCTTTGGCCGTCGTATTTTGTTTATCATCGCGATTTGGAGTCACTACCTTCTTGTAAGTCGATAGTCCGGCTCGTTTTTTGGCTCGATGCACGGTTGTAGACGATACACCCAGCTTATTTGCGGCATCTCGGAGAGAGAGGCTAGGGTTTCGCTTGAAACTACCGGCAACTCTCTTTGTTCGCTCAGCGGCTTCCGGTTTTCGATTTCCCCCCGATCCAGACTTCCTGGCTGTCGACAAACGTTCCCCAAACACTTTAATTACATTTGTAACGGTTGATTTGGCAACTTTTAGCGATTTTGCCAACTTTGCGTGCGAGTAGCTCGGATTTTCGCGATGCGCGAGCAAAATTTTGATACGCTGCTCTTCTTGCTTGGACGGCATTTTGACAACTGAAGAGTGAATTCCAAAATCAAAATAGGAGCAAAATTCTACACACACACACCTTCAAAATGAGGGGTGTTCAGGTTTTTTAAATGCAAAATTGAAAGAAATACGTCAAGTTGATATTGACCAAATTTTGACCGTATCACCCTTTAAGTGTGTGGTACTACAAGATACAAAATGTAGACATTTGGTCACAGAAAAATGCAATATATTTGAGGAAAAATCGAAGGATTTCCAGAAATCTCCCAACAACAAATTGAATTTTTAATGATTTAGAAAAAAAAAGTTTAATGGTCTGTGCCTAGGGGCACGGACGGAAGATTCACGTAGGACCGCTAGTGAACGGAACAAATATGTGGATCATTTAGTTCTTCACTCTTTCCGTTTTTGAAGTTATCGCCCTGAAAAAGGCCGGTTGTTTTTCAAATGGTGACCATACCAGTGCAAGTCGATGCCAACCGGATGACGGCAGCCTAGTCATGCTTCCTATTGCAGGAAGCCTTTCCTCCGGTCAATGTGGGTGCTTTCGTCGTCGTCTCAGTGATGCCACATATTCAGATTTATCTGTAATGATACAGATTTATCTGTAATGACACAGATTTTTCGCAACATTTTGATACAGGAATCTGTATATACAGATCACAGATTTTTTTTGAATAGTGGAAATGGATGTAATGTCGGCCTAAAAACCCCTAATGTGGGCCCATGCATAAATTCAGCAATCGACTAAATTTACAAAAGCGACCAAAAATATCCATGAGTACCGCCCCAATGACGCGTTCATCTAGATAAAATTGATAAATAGCAGATTTTTAGCGATGGGCCCAATCTTAGATCCAAAGGCCAACATTAGAGCTATCTCCCCTATACAGATTTTCAGAATATATGTTTAACTCTGGATTATATTTATTAATGTCCATAAACAATCCATTTAGTAGGTACGAGCACGTAACCAAATCCTAATTTTTCCCTTTTTATTTTATTATCTTCGTTAATTTTGATGCTCAGCTGTTCTGATTTCTGATTGCTCGTTAGAAGGGATGTTAGTTTTGCATTCTTTTTGTTTAATTAACCTAATCACATGGCGACAGGTACTGAGATATTTTTTCTTTTAATTTATCGAATCGATAAACACGCACTTTTAACAACCCACAAGCTGATTGATTATAGTTTGTGAGTCAAACGGTCAACTGGATATTTTGACATTTGACTAGCATAATATTGGAAATAAAGAATATTCTAGAAATAAAGCGTAATATTCATAAATAAAGAATATTCAGATCTGCTAAACATCCAAGTAAAAGTTATGTGTTGTAACAAAATACAATAAAGTTGATAAAACATATGAACACGATTGCAAATAGAGAAATACAGATGAAACCATCCCAAGAATCAGAAGAATTTGAGAAAATGAAACATCAAGCATTGCATTTCATTTTCTAAAATTGTTGAGTAAAAAAAAACAAATGACCTGACATAAAATTTTTGTTATCTCAGACATAAAAAATTAAAATTTTACGAAAATGTGATTGTTTCTTCATTAATTTGTTTTTCAGGTTTATCTCTCATTACTGGAACTTGATTTTTTGTATTTTTAGACTTTAAAAAAAGATACAAATCACTCAAAAAATCATGATTCAGTGTTTCGATATTAATTCTTTAGAAAGCAAACTTAAGTAATTCTTCAAGATTCTAAACTATGAACAAACTATATCTAAACTTCATATGAACTCAAAGTACATGTACGACGTCCTACGCTTATCCATCCGTTGCACGACAGCAAATGACGAGGAAAGCGATTTGGCAAGCGTTTTTATTATCGCTGCTTTTCTCATCCTTTCCTTTCATTGGTGAAATGGTGAGCGATCAACCGAGAATTGAGCTCGCTCTTGTGAGCATGCGCAATGTCTCGTTTGTTCGATTTGCGCTGTATCGTTGCGTCCGCGTTTGAGATTTTTCGGTACATGTCTGAATTTTGATCCTAGTCCTACGTCAAAAATAATGAAAGAAAAAACTTGCCATCCCATGGAATCATAACAATGATTCATGATTTCAAAATGCAGCGGAATCATGACCGATACAAGCGTTACCTGACAAACCGTGTTCTCCGCACTACATAGGAATCTCTTATACGCCTTTTTCCTCCCATTGTATACAAGTACTTATAATCTGGTGGTCAAGTTATGGGTTTAATGATCGTAAGGTTCTTGGTTCGAATCCAGTCTGACGCTTTATTTATTTTTAACCTCGTTGGAATAAAAGCTTAAAGTTAAATTCATGAATTTAATTCATGATTTCAACTAGGATGATTCATGATTTTGGGAATCGCAGCCATAGCTCATGATATCATGAATATTATTCATGGTGTATTTTCATAACATAAAAATACGCTATGTTCATGAAATCATGAGCCAATTTTCTCATTTCGGAGATTTAATTTGTTTACGGGTAGTAGACATACTAAAAACAAAATCAGTTTTCGTCATATTCGAGAAGTTTTCCTCGGAAAATTTATTCATTCTATGAGTGACCTATGTTTTCGCGAATTTGAGTAACCTGAACTCAAATATGAGTTACTTTTACTCAATTTCGAGTCGTGCTCATTTGGCATGCATGCGGAATTCGTTTAGAAAAGTATTTGACTATATGTTTAGTATTACTTCTGCGTGAAGTCAACGATTTACATAGTTGAAGATGCTAATTTCTTCATCTATAGAAAAGTATATCAAGTGTTTGTTAAGATTGCAGGGGGTGGAGTATTTTCCCAAAGTCTTACAACCCTTTTATTAAGGATAAGAATAGTACGTAAAAAGGTCGATAGTATTTCAAAGCAATTTGTTGCATTATGTAACATTTGAATGACTCCTACACGCATTCGAATGTACACGCATTGTAGTCATATAACTTTTTGTTTATGTATTTTGAAGATGATGAATTCGGGGGCCTCATAGTCTAGTCAGTAAAGGCACGGTATTACCAAGCCGGAGGCGGCGGGTTCGATTGCCGGTCCGGTCGAGGGAATCTTTCGGGTTGGAAATTTTCTCGACTTCCCTGGGCATAGAGTATCATTGTGCTTGCCACACAATATTCAAATTCATGCATTGATATTGGCCTCGAAAGCTCTCAATTAATAACTGTGGAAGTGCATTTATAACACTAAGTTGAGAGCACGCAATAAGCTAATATGCGCTAAGCAATAAGCTTGAAATACGAACAAGAAGAAGAAGAAGAATTTCGGACATACGTTGAATCCCACACAACTTGGACCTGTAAGAGGTCAAATATCAACGTGTTGTTAATAATAGTCAGTTTTTCATTTAAATAGTCCTTTATTTAAATCCGATCCGAATGATCCATTCCTGAGTGCTACATCGAGAAAGTGCGAACAAATGTCAAAAAACTAAATGACAATCGCTGCATCACACACAACTTCTAATTTAAACGCGTTCAATATCACACAAATTTATTCAGCGGCGTGAAAGATTTTACTACGGCGGCGCACCAGCTCAATTTCATCGGCGGTGGCGGCGTGGCGCGGCGGCGCACAGGTCTAATTGGCACTAGATTGCGGAACAGAGACCGACGTTAAATAAAGGAAATAACAAGAAATGTCCTCGTACTTTTGTATCCATCAGGTGGCTGGGTTCGATTCCCGGTCCGGTCTAAGGATTTTTCGGGTTGGAAAATTTCTCGACTTCCCTGGGCATAGAGCAGGTCTACCCAACCTTTATAATCTTGCTTTTTTATATGGCTGTATCTTTCTTCAATGAACATGTTTCAAGCTACATTTTGTTTATTTCTCATTCATTCTGGACTAAAACTCATAATGATTAACAAAATTAGACTAGAGTTACATCATTGTTGAGATCTAGAGACCACGTCCGGCCCGCGGGCCACACGTTGGGCAGCGCTGGCATAGAGTATGATTGTACTTGCCATACCATTATACCAATGTAAAAATGGTACAGGCATCGCTAGCTCTCAATTAACAACTATTGAAGTGAATGTAGAACACTAAATTGAGAACGCGTAATATGCAATAAGCTTGAATTATGGCTGAAAAAAAAATGGTTTCTTATACTGATTTGTGATTGAGCAGAAACTAGCGTTTTCTGGAACACAATTTACCGAATAAAATCCAAATTTAATGACCTGATTTCAAAATCTATTCGCCTTTTACTGAGCTTAATGTATAATATGTCCAAGGTTGAACTGCTACTCGATTCACATAAAGAACTTGAACATATCTGATCAATTGAGAGTAAATTGTAAAAAAACTTTCCTTGGTGTTGTTTTTGCCATGAACATCCCGATGCTATGGTCAGATGGCAGCGCAATATTAGCAAAAGAAGATGCGCCAAAGTGGCCTCCATAGCCACCATGAACCTATACGGTCGACGTGCAAAGTGCATCGGTCGTGCGATGGGTTGTGCAACAGCGGAATTACATAATAATTTATGGTTCAAAGAAATCGTAAATGCACTCGGACCGCGAAAGGTGTGAGATGCGTACCCTTACCTTTTCTCCCCCATCAACGCAAAACTGCGAGCGGTCGTCCGCAGCAATAAAACCCTCCATTCAACCACACCACCGCACCGCCGGTTGTTGCAATCTGTTGTCTCAGGATCAGCGCATCGATGCAACGGGACAAAAGAATGAACTGCAATTTGTGCATATTTATATTGTGGGATGCGCACTCGCGGTCACACTCGCCGTTTGACTACTAGGTATTTGTCTCGAGTTCCCCTGTGTGAGCTCGCGCGCATCTGTTGAATGGAGCTAATTGTAGGCCGGTTCCTACCAGCGTTTCGCATCTAAAGGTATGACAAAACCAAACCGCATGTTGTAGACATATAATGTGCGCTTTTCTTCCGCCCTATGTTTTGCCCGGACTACCGATAATTGCCATTGTGTTAATTGAAGTTTGTGGTCAGAGACCGAAGTGGTTGTGCCCGCTGCTACTTCTATGGGTCCCTTGTCGTCTATGTAGGAAGGTAAATATTTTCCATCGGACACCGTCATCTATTTGTGCGGTGGACTACAATAATGCCGCGCAGTGATCGGAAGATGGTCATCGCGAGTGAGCATGTACAAAGAGGAAGAATAACGACGCGTATTCTTTTGGACTGACCCAGAAAGAGTCTACCCATACCTACAACCTGGGGCTGACAACTGCGGCGGCGGTGACCTTAAAAGCAGTTCTATGTCTGTAAACATTGACACACGACAGGCTCCTGCTTTCAGGATTGAACCAAGCGTGACATGATGTTCAGGATGTATGGATGGATTTTCTCTGTTGAGCTTCTTCCGTTCGTCATTTAAAATCAATACAAATTTGCACGGAACGTGGTCTCTTATTATTCCACATAACGATCACAATCTCGTTGGTTCGAACTTGTTTACGATGCATCACTTGTCCGATTCTCCTATCCCGACTTATATAACTGACGTTCAACGGATGGAGGACTCACCCAGTAAATGCCTAGTTCACGTATCGTCACAGGTATAGTTTCCATTGTTGCAGTTCCGAGCCAGTTGCAGCTGGTAGGTCATTCCTAAGCAACAAGTGTTCTCCGTGTGGAATCTGCTGGCATTTATTATCGAGCCCGGCGCGACGCGTCTACGGAGCAGTCAGGATTTATGACCGTTTCGAACGACGGCGGTTGTAAAACATTCGCGCTGTGGAACTTCGGGAATGTGTCAGTTTTAGCACGGTCATAAAATTGCTTTTAAATGCACTTGAAGGACTTTTTATCTGTGTGCTCAACGTGCGGCTGTCTCGCGTTTTTCTGTCTTCTGAGAACCTTCTACAATATTGAATTAAAATATTTGGGTTAAGTCCCGCGCGGATCGGAAAACAACGTGCTCCGTTATTGTTGTTGGTGTTGTTCTTGTGCACGTCTCGCTCGTCGCAGTACCTCAACCAGCACCAGCAGATCATCAACAAAGTACACACAGTCTTTGCAGCAAATTGCAATTTAATGGCACCTACGACTGCCACTTTTCGCATTAAATGCGACCGAGATTCGTGAGAATTAAAAACATATTATTCAACACCATGTGCTACGCGTGAACAAATCTACACTCCGAGACTCTCGGAGGCCCTTGGATCAGTGTTAGTATTAGCCAGTCAAGTGAGCGCTATGCCCTCGAGGGGGAAGCACTGGTTCAGCTACCAGTGATACGTATCCGACACGCATCGCTGGTGCTTTTCACGCCTTGATGCTCGCTGAGAAAACTCCGCCTCACGAATTAGCACTCAATCCACTTGTTGGGTTAGCGCAGAGCTACACATCGACCGCTGGCTGTGTGGTGTCAGGGTGTTGGAGGGAAAACTTGAATGAACGGGGAGAGTCAGTTGTGTGGTGAAACAGTGTGGATTTATTGGCTGGGAGCGCTGATGCGGAAAAATTGGATTCGACCAATGAGAAATGAGCGTTTAATGGGATCAACCTACATTAGAAGATTACGGGGTGAGCGTGTGAACCGTGCGAAAGTTGTTTTTAATTGGTGAGTGATCGATTAGCCGTTCAATCATGATTGCAAGTGAATTGGAGATTTCTGTAGTGCACGGGATTATCCTTACTGCAAGAAACCTAGGTGTTGAGGGTATGAGTTTTGCCATCATAGGATTTAGCATTCACCAATTAAACCACTGGGAGTTAAATTCAAGTGACCAAATTTTAGACGGGATACTATTATTGGAAATTTTCGAATAAAAATTCTATTTATCCAACTTTAACATCGAAAAAGCACCAATGGAAACCAACAAAAATGTTTAACGTTTCCAATCCGTCTTCTAGAATTGAAGGTAAGGACCTTATTTTCATAATCAACGAATGAACAATTAATTTGTCTTATTATTTCGTGATTAGGCGTATCCACTAAAATTTAAAATCTTCTACTAAATATAAAAAAAATAATATCAAATCAAATTTATTTTTATATACTTTATCTGGATGATTTTTACGCAGTTCTTGGGAGTTCATCATCTATCATTTTTAATTTTGAAAATCTTAGTTTGCTGTACCCTGGGATCAATTTGTCTCCAAACTCAAATTGCCATATCTCAGCGATGTTTCAATGGATTTATGAAATTTAAAATATTTCTTGCACAAAACGGCTCGGTTCAACCACAACAACCCTGCTGGAATTTGTTCATTACTCATTAACTGGACAAAGGAAACCAAACAGAAGCTCTTTACACTGACTTGAGTGCAGCGTTCGATAGATTCGACATTTCAATGTTGAATTTTAAACAATGGAAATTGAGAAGCAACTTCTCACCTAGATTAAGTCATATTTAACGGACCGTCAGCAAATTGAAAGATTCAGCGAGAAAAAATCTAATCCAATTCATGGACGAAATGTCTTGGATTTATCAGTCATTTGTGGTCCTGAAAAGGACCGATGAGTTGAAAGCTTGGAAACTAGTTAAGAACAATACTGTGGAAATGTTCGATGTTCTTGGAGATGATAGCGGTGCAGGAAATGAAATATGTATTAGGGAAAACACATCAATCACAGAATCTGAGCCTTCCGGACGGTACCTACGTTTATGCTTTACGTTTCTGCAAGTTTTAAGTCCCTTCTTTAAGAGAATTCGATAAGGTTTTTTTTTTTGGCATAATGCTCTTAATAGGACGGGCTTAAAATTCGCACCAAAAAGCATAAAGGTCAGTGCGTGGTATGAATATTTGGCGTCTGTGTTAGAGAAACCAATTTTCCCATTACAGAAACGCCTCGTTTTATGATGACAAAATCACGCATTTACGTACACAAAACGCACGAAATTGTTGGTTTACTCAATAAATAATAAAAAGGCATATATTGATTAGAGGAGTTTCTTGCTAAAAAATTTCTAATCGCGAGATATTCGCAATCAATCATAAATTCGAGATCTTTTTCTTGCGTCCTGGAGAAAACCTTACGAATTGTCTCTGGTCAATTGACATGACATGGTCATTGCGAGAATTTGTTTGTACCACTTCAATACTTGATGCATTCGACCACAAACGTTTTGGTGCTGGGTACATTATCAAAGAGCTTTGGGGTGATGCGGCTGGGAGAAAGGCGAGAGTTCAATGAAAATTAACTCTTAAACAACAATAATTTATGGTGATCCTAAAGAGGACCGTTTTGTCGTAATGGTTAAGCTATGCTGAGCTATTGGCTTGTTTAGAATTAAAATTTATCCGCTATTGACAGAGTTGTATGTGGTCAAAACCTGACCACTTTTCTTAATGTGGTCAATTTTGCTTATTTTTAATTGCACCTCCAATACGTTGCCGAAAGACGTAATCCTACGTAAAAAAAATACTCTACTAAATTTATGGTGGTCCTGAAAAGGACCGTTTTGTCGTGATGGTTGAGTAATGCTGAGCTATTAGGGTGTTCAACACGGATAAGGCTGGTGAGCTGTATGTTATTTGGAGCAAAGGTGACGCGCTTGGCATAGATGACCCGTAGTTACTCACAAAGAAACTGTTTCCGATTCATTGCGGTGCAGCTTCTTCCTCATTCTATGCCTTTCGTTGTGTACTGGAGAACAATGTGCAACTCCACACGCCGAAAGCACTGCTGCTGATGATGCTGCTGCTGCTGACACCGACGATCGGACACCACACACACGGTGATTGAATGAGCACCGTTCAGTGAGACCGCAACGAATTCGATTTTTAAATCTGTGTTAGGGAAAGCGCTTTTTGCAGGCAATCGGTGATAATTTTATTCACCATTTCAATAGTTAGAAATTTGTGTACTTTTCAATAGTGACCTATTGCAAATAAATAAAGTGTTCATTTTAGCAGACTGGTAGAAAAATTTCCCATCGTTTGGCTTGTTTAGAATTAAAATCCATCTTATTTTGATAGAGTTATATGTGGTCAAAACCTGACCTCTTTTCGTAATGTGGTCGATTTTGTTTTTTTTTGATGACATAAAACTATTGATAGCGATAAGACATGATGAGGTTATGAATACCTATCAGAATGAAGTTCATGTTTTTTATTCTTGGAGTTGTAAAAGTTTGTTGCAACTTATTGCGCATTTTGCATCAAATTAGACTCCTGTGCAAAAATAATTGAACACTAATATTTACGCATATGCCAGAAAATTAACTTCTTTGAAAGCAGTAACAGCTTTAGAACATTACTAGCAAGCTACACAAGCTCTAGAAAGCATTAACAAGCTCCATATTTAACTTTTATGACCAGTGCAAAAATATAACTGTGTACTTATTTTTAGCGCAGGATGTGAAATCCACAATAATGTTAAAAAATTAAATGTTATAACGTTCAGTTGAAAACCAATCAAACCAGAAAACGAGATATTACATTAGGTAATCAAATTGTTCAAAGATGTAATAAAATAAAAGTTGCTTGTTGGAAATCATAAGTCAAATTGTTATTGATGCGTGGAAATATTTCTGATCGATTGGTGATAAAATTATTTAAATTGGTCCAGGGGCAGCTGGGTTACTAATGTTCAAAATCTTTCATAATTTTGTTACATGTTCCATTTTCGGTTTTCACAAAGTGTACCCCCATAAAGAAATCACAAACGTAGTCCAACGTCAAAATTTACAGTCAGTTCCAAAGCAAAAACCCTAATGAGAACTCTAAAAAGATTGCTGATCTTCTACAAAGTTCCCTGATCTATTTCAACATTTCTTGCTTTTCTACTAGAAGTACAATGACATTTGCTGCACTTTTACGAAGTTTCCTGAGCTCTTAAGAATTTCGTTGATTTTATGTGAAATTTTTTGATCTATGTAGAGTCCATTTGTCTTTAAGGAAATGCCCCGAAGTTTTAACAGGGTTCCTTAACTTTGATTATGTTTCCTGAAATTGAACAATGTTCCTTTAAATTCAACGAACTTCTTTAAGGTAGTAAAAGGTTCTTACTTCTACGAAGTTTTCCTAAATTTCTACGAAGCTTCCAGAAGTTTCCATTGTATGGAGTCCGCAAGTTAGATTGAACTGTATTTCCTCTGCCATCTTACACAGCTCGATGTATGCTCATAAATATCCGAACATTAAAAGAGCTTCGTGAATTTTTCATAATTTCATTCTTAAACGACATCGTATCACATAACATTGATTCAATAGAACTATCGTCATCCCTAAATGTATATACTATACACCATCTAGGCAGCTACAAAATAAAAATATATTTGCTACAAATCACCATTGTACGAATTATGCCAAATTTGGACCCTTGAATCAAATGATGGACACATAAAATAAGCACTGCGATTATATATTAAATTAATAATAAATTAAAATAAAAGGTCCCAGAGATTCAACGAAGATAAAGCAATTTTCTTGAATTTCTACAAAATTTGCTTAATATCTCAAAAGCTTGTTAAATTTCTTCCAAGCTTGATGAAATTCTACAAAATTCTCTGCAGTTCAATGAGCTTTCACAAAGTTAGCTGAAGTCTAGGTTTTTTTTTACGTAGGACTACGTCTGTGATTTCTATATGGAGGTACACTTTGTGAAAACCGAAAATGGATAATGTAACGAAATAATGAAAGATTTCGAAAGTTAATAACTCAGCTGCCCCTGGAGCAATTCCAATACTTTTATCACCAATCGATCAAAAATATTTTCACGCAATGCTTCCAATTTTTGATTTTCTACAATAAACTATTAAAAAAGTGGTAAATGTCAACCATTATAAAAAAGCGTCGAAATAACTAACAAATCCATCAAATATGTAGATGCATATGCTGCTCCCCCAACACAGTCAACAGAGAATCATTTCTAGACAAAACATGTCGATGTAGCATTGCTGCTTCCCCAATACTGTCATCAGAGAGTCGTTGGTAGACGAAATAAGTCGAAGTGGCATTCGCCTCTAATTTTCGGGCGTGTGCGAATAGGGGGAATGCAATTGCGTAACATTTTGCGCACTCATCGCCATATTCAGAACCACACTAAATGCTCTCCAGAGTCGTAATATTGTAACCAAACTTGGAAGCAGGGGTGCAAGTGATCTTGATCGATTATCTTCATCGTTAATAACTCGACGGCAAACACATTAGTTGGTACGTTTGTTGTTCTGGATGATAGAAGAGCATAGCAGAAATACTGCGAAATAGGTTAGTGAAGTCATAGTCATCAAAAGATGAAATCGATGAAGAGAATTGACTTTCACCTCTCTGCTTCTAAACCCCTTAATTCAGTCATCGTCATAGCAATGAAAACAATCATCGCACCGCTTTTGGTTCTTGGGTTACACTTGCTGGTTGCAATTCAACTAAAAACATGAAATTCTACTATTTTCGAGGGATGCCTAAAAGTTCAATTATTTGATTAACGATTAATTGCAATGATTTTTCCAGCTAAACGATTAAATATTTATCGAAATTTCAATTATTCGAGCGCTTAACTGACATCCTCTCTTATTTCTACTCGTTTGATTTAGCGCAGTAGAGAAAATAAATAAAAGTACTAATTTATCTGAACAGGCATACAGAAGATCAATGACGTGAAACAGGATCATAAATTCTTCGAAAACAGTGTTAACCGCCTTTCTGCTAAAGGCTAAGATTTAGCAACTTGTTGAGAGAAGGAGTTTAATGAGAAAAACTAAAAAGGGGAGGAGTTTTAGCTGGGTGGACACTGATATTCTCCAACCTGTCGCAGACACCAGTTCAAAACCTGTCTAGCAGCAGACGGGCCGAGACTCTTGCGAGTGCCCAATAGTTGAACCGAAGAATATGGGGAAAATCCGATTTGCTGATCCAGCTGCCTACACGTCGTCATCATCATCTTCCAAAGGCTATAAGCCTGAACTAGCATCGGTCCTTTTCAGTACCACCAAGATTTTACAAAAGAGTTAAATTTCTGAACGTGTCCCAACTAAAATTCATATCAAAAGGTTCTCTTCAGGGCAATCATAGTCATACAAAAGAGTATAAACAGAGAGAACCTTGCTTAAATTCCTAAAGGGTGATACGGTCAAAATTTGGTCAAGGGAAAACGCGTGTAAATCGGTGAAATCGTTTATTTAAAAAATCAAATTAAATTTCTTTTTCAAGTTCAATTAGTATAAAATTCAGGAAAAATATTCAGTTAGGCTTCCGCTTTTCCAAATCCAAATTGCCGGTCCTTACGCTTGACCCCTGCCATCAGATTTTGTACAGCCACCTTGTCCACCTTCTTCACCGCAGAAAGCCAGTTTGCCTTGAACTGCTGCTCGCCCTTAGTAGTTTTTTTGGTCTTCTTTAGGTTCCGCTTGACAATAGCCCAGTATTTCTCAATTGGGCGGAGCTCTGGCGTGTTGGGAGGGTTCTTGTCCTTGGGAACCACCTGCACGTTGTTGGCGGCTTACTACTCCATGGTCTTTTTACCGTAATGGCAAGATGCCAAATCCGGCCAAAACAGTACGGAACAACCGTGTTTCTTCAGGAAAGGCAGCAGACGTTTATTCAAACACTCTTTCACGTAAATTTCTTGGTTGACAGTCCCGGAAGCTATGAAAATGCTGCTTTTCAATCCACAGGTACAGATGGCTTGCCAAACCAGATATTTCTTTGCGAACTTTGACAGTTTCATGTGCTTGAAAACATCTGCTACCTTTCCCCTTCCTTTTGCCGTATAAAACTCCTGTCCCGGAAGCTGCTTGTAGTCGGCTTTGACGTAGGTTTCGTCGTCCATTACCACGCAGTCAAACTTCGTCAGCATCGTCGTGTACAGCCTCCGGGATCGCGCTTTGGCCGTCGTATTTTGTTTATCATCGCGATTTGGAGTCACTACCTTCTTGTAAGTCAATAGTCCGGCTCGTTTTTTGGCTCGATGCACGGTTGTAGACGATACACCCAGCTTATTTGCGGCATCTCGGAGAGAGAGGTTAGGGTTTCGCTTGAAACTACCGGCAACTCTCTTTGTCGTCTCAGCGGCTTCCGGTTTTCGATTTCCCCCCGATCCAGACTTCCTGGCTGTCGACAAACGTTCCCCAAACACTTTAATTACATTTGTAACGGTTGATTTGGCAACTTTTAGCGATTTTGCCAACTTTGCGTGCGAGTAGCTCGGATTTTCGCGATGCGCGAGCAAAATTTTGATACGCTGCTCTTCTTGCTTGGACGGCATTTTGACAACTGAAGAGTGAATTCCAAAATCAAAATAGGAGCAACATTCTACACACACACACCTTCAAAATGAGTGGTGTTCAGGTTTTTTAAATGCAAAATTGAAAGAAATACGTCAAGTTGATATTGACCAAATTTTGACCGTATCACCCTTTATTCCTAAACAAAACTGAAGCTCCTGCTGCAGCTAGCAAATAACATTCATTATATAAGACCACGTAGTCCTACGTCACTATTGCGTATAACCCCATAGAGCTGTATCTTGTAGTTTTTTTTTTTAATAAAATGATGATCAATTCACTGCTAAAAATTGCCCTTGACTGCATAGGAGGTCCCTCAAATTCTGTAAAGACTCAGTTTTATAAGCAATAAGGTGAAGCAAAGAATTGTATATTTGACTATGGTGTTCATTTTTACAGTAGTTAACGGTTTGCTGCCTCGATATTTGTGTAATCGAATTGAGAGAGGAAGTGACTTTCATAGATATAATACTAGAAACGCGGTTGAAATAAAAACACCGCATTTCTTGACTTCATAATATTTTAAAGAAATAAATGTTTTCAAATTATCGCAATATCTAAATAAATCTTGTAATGCCATGTTCAAACAGGGTGCTGTAACATGTAATAAGCGGGTTTCATGATACATGAACAATGTTTGAAACGCGTTGCAATAGTCTGAACGCAGCATAAGAGAATTCCCAAACTTTTCTGTGATAAACCAAATCCCAAATGACTTGAATCATTCCTGTGTGGCCCTTGGAATCAAGTCGATTTTACCTCCGCCTCCCTGAGCAGCTGCTTACCTAATACAACTCATCGCAGACTATCTCAATAGCAACTAAAAAAAGGCCCCCATCACTATCTGCTGGCTCACGTTTCACGTATCCAATCGATCGATTCAATGGCCTCTATTACCGATGGTCCGTCGTTCAAAAAACGCTATTGAAATGTCCCTTTCTACAAATGACAACCGCGCCGGAACCTATTTGTACAGACACATATGGGCACCCGCTACGCCGATGCGCGCTGCTGGTCCGTTTCGATTCCTCCGTGGACCGTGTCACGACGCGACATCGAGGACCCACCGGAGCAGAAGCCATTAATCTACATCGGATCGTCTTCTTTCATCACCGTGGCGCCCATCGAAGTACCTAGAGCCAAGCAAAAATAAATCACTTGCTTACACACACTCACGGTCGAAGAGAAAACAAGCCCCGGATCGCCTGCGTCAATTGGCGATTACTTTTTCCCAAAGATCAATAAATAAATCAACCATCCATCATATCTAAGCCAAAGTAAACTAATCAAATCTCAATTCAAAGTGAAATGATTGAAATTACCTTTATTATCTCGTCAGTCAAGTTGGCGGCCCGCGCTCTCCCCTCCAGCAGCATATGTCATGCGTGTTCGGACGAAGACGAACCGCCTTTCTACACCGCGGTCACATTTTGCCGGTTATAAAGTCATCGCTCAGCTGAATGAATTAATTACAGCGCAAACAGAGCCCGGCCAAGTACTTTACCCTCCTGATGGGTACACGCATGCTCATGTTCTCCATCTGCTATTCATTAGTCGCCGATAGTCGAAGGAAATCCGATGGGAAACGTGGTCCATTTTGCTAACGCAGGGAGCGGGGGGCAGTGGACTGCGTCGAGGTAGGGTTAAACTAGTTGAATTAAGGCTGAATGATGCATGTCGAATTATTTTGAGTGATTTATTGCAACGTGTGCACAGGCTTCGTTCGCTTCCCAGGGTAAAATGGTAGGTACTTGAGAAACGGTGGATTGTTGTGCACCTAGGGAAAACGTCTTTCTCATCGGCAGAGAGCCTGATTAGCTCCAGTTCCAGAGAGTGATGGGAATGGAACTAGGGGTTGTTTGAGTATGTTTCGCGTGCGTGTGCGTTTCCCATGATTAGTTTCAAGATATTTTATTGCTTCAGCTAGATCTAAAACCACCGATAGCTAGTCACTTAAGTTTCCAATTATTTGAAGAAGATCATCCTTTTTAAAATTCACCCCAGAACAAAAAGCCACCTGAAGTAGTGAACCAAATTCACAAATTCAAAATATCAGCCGAATTAATAAGAGCCATGCTGCTGTCGCCGCACGGGGATGATGACTTTGCTCTTGAAGTGATGCATAAATTGACGAGCGCGGAGCAGGAAACGATGACCGAAAAAAGGGTTCGACACTTTTTTTGTGATCATTTCGTAAAATCATCACGTCATATTGAGAAACTCTGGGGTGCACAACAGGCTATAAGTCAAGTATGAAGGTACACACGTCGGATGCGCAAATATGTTAAAAGACTGCTCCGGTGCGCTGCTTTTCTCTTGATCTTTCCCCATCTCGGGTGGTGGTGAAGTTAAATGAAATCGTAACAATGAGGAATCCTTTTGACCGTTGTGGTTCGTTGTTGAGGTGCGGATTGCGCCTTATTTACATGCAACGGTTCGTATCGAATTGGGCCACAGAGAGGGTACAAGAGTAAAAAAAAAAGGTCAACAGCCAGCTCGGACGGTTTTGTGAACCACTTTTGGGAAGTGTTCGTTGTTACGCTCAAGCGTTTTCTGGGCCCTGTTTGAGGTGTCAAGTAAAAAAGGATGATTAATTATTATGGTTATTAGGATAATAGAATCCTGAAGACGTTTAATGATCCTTGCATAATTCTTTTACAAAAGTTACATTGTCGATGCGATGTCCTACATCCTAGCACAAGTTGTGAGATTTTAAGTAAGGATTATTAAAGACATGAAAAGTAAGACGGTTAACTTATCCTTAAGGATTTTTTTTTTTGTATTCTCGTCAATCTCATTTACTTGCTACAGATTGCTATATCCAATCCAGTGTTGGGAAAATATTAAAAAAAAATCTCATCAAAGTGCAAAATTACGCTTGATTTTCGTAGACAAAACTCAACAAGCAAACAACTGCAGTTGATATTGCAAGCTGTGATGTCGCAGCTCAGAATATTAAGCTAACAAAAATCACCAGCTGCAAATCTCACCAAACTGTGGTGAGATTAAGTTTCATGATTTTTGCTGTACACCCGAACGCAACCGAATCTTCTAAAGCGGCTGGTAGCAGTCGCTTTGTGTCTGCCATGGGTTAAGAGAAAAAAGAGATAGAATTATTATAGCTTCTCTTTCTAAGAACGCGAAGTGCAACGGAATCATTTTTACGTTGATTCAATTCTCAGCTTCAACTTTACACGTTGTGACTAGTCTTGCAATATCACGCGTGATATTGAGAGCGTAGAAGAGCGGAAAAATATCAATTTTCTAATGATTATGTCATCACTCATCCGATCCATAGAATTTCCATAGGGTCCAATAAGCACAACCTGCACTTTGTCACTCATTTTCGAGTGGATTTTATAAAAAAAATGAATGTTTTCATTACAGGTGATTTCTAAATTTATGTATCTTTCCATTAGTATCGTTTTATTTGATAATGATTCTTGACCCCAAACTCAGCCTACGGATTCTTATTTCGTACGAAACGATTGAAATACCTACCACTGTATTCACTTTGGATGAAGATAAAATCGAATCGAAAAATGGTTTCAGTCGGAGCGCTTCTTTTACTTTAGAGAAAAATGGGTTTAAACATTCATACCATGCGTTCTTGTGGATTTTGTTTGATAGCCTTTCGAGCTAAAGTATCGCACCAAACATATATTTGACTCGTTTACTCCGAAACCAAGCATATATTTGATTCAATCTAAGTGTTTTGTTACTTCATACTTGAAGTTTACGATTCAGAATTGGGAGGAAATGCTATACTAATTCAACGTGCAGCTTTAGTACGATAATTGCGATAGTTAAAGTTCTTAACAGGATAGATTGATAGTTTCGTTAGAGTACGGCAGTGTGAAAATTGAACAGAAGTTGAAATTGAGCGAAGGGATGATGGGATTTGAGGTATGGCCTCAAATCCACAGGCAAAAGAGTGCGCGTTTGACTTACTCTCATATACTCTCATATCACATGATGATGATGGTCCCACCTCTTACCCCTACAAAGGTTTGAGCTGGACGATTTATCTTTAAGATAATTGAATATGACATTTTAACCAGGTTGGCAAACAAAATCGAACTGGTTTCAGTTACAGATATAGATTCCCTCTAAAGTTTACAGTTGCTTCACAGCGATATAAATGTGGAAAAGCTCAGGCGTCCACCTCTTAGTTCGCCTTTTTGTCCACCTAAAATATTCATAAGTATTACAAGCAATCAAGAGTTAATGAACAATCAACAAAGCATCCTATACACTAGCAACCCCGCAATGATGCTATTATAATTTTCAGCAATGTCAGGAATGCTCACGAACCCCCGACATTTGCCAGAAAACTTACTACTAACTCAAAGTATCTTCCAAATAAGCTTCAAAATTGCATTTTTTTTTATCAAATGTTAAATTCAGTCCTCTATATCCGTAATACGCGCGCGAGGCTCAAACCTTTGTAGACTACTTTTTTTTTTTTAAATTAATCTACTATAAAATCATATATTAAAAATCCATCATCACCCTCGTGGCGAACAGAAATAGTTTTTGCAGTGCTACAATAATTATTAAAAAGTCGTTATGACAGCTATCCATATAAAATAATCCGTTAGAGATAACTTCGTCAAGATACATAATTTGTCAATTCATAAAAAAATCACTGGATAACTGTTCAAAAGACAGTTTTAACGTGTGAAATGCAGTGTCTTTTAAATTCTGTAAGTGTTGCTAAACGTTTGATATGTCTAGGCATCGAATTGAAAACATTTATTCCTTTATAATATAATGAATTTTGTGAAGCACAAGTCAAGAAATGTGGTGTTCTTATTTCAACCGCGTTTCTAGTATTATATCTATGAAAGTCACTTCCTCTTTCAATTCGATCACACAAATATCGAGGCAGCAAACCGTTAACTACT
This sequence comes from Ochlerotatus camptorhynchus, assembly GCF_037179485.1. Taxonomy (NCBI): domain Eukaryota; kingdom Metazoa; phylum Arthropoda; class Insecta; order Diptera; family Culicidae; genus Ochlerotatus; species Ochlerotatus camptorhynchus. Next base: position 1,240,784 of record NW_027040670.1, read on the forward strand.
TTAAAAATGAACACCATAGTCAAATATACAATTCTTTGCTTCACCGACAACCATTGTAAGGCGTCTAACATCAAAGTTGAGGAAGTGAATCTATTACATCTCAAAATCAAACGCATTATTTTATTCTGCAAGCGCTGTAATCTCGATATTTGTGTTGCATTGGCCAGAAATAAAATGGAAGGGCAAAAGTCAAGATGAGGAGAGATGATTGATTTGTATAGCTGTATTTTACTGGCAATAGTTAAATCGTTTTTCAGTCGACATAGAATTCCATACTTCTTGGCAATTTTCTTGATGACATTGTCAATGTGAGAGTTGAACTTAAGTGTGTCATCAATAATCACGCCAAGATATTTAATCTCCCGAACGCGATCAATAGTCTCATCATCAATTACAACAGAGACGTTCTCATTTACTCGATTTCGCGAAATTACCATAAATTTAGTTTTACTTGTATTCAATTTTAACTGCTTATACTTCAACCATCTACTTAGAGAACGCAAATCTTCATTCAAGTGTAAAACGGCATCATCTAAATCCTTAGCTGCAATGAATAACACAGTATCATCTGCAAAAAGATTAATGTCGCAAAATCGTAAAACACGTCGCAAGTCATTAATATACATAATAAATAACAGGGGCCCTAATACACTTCCCTGGGGCACTCCAAGGTTATTCCCCACGGGACTGGAAACAGAATCATTAAAAACAGTCCGTTGAGTTCTGTCAGACAAATAGCTTTCAAACCATTTATATGCAGTACTCGTAATTCCAAAGCGCTTGATTGATCTTAACAATAAGGGCCTAGAAATTGTTTCAAAAGCGCGTTTAAGATCCAAAAAAACAGCAACAATCGTATCTTTACACTCCAAGTTATTTTTCCACTTCGCTAATACCAAATTCAACGCGGTTTCACAAGAATGACCTTCCCGATATCCCGATTGTTCTGGTATCAACAAACTATTACTATTTAAATACTCCAACAGCTGGCCTTTAACAACAAGTTCTAAAATTTTCTCTAATGTGTGCAACATGTTGATGGGACGAAACTCTTCGGCTTTAATCGTTCCAGCAACTTTTTGAATAGGGACCACTAAGGATTCCTTCCAAATTTGTGGCACATGTCCAGTTTGTAATGATTCATTAATAAGGTCCAGCAAGATGTGGCCAATGACATGAAAGCAATCTTGAATAACTCTAGCATTAACATTATCTACTCCAGCCGATTTTCCTAATGAAAAACAAATAACTCTAAGTTCATCTAATGTGATTGGGTGAAACACTTCAAATCTACAACTACTATTAACTGGCTGTTTTATTTCGTCAGGTTCATCGACCAATTCAATAGATTGATTAATCAATGAAACGCTATCTACGAAATAATCATTAAACTTAGCTGCAATTACTTGTTCTGACTGTTCTAATGTGCCATTAAAAGTTATGGACCGCGGTTTGCAATTACTAGGTTTTAATAAAGATTTCAAAATTTTCCATAACTCTTTGCTGTTGTTTTGATGCTGATCAATCTTCCTTTGAACATATTCACAACGAGTTTTCTTTATCGATTGTGAATACTTATTACGCGCGATTGTGTACCTAGCCCAATGATTGTCATTATTAGATCTACAAAACTTTTTGTACAATTTGTCCCTTTTCCGTTTAAGACGCAAAAGATCCAAATTGTACCAGCTGTTCGAGTTTTTCAAAGAAACAAACTTTTGCTCAACTAGTTGATTGGTACACGTTTTCAAAGCGTTATTAAGAACAGCTGTAGATTCATCTAAGTTACCGTCCGCGAATGGAAAATCCAGGCTTCTCTCAACAAGGTTTGAAACAGCTTGCTTCGAATATTTCCTCCAGCACTTCAATTTTACAAAATTATCGTTATCGTTAACATGGTCTAAGACATTAATGACTAAAGTCTCATGATCGGTTATTTTCAAATCAGTATCCGTAACTGAACAAATGGAATTAAAATTGGAATAAACGTGGTCAATTAAAGTTCTACTGTGCCTGGAAATACGCGTATACTCATTTACAGTTTGCTTTAAATTAAAAAACTCAGCTAAACGCTTCAAATGATTCGAATTATGGTTATCACGCCAATTAATATTAAAATCACCAGCCAATATATTTAATTTACTAGAATCAAGGAATGTCTCAAACCAGTTCTCTAAAACTTCAACAAAACGCTGGTCACTAGAACTGGGAGAATGATACAAAACACCATAATTACCCATCTTCATGCCACGTACAACTGTAATGCCCAAGAACCAGTTGCCATCAATAACTTCGTTGGTACGAAGGTTGAATTGAACTGATTCTTTGACATAAATAGCAACACCGCCAGTGTGTCTAGAATGTGATAAACAAGCAGCAACAATATATCCCGGAATACTATACTGATCAAAAGCTTCAGTTTCTACAATATGAGTTTCAGATAATAAAACTAAAAGAGGACGTTTTTCCTCAACAATCTGACGTAATGCTACGTAGTTTGTTGACAACCCCGCAATATTCAAGTATAAAAAATCGAATTGATTCACATTCCTGGAACTTGGCTGCTATTTATTGAAACGCAAGCTGCTTTTCTTCTGATCAAAAAGTCTTTTATAAAGCAAACATTCCGAGCTAAATGCGGCATGGTTGACGTCCAAGTTCATTTTTCGTTCTTTATTCGTTTTCAAACAATTAATACATTTCAATACAGTTGACGTACACTCCGACGTTTTGTGTTGTTGGCTGCACCTAGAGCATCTATCACAATTTTTGCAATCCATGCTCTTGTGCCCAAATTCTCCACATTTGAAGCATCTCAACACATTAATCGCGGGAACTATCGAGCACCGATCAAACCCTACATTTACTTTTTTCGCACATAACAAACATTTATAAGTATCGACATCGACTTCAATTACAACACTAAACTTGTTGTAAGTGAAGCGTGGATTTTCAAACATGTTCACTACTTTAACATCATTTATAGCGATGTCTTCATTTTGACTTTTTAAGTAGTCAATGAAGACATCGGAGGAAAACTGATCGCTCATGCCCACTATTTTCAATCTTGGCACCGAAGTGGGAACAACAGCACTATATTGTTCACCCAGATTGCTTTCAATACCAGTTTTTACATCATTAAGATTAGCTCCTGTTGCACACTCAACAATAATAGAGCCATCTTTACCATTCCTAAAATTACTGATTTTGTGTGTTTTTGGATCCAACTGAGTTTTCAAAAACTTACGAGTATCTTCGCAAGCTTGTTTGGACTCTTTTGGTTTGATCACAATGACCGGACGAGTCTTACGATTACTCTGTTTGTTACTGTTACTGTTAATGTTACTGTTACTGTTAATGTTACTATTGCTGTTACTAATATTTTTAGTTTTACTTGCATGACTAGATCTTTTTACAACATCCGCAAAACTCGCATTTTCTTGAAAAACATCATCAGTCGAATCGTTGTCACTATTTTGAAATTTACGTTTTTTGCGTCTGGGATTTCGGTCCGATTCAGAATGAACCGTCCTAGATGCACTATTCGTTGCAGCTAAATTTTTTTCCGTACTAATTTCAAAACATGAACTAGTCATCGTATTCCATTTCTCACTAATTAATTTTTCAAAGCAACTTAAAGAATCGTTCATATTTTGTTGCATTTTTTCCATGCCAATTCTCAACGCGTTGTCTATCTGAGCAGCAACGTTGTTTCGTATACCAGTGATAGAGTCAGCAACAGAAGACAATTGCTTCATTGCTTCCCCCAGCATTTTGGTATCCGAAACCGATACATTCTGCTCGTCACAACTCTGATCTGACAGACAATTACTACACTTGAATAGAACATTTGCATTATCTGTGATAAGCTTTGCCTGAGTCCGCGTGAGTGTAGTGCACTTGCAATGAAATACACGAGCACACTTACCCACACAGATAACCGGCAAATCACTTACCAAAATCCCCAAATTACATATTGCACACTCAGCCATATATATCACCTATACACATAAACTGTACATGCAACACTACAGAGACACAAGTAAAAACGAACGAAAGCAAAAATTTACAATGCCGTAGCTTACTAAAAGGGTACCAATTAGCTTGCCGGGCGAAGGAAAATACAAAAAATGAACGAGAACCAGCGGCAACAGCTACCGTTCTCCTACTTATCCAATAAATTATCACTACGGGGCACGCGTAGGATCAATTCTACCGCGGCACAAGCACAATTTCACACTTAATTAATTAAATATTTATCACAGCACTGCGAAATAAACTATAACGTTCGCCATTACCAATACTAATACTTAATCACATCTATCTAAAGGGCAATGATTAATTCCAAATTTGTACCTAAGTCCTAAGACTTGGTTATTCTACTAATGTTTGGCATACGCATTTATTAAAATATCCAGCAAATTCTTCAGAATTTCAAAATTAATACTGATATAATTTCTTGCATGTTTCTTTTCAGGTAAAAAACTAGAAAAAAATCAATATTTACGGCAAATGGTAAGATGGTTTCTTTTTTTCTTTAAACTTACCCTGCAAGATCATTTTCTGAAAATGATAACGCCCAGGAAATGAAGGGGATTTGGTTCACATTCGAAACTCGTTCAAATGTGTGTGTGCATGTCACTATGATAGGAAACTCTAAATCTTTGAAATGCTTTTCAAGCCATTCAGACCTCGGAATTGAATTGAGGCACACGTTTCAGCAGAGGTATGATATTATCAGAACTAAAACGAACGTTTTAGAGAGTCTATCCAGCAGGATACAAAGACGCCACATAATTTCCAAATTCGTTCAAAAGTGCTATGCAATATTACAAGTCTGACAATATCCTAATCCTAATCAGCTATAAAGAAAAGGTTAAGTAGATGATGCTTAAATGATTAATTTTCAATAAAATCAACTTTTTTCTTCACAGCACAAGCTGGACTGCAAATTTTGTTAATAATCTAAATTGTATATCGCCATTTCCAAACTAATGCCTTTCTCCTGAAAGTACCGTTTCAAGCATTTACTATGCAACACACGGTCAGTTTAAAAAATTATGCACCAGCACGCGTGCTGTGGACTCCTTGGTCATCTCCCAGTACAGCAGGTCACATCTTCTTTACACGCCGGACTTAATCCGAAACAGAAAACAACAGTGTTTCAACAGCAGCAGCACGCAGCAATCAAGATAAAAATAAAGTCGTTTACCAGTATTTCAGCGGCCATGCCGGAGGCCATACCGAACCGTTGTTGTTACGTCCGTTTTTCGATGAGTCTCCCTGCGCAGGCCGCCAAAAAGCCGAGAACCGTTGCCCGCGCTAATTTACGATGCTCTCGATCAAAATTATCTCGTCTTACGACAGGCGGCACCTTCTACGCCAGAAAAAAAATCTTTTTCCTCTGAGAGTCGCAAAGCATGAGCACGTTATTCAGTCCGCAGCAGCAGCAGCAGCGGAGGAGCACCCGAAGTAGTTTACGCCTACGCCCCGGCACACAATTTGAATAAATTTTACGAATTTCGGTGGTCATGTTTACTGTTGACACCGGCTGACTGGTCACCTCAAGTAGCTGTCTACTTGAAAGCAGTTCTCGGGGTTCAAAAAAAAAAAAAATATTTCCACGCACTTCCACGAACTCCGCCACAGATAACGGAGAGGTGAAACAATTTGAACTGTCATTGTCTACTCCGTGTCGTATAAATGGCAGATCGTACTTTGAGAAATTCGAAACCTTCAACCCCATTCAGCAACGGCAGCAGCAGTCAACACCGGTGTACAAATGAGTGCACGTCCTTACGCAAGTAAATTATCTTACTCATTTCATCGGGCACAGGTACGGCGTCCGAAGGAAATTTTCGAATTTCTTGAATGCACGGCCGTTGAGAGTAACTCTATAACTGAGTCGAAGTCGGCTCAAAATTGAAAAAAGCCAGGTTACTCAGTGAGCGAGTAATATTTTTCTCACTTTTCCAGGAAAAACTGCAAAATCGACCAAAATTTTACTCAGTCTAGGAATATGCTAACAGAATGAGTGAAATACGTCTTCATATTAAAATTTTTTTCCAGGAAAATCGATCAAAACTTTACTTATTTTCTGAGTAGACTCGATTTTGAAATTTGATGTCAAATTCAACTCAATGTTGAGCTACTCTCATTGACCGTGTAGGGCAGAAAAAGGGAACACAAAAAACGACACCCCATCAGTCACCGGAGTCGCTGCTTTACTCCGGGAACTGATGACGGGCGTAGCGAACCAAGAGGTCCACATATGAGAGAGCCCAAAGATGCGGATCATTTCCTCCCGTGAGGGTCGTCGTCGTCGTTTTTCGGTGAAAACGGCAATAAAAGAATTCATATGAATTCAACGAATCATGTGATCTGTAAGCTTGGCCCAAGGAAAAAGCTCTCTGGAAGAAGACGAAAACGGAAGGCGTAAACCAATTAATGTGGTCAACCTACTGACTGACTGACAAACTCGGCCGGCACATGATTCCGTTCGGGCCGTTGCGATTCTTGCTGGGAATGTTTCGGGAGTTCAATGATCTTCCTGGTGGGGTTGGAGAGAATTTTGTTGTTCATGGTCCTTTGGAATGGGTATGTTCATATGTTCTAGGGCTAGTATTTTACCAATAATCGGAAAAGTTTGATGAACCATCGGCGTGAGTGCTAAGCGTGGCTACAATCTCACCCCTGAGATTAAATGCTCTAACAAAAACGATCTTTTAAATGTAATCAAAAGTTTGAAAATCGGTTTGCTCCATTTAGAGATATTGAAAATTGAAAAGAACCATTTTTTCGAAGAAAAGCTCCTTCAACTTTCTAATAAAAAAAGATAATTACCTGGTTGCATCAGCAAAGATATGTGCCATCAAAAGGTTTAAAAGTGAAATGAAATGAACGTATGAAAAGACATTAAAAGAAAACTGTTTTTTAGGGGCCACCCTAAGCTACTTGTTAAAAAAAAACATAGCTCATGAAACATATGCGATAGAAATTTGATGTCTTGAGCAAAATTATTTGGAATTGACTGTTCTTCAACTTCTCAAATAAAAAAAAAGATTGTATTTTCAATTCCCCAATTTCATGAACCACCCTAATTTCACTAACATATAAAGACTTTCCCGAAGACTCCATACAGCTAAAAGTGATGGTTTGGGCGTAAACGTTTTTGTCTTCCTAGATACGGCTTTGGGACTATTGGTCGCATCACAACATAAATATGTACAGATTCCATTTTCATGAATAAAAAAATCATGAAATGAAAAAGTTGCCATCCCATGAAATCGTAACAATGATTCATGATCTCGGGATGGAAATTCATGATTTCATAATGCAGAGGAATCAAGACCGCTACAAGCGTTACACGTACTTGGCAAACCGTGTTCATAAACCGCACTACATAGGTAGCTATTATACGCCTTTTGCCTTCAATCTTATGCAAGTACTGATGGTCTAGTGGTCAAAGAATGTGTTTAATGATCTCAAGGTTCGTGGTTCGAATCCAGTCTGATTTTATTAGTTTACATTTTTTGGTTAAAAGTTAAACTTATGAATTTAGCTCATGATTTCAACTCGGATGATTCATGATTTTGGGAATGTTTGCTGCGTTACGCAAAAGTTGCTCATGATATCATGAATATTTATTTTCATGACACGAAAATACGCTGTGTTCATGAAATCATGAGTCATTTTTTTTTCATTTCGGAGATTGAATCTTTTCCCGTGTGCAGATGGAACAATCACGAACGTAATTGTGTATAAACTGTTGACTTAATAATGGGCTACTTTGAAAAAAAAAAAAAAGATCTACTTTTGAGTTAAGCGTCTGTTCTCCATGTTAGGGGCGGCTCAAACAGCGTCTGACTGGCATCCAGCGGCTGAATACGAAATGCTTCTCCCCGAAAGCTATACCCAAGATGGCAGTCCCATCACGGCTAGGGATAGGAGACCTTTGGCCAATCACCTACTGTCTCCGAAACCTTCAAATTGTTACAGAACCCTATAGTGAAAGATTTTGAACTGATTTTAAGGCAACGACTTTAAGCGCTAAGCAACGGACAAGAATTGGAACATGGAATGTACTGACGCTAGCTCAACAGAGTAAACTGGCACAACTTGTGAGGCCCGTCGTATGAAGCTAGAAATCCTGGGACTTAGTAAAGTCCGCTGGCCGAACTTTGGAGAACCCAAGCTGCCTTCGGGACAGGTACTTTTATGTTCTGGCATCGTGGAGTTGGCTTTCTGCTTAGCGCCCAAGCACAGGCTGAGCCCATCAAGTGGGAACCTGTCAATGAGAGAATAATCTTTGCCAGATTCAGTACACGGGTCCGAAACCTTACCATAATCCAATGTTACGCGCCAACCGATGCTGCCGAATTGCAGGACAAAGAAAACTTTTACAGTCAACTGAATGCTGTCGGGGATAAGACTCCAAGAGGTGATATCAAGATCTACACAGGCGACTTCAATGCGAAGATCGGCTCCGACAACTCAGACTATGAGCGCATTATGGGACGCCATGGTCACGGAGATTTGAGCGTGAACGGCGAGCTGCTTGCAGAGTTTTGTGGCAACAACGACATGGTGATCGGGGGTTCGCTCCAGGCATACCAAAAGTACCGCCTCATGACAGTATTCCAACGGCTGTCGCTTTCTTTTTCCTAAGACAGCCTTGAGATTGAGCTATAAGCGACAGCCCACAGTAAGGCTGTTATACGACATGCAACGTTGCCGTCTTGTGCAGTACACGACAGCTCGTTCTTAGTTATGTATTTTGTTCGTTCGGCTATGACAGCCTCGGATGGTCATTCGTAACGTTCCTCGTACATACAACAACCAGTCCGTCAAACTGCCGATTCGTTGCTGCTGTCTTTGAAATTTTGTTCGTATGTCGTGAGACTGCTACTACACCACCTGTATGCCGCCAAATTTCGTTCGGTTGCTATCACGTTCGTGCTGCCCATTGTAAAATTTTCATCCGATATTTTTTTAAACCCACGGTCTTGAACAGATCAGACATTCCGATATTCCGGCGAAAAATATAAGCCAACCCGACACCAACCTGAATTCTACCAAACCCCAAACCGATGTTGGCCCGACATTGACCCGACATAAACACATAATTGACCCGACATCTACCCGAAATTTGACCGACTTCGATCATAAATCGACCTTTCATTGATCCAACATCGGGCCGACATGTCTGTTCGGGATCATTTTGCTGGGTTTCTTCCGTACTCCACTGCCATATATCAATAGTATATAATGTCTCATGACAGCCTTTTCATGACAGCCACTTGGGTAAGCTGAGGGATGTCGTCGGTTTGTGAAGGCTGTCATGACGACAGAAACATTGAAAACCTGGTCATAAAGAAATGCATGAATACAGCCCATTCGGTTCACTACGTTCCAAGCACGATGATTTTAGCAAAGCGGGTATAGATGCGACTGTTCTAATACAGCTTTCATTCGTTCGTACGTGCGCTGTTGCCAATACACTTTGAATTCAGATCTGAACGTACGGTAGCAAGCGGTAGTAAAGCACACAAAGCAACAGTCAATTCAGGTATAAACCAACTGTCGCGAGCTGGGTTGCTTCCACTCACTTGCTATAAAAAAATATTTTTCGGAATTATGCAATCATTAGATGTTATAATGATATGCTGTAGTTGTAAGTAACAAGAAGAGGGTGTAAAGTATGTGTTTGACTCATAAAACCAGTTAATTCCACTTTCAGAGCGTCACAATCAGCGATCTTATGATTCGTGAGCGTTCACTCATAGTGAGCGCTCACGAGTCGTAAAATCGCTGATTGTGACGCACTGCCAGCAAAATTGACAGATTTTATGTGTCAAACATATACTTCATGGCCTCTTTTAGTAATTTACAAGTACTAATTAGCATTATACTATTTCATGATTTCATAATTCCGAAAAACATTTTGTTATAGCAAGTGAGTGGAAGTAACCCTGGTCGCGAGAAGGCTGTAAAGGGTGTCCACGATGAAATTGCCACACACAAAATTGATTCGCAAAATTCGAGTTTTCATCCGATTGCTATCAAATTTTCAGGGATTGAGAAATTACTATTAAACTTCATTTTACCATTTTACTCGTATTTTATTTACAGTCCATACGCAAATGCCCGCACCTTGGCCTTAACCCCGGCCATAAGATTCTGCACAACCTGTGAATCAACCGTTTTTTGCATGTAAACCCATACTTTCTTCAGTTCCTCGACTGTCTTCACTACCTTAGGTCGTTTAAGAAGGTGCTGCTTCATAATCGCCCAGTACTTCTCGATGGGGCGGAGCTCCGGAGTGTTGGGAGGGTTGAACATTTTCGGCACGAAATTGACCTTATTGTCCGCATACCACTTCAGCACGTCCTTGGAGTAGTGGCATGAGGCCAAATCCGGCCAGAAGATTGTTGGGACGTTGTGGGCCTTCAGGAGAGGAAGCAGTCGCTTCTGGAGGCACTCTTTTATGTACACCTGTCCGTTCATCGTGTCCTGGGTCACGAAAGGTGCACTCCGCTTCCCGCACGTGCAGATGGCTTGCCAAACTAGGAATTTCTTCGCAAATTTGGACATCTTCTGAGTGCGGACATGCTCCAAAACGCTGAACTTATCCTTGGCCGTGAAAAACAGGTTGCCGGGGATCTGTTTGAAGTCGGCCTTCACATATGTTTCGTCGTCCATGATGCAGCATTCAACTTTCGTCAGCATGTTGAGGTACAACTTCCTGGCACGGGTTTTGGCGGACTTGTTCTGCTTCTCGTCGCGATTAGGGGCCTTTTGTACCTTGAACGTTCGAAGCCCAGCCTTAGTTTTGGCCTTCTGGACAAAACTTCGGCTTAGGTGCAGCTTCTTAGCCACATCCCTAACGGAGGCGTTCGGATTTCGGTTGAAGGCCCCAACTACGCGGTTGTGATTTTTGGTGTTGTACGGAATACTTTTTCCTTCACTTCTGGGCTTCCGATCGGTGGTCAACCGTTCCTCGAACCGCTTAATCACTCGCGACACCGTGGAATTCGCGATTCCCAACGTTTTAGCGATGGAACGATGCGAGAGATCCTTGTTCTCGTGATGAATGCGCAAGATTTTATCACGCACGAGCTGTTCTTTCGACTCCATTTCTGCGAGTTTTGATCACAGGACTTTAAAACTTGCAGGATGTAAATAATGCACTATGAACTAAATCCACCCAAATTTTCATTAAATTCTACCCACCGGTTAAAAAGTTAGAGCAATTTCATAGTGTGGCAATTTCATCGTGGACACCCTTTACTACTTCCCCCATCGCCCAGTGCATAAAGTAACATAGGTCTCCCGTGATGGATATATAGAGAACCAAATCGACCACATCTGCATCAGCCGAAAATGGAGACGGAGCCTTCTTGATGTTCGGAATAAACGCAGCGCTGACATCGCGTCTGACCATCATCTCCTGGTCGATGAGATCCGTCCACGCATTGCGTGGGTTCAACGGCGGGAGGAGAGACGCGGGCGGTGATTCAACACACGCCGACTGGAAGACCCAGCAGTGAAGAGATCGTTCGTCGAAGAACTCGAGGCTCGCGCAGCTAATATTCCGGAAGGTGACAGCATTGAAGAATAGTGGACGAGCATCAAGAATGCCTTTATTAAAACAAGCGAGAACAATCTGGGTGAGCTGCGCACTCAGAGGAAGGAGTGGATCACCGATGAAACCTGGAGGAAGATCGAGGAGCGGAGAGAAGCAAAAGCCGCGATAGAGCGAGCAAGGACCCGTGGAGCCAAGAACGAGGCCCGTCGGTGGTATTCGGATCTAGAGAGGGAAGTTAAGCGTTCCTGTATACAGGACAAGCGAACGTGAGTGGACTCCCTGGCTGATGAAGGGGAGAAAGCCGCAGCAACTGGCGATATCCACCTCCTCTATGATGTTTCACGATGCCTGAACGGGGCAAGTATGAATCCAAGGATGCCTGTGAAAGACGCGACTGGACAGTTGCTCACCGACCCCACTGACCAGTTGAAACGTTGGTTTGAGTACTTTGATCAACTTCTCGAAGTTTCAGAGGTCAACCAACCATCAACATCTCGGCATGATCCGCCAAGGGTGAGGCGCGTTACTCGCGTCAACACTGAAGCTCCATCATTGCAGGAGATAGAAGCAGCCATCCGAAGTATGAAGTCCAACAAAGCCCCGGAAGTCGATCGCATATCAGCAGAGATGCTCAAAGCTGACCCTATGCTATCCTCACAAATGTTGCATCAACTATTTGTCAATATCTGGGACACCGTGACTTTTCCGGCCGACTGGATTCAGGGCGTCTTGGTAAAAGTCCCCAAAAAGGGGGATCGAACTGTATGCGACAACTGGCGAGGAATCATGTTACTGTGTATTGTTCTCAAAGTTCTGTGTAAAGTTATCCTCAATCGGATACTGGAGAAGATCAACGCGACTCTCCGACGACAGCAGGCAGGATTCCGTACTGGAAGATCCTGTGTGGACCATATTGTCACGCTCCGCATCATCTTGGAGCAGGTCAATGAGTCCCAAGAGTCCCTGTATTGACTACGAAAAAGCATTTGACCGACTAAACCACGAAAACTTGTGGGGCGCTCTGAGACGCAAGGGAGTTCCTGATAAGATCGTCAACCTTATAGAAGCGCAGTACGAGGCCTTCTCATGCAGAGTGTTGCACAACGAAGCTTTGTCTGACCCGATTCGGGTAATCGCGGGTGTAATGCAAGGATGAATATTATCACCGCTACTGTTCCTCATCGTAATCGACGAGATCATGGTTGGAGCCGTTGACCGTGTACCGAACCGTGGGTTGCTGTGACAGCCTATTACCATGGAGTATCTCAACGACTTCGATTTGGCTGATGATGTTGCGTTATTAGCACAACGGCGCTCTGACATGCAGATTAAACTCGACAACCTTGTGGAACGCTCCTCTGAAGCAGGTCTAACAATCAACGTCCACAAGACCAAATCGTTGGATGTCAACACGGAAAACCGTTCCAAATTCACTGTAGCTGGGCCGGCAGTGGAGAAAGTCGAAAGCTTCCAATATCTTGGCAGCCAGATAGCATCGGACGGCGGCACCAAGAGTGACATAGGTGCAGAGATTAAGAAGGCGAGGGCTGCACCAAAATCCGAATTTTTAACTCGAACGTGAAGTCTGTGCTGTTATACGCCAGTGAAACATGGTGTGTATCAGCGGAGAACACTCAGAAGCTGCAGGTGTTTATCAAACGATGCTTTAAATGATTCGATTAACATCCGTCATTTTTTCCCAAAACCTATTTTGGACCCGAACTTATGATGCGACACTATAAATTTAAAGAATTGACAGTCTATTTGCGTGATTTAGTTCATATTGACTTAATTATATGAATTAACTACTCAGAGCTTCCGTAAATGGATTCCTGAAAATAAAAAAAACTTCGAATTCAAATGGGATAATAAGTCTAGATATTACAGTAGATGAAATACTTCGAGATTATCCTTAAAATTATGGACGAAATTTTTCGTCGATATTTTTATAACTCGACGGTCCCTTCAATATCGAGTTGAGGATTGTTGGTTTTCTATTGTGAGGTACTGAATGTTTCTGATTTTGGAAAAGTAGTTCAGGAACATGTTGTAAACATACTGTACATTGCCCATTCGAGCCCGATAAAATAAAATACAAACTTCTGGCGTGAAGTTATAACAGCCGCGGTATCATAAATACGGCTCAAAAGTCCTTGCGGCAAAGTAGCTTACACATATGAGCCATCATCAAAAGCGTCGTCCTGCAGTAAGTAAACCGCCGGCAATTTTCAAAATTGTATTGCGTTGCAAATATTCAGATTTCAACACGACGATGACAACCGAGTGAAAAAAGAAAACAATTCCATACGTTTTGGGGCAACGTGCCAAATTGGATGGAGGATGAAGCCTATAGGCCGCAGATGAATCCGATTGGAGCAAAATGTTAAAATTTTTAATAAAGTCATTTATCAAGCTGAGCAGTTCGGTTTGCACCAGGATCCTCCCGGTTTGGTACCGACCGGCGATGACGACGGCGGCCGTTTGCTCGCTGTCGATTCGGTCACGGCCCTGCGGTGTCCAAAGCGATTGACCCTCCCAGGCAAGGTTCGAAATAAATTGAGCAAAAGAAGAAGATGATGCTCTACTTAAATTTAAAATTTATGCATTATTCTTTTATTTCATTTCTGTCCAATCGCCAAAAAAACGCGTTGCGCAGGGTTTATTGTCATCGTCGTCTTCGTTTCGGGTTTCTTCTTCGGAAATCGATAGAAATTGAGCATTATTCTGCTACCTCCTGTTGATCGGTAGGTAGCCTGCTCTGAATTAAAAGGTTTATCATTATTCATCTCGGAACTGCATCGCGCAGTAGTGCAAATGTACAGTTAGTTCACGGTGAATTTTTAATGATTCCGACTCCCGGGGTCCAGGCCTCTTTGTGACCCTGCCTGTTGCATTAGTCTTGATTTATATTCCCGAGGTTTCCTTGCGCGGAAATTTGAGCGAGCCAAGAGGGGCGTTAAAAGTTGCAAGATGTTGATTTTAATTAAGAATGACGGATCATAATCAATCTCCGGATCGGTAGTCGATGGCCGTCGAATTCGTCGAAATCGTTGACCCGCGATCCTTCGCCAATAATGCAGTGCAGTCAGTGGAATGCATACACAAACGAATGATCAATGGGATCCGATTTTTCGGATAAATCGTGCAGCGGATCAAAGGATGGCGAATATGATGATCGGTGGTTTCGAGTGGAGTCATTGCTCAAGGCAAGTGCGAGTGCGGAATGAGCGCGGAATGTTCGGAATTTCAACCGTGGGCAGAAGCCGTTTCGGGATGTCATTGAATGGATTACTGCTTGCGGGTTGACAGGTTGGTGTGAATGTCAATTTTTGATTTGGGGGTCATGTTTCATCACTTGTAAGTAGGATGAATCAAGGAATCATGAAGTTGGATTCTGGTAATAAATTCTCTTTAGGGCTAATGAGTGTTTCCAAGAGATGTATCGCTCATATTTTGTTTCGCATTATTGTGAATTGTGATATGAAGAGGTATTAAACCACTGCAATACGTATTCTCAGTGGATACCCTGATAAACAATTCATCATAAAGTTCAGCATTCTGCTCACGTCCTCATTATCATCATCACGTAAGCAGAATCCTCTGCAGCAGGCAACAATCATCACCGGCAGTCACTCACAGCTGGAGTTGTGACACATTTCAAATAAATTATCTTAAACACATTCCCCTACATCTCCCTTTCACAGCAGGAAACTTGCGACATTTACTCCTCTGATCAGATTCTACAAATTCTTCCACCACTGGACTGTAGCAAGTTCCTAGAATGACACTCTTTTGCTACAGTGCATGCTGAAAAACCGAGCGCAAGCCATCACGAACTGCGCCAAGCATCAGCATCCGATCGGTAATCTAATTATCGATTGAATTCCGAATCAGAGCACCCATCCCGGTAGGAACTGGTTCTGGTTCTCCTCGCACACGCTAGGAGTTCCACACACCGCTCGTCCCATGCCGCTCTAAGAAAGACCCGTTAAAATTCGACGCGCCATAATGACTCATTCATCTTGCTGCCTGCAATGTTGTTGTTGTTGTTGTTGTTGTTGTTATTGTATCAGCAGCCGCAGCGTGATGGTGACTTCATTAACACGTAGACGAGTTGTTTGTGCTGTTTTTGTTGTTTCCCCACCGGAACCGTTTCGGAATACCCTTTGGAAAGTATCACATCGACATCGCGCGCCCTGGAGGAGTCCCCTTTCTCAATGGGATTCGTACGTGAAGCTATTCGGGAAATTTGAATATTTCCATTAAGAGATCTACTGGAGAGCGAGCGCTGTATGGAATTCATAATTTGTTAGCCGCCAGCAAGAATAGCGCGAGCACCAACACACGTGTGCTACGGTTTCATCTTCCAATAGGTTATCCACTTTGCTCAAAATCTCCTCCATTTGGGGACAACGAAACTTTCAATAACCATTTGTCAGCGGCTAATGAGACCAGTCTTGGCCGCTCCGAAATATCCGAGATATCCGAAGCTCTGAATTAATTCACTATTTATCCCGGCCGGTGGTAATGGTGATGAGCGGGAAAGGCTGATCAGGGCCCCCATTCCGATGGCGATGAATCCGCGATGTTAATGGTAATAAATGGTCATCTAAATGCATACAAATGGCCAATCGATCGACCTGCTACACGCAGAGTCGGCAGAGGTTTTGAAACTTTTTCGTTTCGGACGATGTTTGCCGTAATAAACCAAGGATTATGATTGTTCAAGGGTGTGACGGGTACAATCGTGATCAACATCACGCGATGGTGATGGGAATCCAATGGCAGCTGGGAAGTGGAATTTGCATTCGAAAAGATTTTTATTTTCGATCGTGCGGTTAAATTCAGCAAATTTTCGAACGAATTTCCGCCCAAGATGGATTTTGGAGATTTCTTGTATTGAGTGAACGAATCTTCAGAACTAATTATGATTGTATTATGAATTTAAGGCACTCGATTATCGAGGAAATACTATTGATTGTCTTATGAGATTTAGTTAACAAAACAATCGCATCAAAATTTTCCTTACTAAGGAAAGAACTGCACCAACTAGAATTGAATCAATTGCTTTGTGATAAGTATTGCCCAAAAAGTATAGAAGGATGATGGAATTTTTGACGAATTACCTTCAAATTCGAGTAATGAATCAATTCGATTGTTTTATAGAATCAGCTTTTGACGCAAGCTTTTAGTTTCATAACGTAACATGAATATCAAGTGAATAGTCTTCTGAACATAGAATTGAAATGTTCATCCAATCCTGGAATGTAAGATTCTATTGCAAATTTGTTTAAGTGAAATGCAGAATCTGTAATGCATCGTTAGGGAAGAATCATAAATGACGTAGCAGGAGGAGAGGGCCAAAATTGGTGATTCATGAAACGTAAACAAACCAACTTTGGACCCCCTCCCCCTTGCAGCGTATTTGTCTACATGCCTGGTCACTTATGTATCTTCCCTTACAAATACAGAATTTGTTAGATGTTTGTTAGACAACTTCTCAAAGCATTTTATAAAACCAGAGTTGATCCTAGACAATCGTCTCGTGAACGTTTAATTATTCTGGAAAGAGCTTCATGGTCAGTTCACTTTCAGCTGTACAAGTCGCTTTTGTAGTTACCGTTGGAAGCAAACAATTTGATAATGAGTGGCGTTGACATTGAGAATACCATCAAGTTTTCCTTCGGGAATAGAAGTGCTAAACCCCTCATGGACGATATTGCTAATTTCGTGATAGCACTGGACGCGGATCTCGTTCAAATGGAAACGACATACAGAATAGCTGAGGAGTAATCCCTCTTCATAAAATGTATGTCCGAAGAATCGATGCTCCATACATTTACGTTTAATTCAACAGATTTGATTTTCCC
Organism: Ochlerotatus camptorhynchus; assembly: GCF_037179485.1. Taxonomy (NCBI): domain Eukaryota; kingdom Metazoa; phylum Arthropoda; class Insecta; order Diptera; family Culicidae; genus Ochlerotatus; species Ochlerotatus camptorhynchus. The sequence goes on from NW_027040670.1 coordinate 1,258,241, forward strand.
TTATGTTAATCGAAAGGACATGAATTTACGCATGTCGCATGCGGGGGATTATATTCAATATTGCTACATTTCGACAGTTAGCATGCATAAGGCCGTAAACGCGATGATCGATTCTCTTCGTCGAATTACTCTTTTGTTAAATACTCGCTAGAATTATCGTTTCTCGGTGCGTTTGCTGTTGCTTTTGATAGCCAATACAACCTGTTACAACTCTGCATTGAACAAATTATAGAAAATTGTTTCGCTTAGCTGTATCAATGCAAAGAGAAAATCGATGAAGATAATCGATTATCGCGTATACGCCCTTATGCATTCTCACTGTCGATTTACACTTTCCCGAAATCACGATTATCACAATCGAATTTCACACTTAATTTTGCTATGTCAATTGTATGTATGCAAGGTGCATTTCGTACATGGTAAGTTCATATTTTGACACTTAAATGTGGCGCTCTACATGAAAAGAGTTCCCTTGTTGTTCGACACATTGTCACTATGCTTGACTGTGATAATTGTCGAGTCTAAGTTGGTGCAAATGTCTCAGCGAAATGATAATCGGCACTCTTCAGTATTATTAAAGAAGTCTAAACAATCACGCAAGGTACAATATGTGCGAGTTTATGATCTTTCACCAGAAGTTCCTGACCGCGATTTAGCATTGGTGCTTGGAAAATACGGCAAAGTGAAACGTGTCATCCGGGATAAATTTCCAGCAGAGCTGTGCTTCAATATGTACACTGGTGTACGGGGTGTATGTACCTATATATGGATTCGAGTGAGGAAATTCCCACCTCGCTGCATTTCCTCAGCCGGAAGAGGAGTACACCCTCCCCCCGAAGAACGCAAACTCGGTCTACACGAATTCCATTTACGTTGGTCTCGAATGATTCCGTTTACCCGAGGGAATCCCGTAAATGGAGCACACGTAGCGTATGGGATTTGACCTAATAGGGCCAACATGGAATATCTCGCGATTCTGAACATATAGAAGGTTACTGTCTTCGGCAAAGTTGCTCAGTAGATCAAGACCTAATAGTTGATGGACAGAAGTTCGAAATTTTCTCACTACGCGGCGCTAGTGTGCATGTATTAGTGATTTCCTTGTTTTTGTGATATCTTGAAATCCTTGCCATCTAGGAAGTTTCTGTCTTCGGCAGATTTTTTCAGTAAATCAAGACCTAATAGTTGATGGACAGAAGTTCGAAATTTTCTCACTACGCGGTGCTAGTGTGCATGTATTAGTGATTTCCTAGTTTCCGTTATAGCTTGAAATCCTTGCCATCTAGAAAATGTTTACCTTGGGCGAAGTTGTTCATTGGATCAAGACCTAATGATTGGTAGACAGAAATTTGGAATTATCTCACTACGCAGCGCAAATGTGCTTGCATTTGTGATTCCCTATTTTATGTTATAAATATTTGGCAGTATTTCATATGAAGAACCAGTGGAGGTGCCGGGCAAAGGTGTTTATCCTAGACAAATGGTAGGTTACAGATTCTCTGTTGTCGTTGTCGTGGGCGCCATCGTGGTTGCTGTCGTAGTCGCCGTCGTAGTCGTAGGCAGTACCGTTGGTATATTTAGGATCTAACATCAACCGCTGAAAGTATGAATTGTCGCGTATTTCTGTTGTTCATTACATTCCAAGTGAAATTCGAGAACGTAATTTTATTTGGATAGCTTGTTTAACCAGGTCTTAAAAAATCGTTACGTCGGTCATAGCTTGGTTATGATTGTCTGAACTTTGCGTAAAGAGAAAATCGAAACATTGAACGTCGCGTTAAAGTGGATCTTAATGAAGGCCTAAGTACTCTTTCGTAGCTTTTAGTTTTAGGATTTCAAAGATCGTCGGTTGCAGTGGCTTGCTTACTGAGGAGAAAAACGTGGTCCCAGATCCTTTCATAATAAAAATGCATGGTAAGATCGCTTGTTTATCGTGTATTTTGTAAAACTTTTCGTTGTCGTCGGTGCCAGGTTTGAATAGTTATAAAAACTTGAGTAACGCTATAATGTAATATAAGAGGCTCGGTGGCCTTAGAGCAACCGTTTTTGCTTACTGAGCAGAACATCATGAGTCTAATCTCAAGCCCATCCACATTCAAGATTCGTCAATGATTAAAAAGAAGCTCGTCTGCCTAGTGGCAAACGTTTTTGCTTACTGAGCAGAAGACCGTAGGTTCAATCCCAAGCTCCTTCACGTTATACGATCGTTTAGGACATCAATTCAGCTTATCGTTTACCAAAACGAACCCTGCTGCAAACCCAACCCTCTTACCCAACATCCCTTTGATTCCTCGTGGAAATGCAGAGGACTCCTCGGCTTCCATCAAAACGAGTGTCACGTCAACACATTTCTACCCATTCCTTTCTTGACCTGCGTTCAGGCGCGGCTGGCGCTGGTATTGCCTAATTCGAGATCACCAGTTTTTACACATTGAGGATGATTGCTAGTCCCAAGCATCATCTATTGGTTCTCTGTGTAATTACAGCTGGTCTGGCAATAACAGAGTAGCAACCATGGGCGGTCAATCATTCTCATGCTAAATATTAGGCAGTATTTCATACTTTTTTTTTAAATTGGCAGCCGCCATCTTAGATTTCAATATGACGCTGGATATCGATTTTTGGTCTCTAGAGGTCAACCCAATTCCGAAAATATCCATATTGAAGGGTAATAGGCAGTATTTCCCACTTTTTCTGAAACCGGAAGCCACCATCTTGGATTTCAAAATGGCGTCGGCAATCGATTTACGGGTTTTAGACGGGTCATCTCGATTCCGAAAATATCCATATTGAAGGGAAAAAATTCCGAACTTCTGTCCACTGAACAACTTCGCCGGAAAAAGCAACTTCCTAGATGACAAGGATTTCAAGATATCACAAAAACAAGGGCATCATTAATTCATGCACACTAGCGCCACGATTTCGTTGCTCAAAAATAAACGAAAGGATATTTTACTCGACATGTAAAGTTTAGATTTTTTTTAGTGTATATCAAAATATTCAACTACAATGAAATTCCACTACGTAAACTGCCCTCGATGCAATGGAACTGTTGGAATGGTTGGTAATCAGGACAGGCTCTATATATCAATTTGATGTTCTGAGTAGGCATGGAAAATCATTTGCATTCATTTACATTCATTTGCCCCAAACTTTTTTCATCAACAGAATTCCTCAAAATGATGTATTGAACTTTTGTTGGTTTTGCTATTACCTACAACTTTTGTCAACAACTTAAATTCGTATCTCTTATGCATGACGAACCAGTGCGAACAGAATACTGTTTTTCAGTGAATGTATTTTACATTCACTAAAAAACAGTAACAAGTTCTGTTCGCTCTAATTCGTGATGCATAAGAGAGACAGATTTATGTTATGGGCAAAAGTTGTAGCTAATAACAAAACCTACTAAAACTCTAAACAACATTTTGCTGAATGCTGTTGATGAAAAAAAGTTAGAGGCAAATGAATGCAAATGAATTCTTGAAATGAATGTAAATGATTTTCCATGCCTGGTTCTGAGAACTTTGAAAAAAACCCAAAACATTCCTATATTTTTCGAAAACTTCAGGAAAGATCCGATAACTACTGGGAAGTCCAGAACTTTGGGGAAGTTGCTTGATCCTTAAGGGTAAATTCTGAGAACATCAATGCAGATCCACGAATTTCAAGAAAATTTCGTGAACTTAGATGAATATTAGAGAACTTTACCAAAGTTACATTAACATCAATAAAATTTCAGGTGCTTCAAAAGAACTTTAAGAAACTGTAGAATACTTCACGAAAGTTCAAAGATCTTTAGAAACGCTCAGAGAGCGTCGAAAAAGTTCTAAGAACTTCTGGAATAATTTGAACTCTCCAGAACTTGTTCGATTAACTTCAGAATAATTGTAGGAACTTTACAGATGTTCCAAGAACATCATCCAGAAAAGTTAATCGAAGTAACTAGTTCCATGAGCGTCAGAATTTATAGAAAATTTTGATAACTTAGCATCTGTAAAATTGAGAGGAATTCTGAGAATTTCATGGAAATTCCCATAATTTAAAGGAAGTTCCGAAAACTTCAGCGTAGTTACGAGGGCTTCAAGAATGCCTAAAAATATAGATGTTTAAAGATCTGCGATGGTAAGTTCCGAAAGCTTTCTATAACATTTTAGACAGTACCATTAAAAAAAGAAATTTTAAGGCAGTACCATTGAAACCATCAACTGATAAAGCAAACTTCCTTTATCGAATAGCGTTGTTAGTTTGCGTGAGAGTGTTAGGATTCTCGAGAAATTAGCGTTGTTAACGTTTGATTGTTCTGTCTGTTTCAATTGTTGGTCTAGAACTGTTCTTGAAATTTCAGAGATACCCGTAGAACTTAAGAAAGTCAAGAAAACTTTAGAGAAGTCCAGAAAACATTATAAAAATTGTTGAAACTTTAATCTCTTTATCTTGTTCAAGAAGTTGCGGGAACTTTAGGGAAGTACAGAGATCTACTGAAATTTTAATGGAATGTATGGACATATTTTGAGAACCTTATAGATTTCCAGAGTTTTTCAGTGAAGTTTGTTTAAGACAGTTCCATTAATTTCTGGGTGGTACCGAGAACATCCGGATAATAGTGAGAACTTCAGGGTATATCAGGCAACCTCAAAGCAGTTTATTTATCTCCTAGGGAATTGTTGGAACTTTTCAGAAGTTCGGCACTTCAGCAAAGTTTTGAGAATTTCAGGGAAGTCCTCAGAACTTCAGAGCAGGTAAAAGTTTCAGTTCGCTCTTGGCTGTTGACACAAGCTTATACATGTGCATTGCCTGAAGTTCGTTCGCATCTGCCGTTGGAAGCAAACAACTGGAGATGTTCGTTGAAAGAAAGCTGACGATTAGGTTCAGCTTCGTACAATGGCTTGGCAAAACCACGTATGGATGAAATTGTAAATTTCGTGAAAGCGCTGGCCGTGGTTCCCATCCAGATGATTGCAATTAATTGCACTGAGGAGGAATAATCTATATTCATCAAGTTCAAATCTGAAGATTCGATCCTTCATTGTTTGCTACACAACCATGAACAATTAATTTTCCATTTTGCCGATGGGAAGTCAGTCGAGGTACGCATGTAGTCTGCTGGGGGCACCGTTCAATACGTGAGAGTGTACTATCTCGCACCAGAAGTCCCAGATAGCGATCTAGCATTAATGCTAGGGAAATACGGTGATGTGAAGCGTGTAATTTAGGAGACATTTTCAGCTGTCTTGTTCCTCGATATGCACACAGGTGTGCGCCCAAGTAACATTGTAAGTTTTATCGATGATTTAAAGCACTCGACAAGTTTGAATCAAGGTAACAAAAATATGTGTTTCCTTTGTAAGGTGGAGGGGCATCGGATGAATTTCTGTCCCAAGGGGATGGATTGAAAGCAGTCAGTACAACAACGGACGGAAGAAGAAAACCAACAACGGAATGAGGAAGACCCCAGTATTTTTTTTTTTTCACAGAGCAAAAGGCGGGACATCTTTATATCCCTGAAGATGCCAAGTCCAGAGATCAAAATGTTGATTGTTGATCCATCGTTAATCTGAAAATTGAATATACGAAAATTTTAGTATTTTTAAGTTTCATATATAATTTTTAGCTGATAGCAGACAAGATAACCCGTATTCCATATTTTTATATTAAAACTACACACTTAGATTTCATGCCAATATGGGCACCACCGAGCAGCTCGGCATTTTATTTTGCTGGATCTCAGTAAGAAACTTACCGAGATTCAGCAAAATTTATGTTTGTTAGCTGAGGTCTCGGCAAAACTCCCATATGTTAGCTGAATCTAGGCGAGTTTTTCACTGAGATCCAGCCAAATAAAATACCAAGCTGCTTGGTGGTGCCCATCTCGGCAAAAAAAATAATTCTGTATGGGAGCTCCTTAAAGGGGGCGCAAATATTAAACATCAGTGAGTAACCAGCTCAACATTTACCATGAAAGCACTGCCCAAGTAACATTTCAAGCATTATAGAGGTTTTATAGCATTCTAAAAGTCTAGATCATGTTCTACAGAACCCTCATAAAACCAAAATTGCTACTTGGGTGCATAAAGCTAACGTGAAAGATATAAATCCAGGGTGGCAGCCTGTTCCGCTTTGACCTGGGTCCAGGTCAGATTTTTGTCGACCTAGCAGCCTCTGTTGCGATGTCCTGCTGGGTTCCACACCAGCACTTGCTTGAAGATTTTGTTTCCACCCCTTGATGATATTGACGATGGATCTTGGCGTTCCAGATCCAGTCGTGAGGCCACCAAGCACGAATTATATACTGCAGACCAGAGTTGCAATCTATAACAATCACTATCATTAAATAACTGATGGATGATGGAACGCTTAGTATTTATATTCCTATCAATATGCTTGTCGAAGAAAGAAGTTAAAAGCAACTGGTGAGTGTCACCTTCGGTAGTCATCCATCACCGATCTGGTCATTCCCGACATTCACGACACTTAACTGTGCTCGTTTTGCAGCAGTTGTTGCTTCTCTTACTTATGCAAATGTGATGGTGCATAAGCCGCAGGGTAACTGTACAAAGAAAATAAAAGTTGATCAAACGATGAACACCCACCCTTTCAAAAAGATGGTACCGTGAAGTTCTGGCCAGCTATTGGCAGCTGTTACTACAGCCGGGAGGTTCTTCTGTGGTAGTAAGACAGCGATGTTGATTTTGTGGTAAAAGACTTAAACTCACGCCATTGTTCTCAGGTCCACTCAATCGTAAAATATTGGGCAATCTTCAAACGAGGTTGAAAAAAAATCATTTGCAGAGCAAATAGCAAAACAAAAATCAAATTCAGATTCGAAAGAATATTTATTTTTTCAACAATTTTGTGCCAAACGTCATTGAGATTGAAAATGATGTTTTCACACTAAGATTTATTGAAAGATAAGGAATACGCCATTTGAAAAAAAAAATGTAAGTTTGGCCGAATTTGTGCTCAAATTATGCAAATCGGAGGCTCATAATTTGGCTTGAAGTTGTTCAGAAGCATTTTGCAAAGTAAATCAAATGATAATATATTGCAATCATACGTTTTCAGGATCACGCATGATATTGGAACAAAATATTAATTTTTCAAGCTTCTTTAATAGTGCGAGAATAAAAAGTGTTTGCTATATCTCTTTACTCTACATCAATGCCATACACGAAAGAATATTTATTTTTTCAACAACTTTATGTCAAACGTCATTGAGATTGAAAATGGTGTTTTCACACTACTGAGCTACTGAGAGAGAGAAAGATTAGTAATTTACATTTAATTCCACTACCTCATTTGCTTATCCTTGACAGATATGCGTATTTCGTGTACAATGAGCAGATTTCCTCAGTGTCTTGTACTAATACTCGACTGGTATTTGTCGATTATTAGTACAATACACTGAACAAGTCTGCACATTGTAGACGAAATACGCGTATTTGTCAAGGATAAGCAAATAAGGTAGTGGAATTAAATGGAAATTACTAACCCTTCTCTCTCTCTCGCTCATTATACAGGTATTCCACTAAGACGCCCACATTCATCAGGACGAAGCTACTACTGCTAGCGGTGATGGAAGTTTCGGATCGCCTTCGCGTGTACAGTAAAAAGCATAGCTGGCTTGATTTCTTAGCTTGATATTTGGAGCAACGATACTAGAGCTTGTAATATCATCCGCTGTTGTCGAAAATCAAGCGTGATCTTGGGAGAGATTGCGAATTGATTTTTGATATATTCTCAACACTGGTGCAAAGAATGAAACCAGGTGTGCAAAGAAAAGTCCACCAAACATACAGAAACGCTATACTAAATACATCATGTGGTGGATCAAATCAAATCACATGCTCTTTCAAAAGGATGCTCATTAGATGCCGAATTGAGTATCATGGACTACATTGGACCTGAACATATTCCGGATACTTTTAAGAAATTAAATCAGTGTGGATCATGTAAAGAATCAATTCACATAAGCATCAAAGTTGTCACATCAAACTTGCCATATCTTAGATAACTGACCGAATTTTGCAAGTGATACCAATCCAAAACCCGTTGTAAAATGTCTCCGCTTGATTTTTTTAAAGTCGCTTGTCGAAATTTCTAAAGAAGACTTGAAGACACAAGTGCATCCCTTATTGGTCTCAGTAAATTCCCAAATGCTGTAGCTCTGGCAATCGAAACTCTTATTTTCATACCGATTAACCGACAGCATAACGCTCCTTGATGACTCCACTTCAATTCCTCGAATCGGTTAGCACGAGATTCCCTTGAAAATCCTATGTGCATCAATCGGACTAGCAACCTCAATTCTCGCATGTGCCACATTATCACACTTCGAGTCGGCTATCCGCATCGAGTCGCAACTTTTCGAAGGCCATCCACGGTTCACTCGAATCATTCATCGGCAATAAGGTAATCATAAACCAATCAAACAACGACGAACCGGTTGCATCTCGGCAATCGCGGCAATGCGATGATGATGGCCACCGACCGACCGATTCCGACCCGACGAATGCGCGATAGTTCGTTCAATCTCCGGCTTAAAATGGTAACCGGTTGCCGCCAGTCAATCGATACTCTCCTTCGCTGATCTATGACCGAAATTAGTTAATTTCTATATCATTTCCAGTGCCGAATGCACCCGCAAATCGTGACTTCCCCAAGCATTCCACACCACATACCTGCTATGTGTGTGCCGTTTGCCTATAGCAGTGTGGCATTGTGGTTTTGCCACTTATCAATTCTCACAACTCAGTTGCCGCTGGTGCTGGTGCTGATGCCTACTGCCTAGTGGGACAGCCACAGTGGCTCAAGTATAGTGGGAGGATCTTGAGTGACTATGTTGACTGGTCAAATGGAAACCGGTAATTTTCATACCACGTTAATATCAGGGGCTCGTCCGTTTTCACACATATCGGCTGGGAGCTCATTATTCACGTTATACGGGTCTATAGCTACAATTACGTTCTATTCGGATGGAGGTTAATAAGTTCCCATTTTGTCGCTTTACCGTCCTCGTTTACTTTTGATCACTCATCATGAGGCTTGAAGGATTTGTTGGATGAGTAATGTTATCAAAACATTTTGCAGCTCTGCAATTATCTTCAAAGAAATTGATGAAAACTTTCGAAAGTTCGCCAGTATTTTTTTGAAATTTTACAACACCAATATTCCAGTCCCCAACAAGTCTTACTTTGAATCGACGCACCAGCCCATGCAATTACGCACCTGCCCAAAACTGAGCTGTGATTCTGTTTATTTTAGGGCCTCGTCGCCGGTCGGGTCATTTTCGCTAGAGCAAAACAGTTCGAACCTCCGTCGTCGGTCGTTGGCATGCTGAGAGGGCACTCATTAAAGGCCATGAAATTTATCACAATCATTTATTATCGACTCTTGTGGCATGAACGCGATTTTTTGCTCATCTTCAACTTACGGGATGGCGATGGTGACGACGTGCTGCTGACTGCCCCAAAGTCCCTCTAATGAGTGTTCGAACATTGGCACTTAATCTCTGCCCGCGGTGGTGATTCGGTGGTAGTGTTGGTAGTTCTAGTAGTAGTGGTAGGATCAAAACCTTTTGCTTTCAGCTGGGCATCGTCAGTTGAGTGAGTGGTGAGGTGCAAATAAGTACCTCCGAGACTTGCCATTAGTTAAGCCGCTTATTAGCGTTGTTATTTTGACTGGCTCATTGTACACATTAGAGTACCCCCCCCCCCCATCTTCCTTCTCTCTACTGGGGGGTTATCTATTTAGTGTACGCTCGTCGTAGTCAACGTTGTCGTCGGGGGGCAACTGTTTCAAAACCTGTTACCCAGTTGTTATTGTACAGTTTCAAAAGCTCCCAAGTGATATCGGCTACCGAACGGGCGTTGAGTCTCCTAGCTGGCTGGCAGGCTCTCGTCAAGTCTCCAAAAGTCACCACTTGTGAGATACCTCGCTATGAATTGCCTTCAGGTAGGTACTTTGCGATTACAAGTGGTGTGTGCGGATAAATTATGCATAATGAGACTGCAGCAGTGCCAGCGAGGATCACGAGTCGCGGATGGAAATGAGCTCCCTGTCTGGTCTCCATCGATGCACATACTATATATGAACACGAGCGGCAACCTGACTGTGACTGAATGGGACGACCTTGATCCGCGATGAGATGATGTTTTGCTGATGGTTGTTTTGTAGCTCATTGTAGATAGGGGATTAAGCTTATTAGCGATCTCCCAGGAGGGGTTCACATGCGCCATCAGCCACGGGTGGGATGGGGTTATTAGTATCACTTGGCGGAGGATTACCGAACTGGTTGTAGACTGATGATACCTATAGAGTTGAATTGCGATTGAAAATCATTTAGAAGGTATTTTGCGAATTCATTCATAATTTATAGCGGAGCAGACTAGACCTTTTCCGATATTACCGGTGCGTTATTCAATAACGGTGATATGATCGTATAGGGCTTCATTTTGAGAAAACTGAGGTCTGTATCCACATGAATCCGGACACCTTCAAATCACTGTAAATTTTGAAATATTGCTCGTATGAGTGAAAAATTTCACTGAGGTATAGCTTTGAGTCATTGATGAAAAAGAGTATGATTGGTGTTCCATGGTTAGTGTTCAAGATGGCGACGAATGAAAAACACGTGCGCGAGCGGATTTTGTACGGACGTGATGCAAATCGTGACTTGCCAATACGGACATTTTCAAAACAATTGAATTTACCTAAATCCACTGCTCAAAGTGTGCTTAGATCATTTTCGGAACGGTTGACGGTTCAGAGAAAACCGAGAGGTGATAAAAACATTTTACGTGCTTATCCTGTCAATGGGCCAAAAGGTGAAGATGATATTGAAGGAAAACTCGAATCTCTCTCGTAAAATTGGAATGTCACCTGGTGTTGTTCAAAAATCAAAACAGTGTTTAGGGCTGAAGTCATATAAAGTAAAAACAGTTCCAAATCACAAAAACAAACATAATTTGACAGCAAAATTATGGGCTTGACGTTTGTACTGCGAATATTTGATGAAGTTTTCATGCGTTGTTATAGACGATGAAACTTATGTCCTGGAGGATTTCAAGCAGCTTCCAGGGTTGGCTTTCTATCTGATATGGCCAAAAATGCTGCTTCAATGTTAACTTGTTCTGAAGAAGTGTTCCTGAGTTTTTTCCACATCACGAGAGTAGAACATATGATGGTCTTGAAGGTTTTAAGCACGGTTGCAGCCATTCGTTTGTTATTAAAACTTGTTTTTCTGAATTATGAAAAAGTTTTAAGAGGAGCTTGTAACTTATGTGTTTGACACATACAATTGGTCAATTTTGCTTTTAGAGAGAATTAGGCAGCAATTTTGAGATCAAATCATATTCTTTCTTCATGAAGAATGAATATTCATTGATGCAAAAAATGATTACCATCTGAAAGCAAAATTGACTGGAACCATGTGCCAAACACATTTTGTGTTCCTCTGTTCGGGACATAAAATCACTGCGATCAGTAACTTGATATATTGCAGTATATCCTGTGTCCTTAGTTTAGTACATAAGTTATTAGTTCGGGCCTTCGGGGGGCGTTTTTAAAAAATAAAATTAAAACTACGAACTTACTCGACTGAAGGTCTGAACTAGAATGATTTATTCTTCTAAAGCAAAAAGTTACAATGTGCTATATACTAAAGGGTTTAATGAAAAACGCTAAGTGCGTGAATTATTACTTATATGCTATCTATGTTTTGTCTGCTGCTAACCGGCTTGTTGTCGCTGATGGATGGTCACCTCGTGGAAAGGAATGGGAATGCTGATATACAGAAATATGATTATGTATTGGGATGCAGTTCTGCTGTTGTTGTTGTTGTTGTTGTTGTTGTTGTTGTTGTAGTTGTTGTTGTTGTTGTTGTTGTTGTTGTTGTTGTTGTTGCTGTTGTGTCTTATTATTGCTGATATCGACTGAAGTTCCTGTCGATAGTGTCGTTGCTGTGTCTCGGAATTTGTTGAATTGCTTGTAATTGGGTTCTGGTATGATTTCAGGAAAGTGCTGTACTTGACTCGTCCCTCCTTCAAGTTCGAATCGTCCCGATTCAATTTCTGAGGTTGAACGACCGTCGGCTTTTTGTAGAGGATAGTGAATGCGTCTAACGGTTGTTGTCTAGCAACACTGTTGAGCTTCCGGCTGAGTTTTTTCCTAGCTACGTATGACATGATTAGGGATGTAATGGTTCGAATTTCATGATGATTAGTGAAATTCTCCAACGCATGTCTGTTTATTATGTCGACTTCTTTCACCCTCAAAAGTGGTTCAAAATTACTTTCTGCAATTATGAGACCATCCAAAGGTAACATTATTGGAGGCTCGGCTTGGAAAATTTCGGCATTCTCAAATTTTGATCCGTTTGTGCTCAGTGAACAATTGTGGAATTCAATGAGATATGATCCCATTAGGTTCCTGCTCGTGATTCCACAGGTGGATTTAATTTCTAATGATTGGACTTCCTTTAGTACTAGCAAATTTCCTGTGATCAGTTTAATTTCTGTAGGGTTCTTGCAATTTGTAAAAGAGCAATTTGCTGAATTTCCTTGAAGTAGGTTTGGTAGGGTGCACAAAGATAATTTCTGTATACGTTTGCATTTGTTGTTGATGATGAAAGTAGTCTTGTCGTTCCTCATGGCGTGGGTCTCCGGAAGTTTTAGAATCTTATTTCTTAATGGTAATGGTTCTAGATAATATTTTTCATAAACAGAATCCTCTATCAGAGGGATCAAAATAACAAAAATAATCTTCGAATTATTATGAAAAGCTGATAAATCTAAATAATCATATGTTTCTTCGAGACTGGTGAGTACAACTCCTTTCTCTTCTAATTTCTTAGCTGCGAAATCTAATTCTTGGGTTGACAAAATGTTTTTTGACAGAATTCCTATTTTTGCTAATTTAATTGACTCGAAAATATCTTCTAAATGATCCTTTAAATAATCTAGGTTGAAATGTATTTTAAAAATTTCCTTAAAAACTGTAAAGTTTTTTCCTGCGTTATTATTTCTAGCTAGTATCAAATTTTGACTAATTTGTGTTTGTTCTCTTGATAATTGATCGATTATTTTGTTTATTCTGTTTTGAAATTGAAAATTGATTTTCCTCTGCTCAATATTTTCGTTTATAAGAATTTTATTGTTTATAGATAAATCTTGAATACATTTTGAAATTTCAATTAAATCATTTTCATCGAGGTTGCCAGTGATAGCTTTAATTCCGCTCCCTACAAAATTGACCAGTCCTCGCTTGGCTCTAAATCTAGGCTGTAGCTCAGTGAATAATTGCAAGGTATTGCTCAGTTTTGTGCTTAGGAGGTCCGTCATTTCGGTAAAGTTGCCAAAAGAGTTAATTCCGTTAATATTTATCCGTAGCTTCCTGAAGATAGGGTTATAATTATCTAAGTTGATCGTATGGAAGAGTTTGTGTTCTCCTATCTTCAAAAAGCTAAATCCCTCTTGGAGTGTGATTAGACCAGGGTTTGGATTTAAATTTGTAATTTTTATGGATTGGGTATGGACATGGGATTTTGAAAGAAGGAAGGATAGAATGCCGATACATACTGTGATGCGTACTTCCATCGCGACGTCAAGTTGGGTTTTTTCTTCTTCTCTCTTCGTTGGGTTTCCTAAAAGGAATGCCTTATTAGTATGGTTTGAATAATATAGATTAATGATTTAAGACAACTATTTACGAGGAAGTTTGTCAAGGTCTTACAGCTGCTGGTGGTGACATTTTAAGAGCGGGTGTTCCACTCAAACTCGTCCTGAATCTCATCTCTGAGATTCACTAGATTCATTCTTTCTTATATTGTTCCACACAGCGGCTGCCGCAGCAAGTTCAAATAAGCTTTGGCAAATTTTAAGTTGTGCCCTTGTTTCCTCTTTTGAAGGGCCGGAATCGGAGCGATTTCGGGCTAGACTTTTAATCCGAAGTAAATGTGCGTAGCACAGGCTAAATAGTATGTCGTTGCTTCGCGCCTGATCCATGGTTGATCTGCTGTAAATAGTACAAAAATCTGTGTCTATTTACTTATGCGATGCATTTTATTTTTATGAAATTTTCTTTCATTTTCGTCGTAGAATGTTTGAACTTTGTCATTCTGTACGTTTGTCGGTTCAAACCGTTGTCTGCGTTTAGCTTTTATGCCTTGACTTTTTACGAAAGCTGGTTGTCCTATTTCAAGTGCAGGGGTGTTTCCCTGTTAGCATTATGATAGGTGTGCTGGTTGGTTTGCGTTTTAGTATTTGTCAATAAAATTTCATCGTAGAGCTTATCTCGAGCTAGAAATAATTGTTCTCTGTTGAGAGGTCTCTCCTCCCCATCCTTTACTCCAAAAAACGCTGCACGTGGTTTTAAGTTTGTGAAAGTGTGGATTGCGTTGTTATATAATGTGCAGGCAAGTAAAAACATCTCTTTAAGTGAAAGGTTGGCATATTTGTGCCTATTACACCTAAATATTTCAATCAAGGTTGAATGAAAGCGTTCCACTATGCCATTGGTTTCGCTATTATTCACTGGTGTGAAATATTGTTGAATCCTTAAGTCGGCGAGCATTCCTCGAACCTCAATAGACTTTAGGGCTGGCTCATTATCAGAAACGATGAGACCCGGTTGTCCGTAGAGAGAAAAGTATTTAATTAACGCTTTCCTTATGTCTGGTGTAGATCTGGACTTAATTGGAATCAAAGATGCAAATCTTGAGAATTTGTCAACAGCCGAGAGAAATATACTTGACTGTGATATAAAAATATCCATGTGGACAATTTCCAATGGTTTCTTGGGAATGGGAGTTTCACCTAACTGGATTCGGCATATTTCATTTTGTTGCATATTTCGCACAAAATAACGTATTTTCTAATTTTTGATTTCATTCTGGGAAAGAAATGCCTTCTAAGAATTTCGGCATGGGTTTCCCGAATTCCTCGATGAGAGGTTTCATGAGTTTGCTCGATTAACAAATCTTGTTCATTCTCATCAGGGTCATCAATAAGTATTTTCTGGGATATTTTTATTCGAAAAGTTCTACACCTACTAAAATAATTCTTATAGACCATTTGTATGGATTGCATCATGCTCTCAGGGCACATTATACAATTTTGCCTCTTGAGATCCATGCATTCTCTGAAAATTCTAATTAATGCGGGGACCCCGAAGTGGAATTTGGTGATTGTTCTATGGTGCATTTTTGGAAAGATTGTTTCAAAAGTTTCTGAATCATTTTCTCCAATTTTCAAGATAATTTGATTATGGAAGAAATTAATTTGTTTTTCGGTAAATTCTATAAGATCTGAAGAGTCTGAATCAGCGGAATGTACAGAGTCTTCATCCGTAGGGTCATCTTCGTTAATATTAATTTCATGAGTGATTCTAGAAAGAGCATCTGCCACCACATTTTGCTTCCCTGGTCGATGTTTGATTTCGAAATCAAACTCGAGAAGTTTTAACCTCCACTTCACTAATCTGGTATTTGGTGTCTTTAGGTTTAGTGCATAGGTAAGTGGTTGATGATCTGTAAATAGGGTAAATTTCCTTCCGAACAAATATGGTCGAAAGTATTGTGTCGCCCATACTATGGCCAAAAGTTCTTTCTCTATGGCGGAGTAACCTTCCTCAGTCTTTGTTAACGTTCGAGATGCAAACGCGACTGGTCTGTCCTTTCCTATACAGCCTTGCGATAAAACTGCTCCGAGAGCAAAATTGCTTGCATCAGTAGTGAGGACTGCTGTACTTAACTCATATCGTATTACCAACCGGTGGAAACTAACAATTTAAAATTGGCTCACTACTTCACTAGGCTATTGGTTCCAAGCAAATCGATTAACGTACCCCATTCTAGTCAAAATTCTAGTACTACACAATGTTTGTTTTGATTCGCTATGAAATTTTGACAGATAAAATAAGGGGTTCGTGGATTTGCCTATGTTTCGAGGGGTGCATAGATTAGCTTGGGACCGAAGAGAGTACCAGAGCTGAGCCAAAAAGTTGAGTGCGTTTCTTCGGGAACTTCTGGTCTTAGAGTTACCTCTATGGTATTACTCCATCACTGAGTATTTGGTTTTGATACAGTTGTCATTCTTGCCTTCATCGCAAGGAATCGATTCTAATTGAAAGGTCCTGCTATTTATACCATTCAAAGAATGAGAGCACCACCCAAAGGCGTGCCCCTTTGTCAGTAAAAATTAGATTCCTTAACAACACAATTAAGCAATGACACCGATAATGACCATGCATCAGAACCCTAGTCATAACCACTTCAAACTAGGGAACAACGGATAGAAGATTAGGAATCACATAGATGAAGACAGCTAACTCATTTTTTTTTCCTTGTTTCAAGATCAACCTCGGTGGACAAAACCGAGTCTTGGAACTATCAACAAGGCATAAAAAGTAATACGAACTAAGATGTGTTCCTTAGATTACTGAAAAATTCTGTTCCCCTAGTTTGAAGTAATCAGAGCTAGGAATTGATGGTAGATCTAATATTCCGTTACGAACCACGAAAAGGTAATCTACCCACGTTACGGGGCCACACACATACTTAACGATCTCTTCTTGTATCGTGCAAGTGCAAAATATCAACATAACATCTAAACATTTGATTATAAAAAAAATATATATATATCACAAAAAAATGGCCACCAGCCTGGTTTTAAGTATTGGTATATGTATTGAAAAAATACTCCTTCACATTGAGGCTTATAAAAACAAACAGTGCACAAAAATGGCAGTGACCTAAATACAGTCCAAAGATGGCTATTTTTACCACTCAGGATGATCACTTCTAGATTTTCTCCTTACTGATACTCCTGATCAGGCATTGAAAATCATTTACATTTATTAACAGTCCGCATCGTGCTCTCTTACCATGTCAATCTATTTGCGTAAGGACGTATTACTGCTATCTAACGCTACAACAAATTTCAACCGCACTTCGCAGTGATTATTATTACCCCCAAATTGTCTACCTTTGCGATCCTCATTTGGACCCTACCCTAGGTGCATGGATATCGATTTGGAAAATTTCAATTCAATCCTGGATTCTTATAGTAATCTGCATGAAAGCCGATTTGGATACATTTCCTTCTGCTGGTGCCTAAACGCAAAAGAAAGGGGCAATCTCCTGATCCCCCTTCTGATGACATTTATTTGAGCAATCAATTTGATATGCTCATGGATGATGAGAACGATCCATCTTCCATGAAAAATTCCATTCAACATTCTCGGCTTAATACCAAGAAGAAAAAGGTCGCCTGTATTGTGGTAACCACTTCCGATTTCCATGCTCTTTGCGCGGAACTTTTGAACTTCGTAAAATTCAAGTTTTCACTTCAAATTGGCCGTTCGACCTTCGACGGATTCAAACGTCTTCTCAAGTATCTTACTGAGAACTTACACAAACTTTTCAGTTACGACACCAAAGCTGAATGTCTTTTCAATGTAATCTTGATAGGTCTGCCCAGTGGTGAATCTCTGGATCAGATCAAATATGAATTGAATAAATTACTTGGAGTTGATCCAGTCAAAGTAATCACAATGAAAATGATTTCAAATGATTTTTATTTAGTTCGCTTCAAGTCTAGTGAACTAAACAATCTTAAGGCTGTAGAAAAGCTAGCTCCATGTCCGACTGGGGGAAATTTCCAAAACCTCACCCAGTGCCGTAAGTGCCAGGGATGGAGTCACGGAACAAAAAGTTGCTACATGCCAGCAAAATGTATGCATTGTGGTGATTCCTCTCACGCAATGGGCGACAATCCTGTGAAGGAAGATCCTAAGAAATTTAAATGTTCAAATTGTGGTGAAAACCACTAATTCAATTTTTGGGAATGTAAGACTCGCAAAGCGATCCTACAATCTCGTTCTAAGCGACAGGCAGATATTTCTTCTGTTAAGAACAGTCTTCTGTTTTCTTCTGTTAAGAACAGTCAACGAGGAAGGAGAGTGTTCTCATGGAAGTCTCTCGTGACAAACCATCGACGAACCGACGCCAGTAACCGCGTTTTTTGGCTTTAATCAAGCCCTTAAAAGTTTTCTCGAGGTTGGTGTACCGCTCGAAGTCTCTGACCTTCTCGCTGTTTGCGTCGGTGCAATCCTTATCCCACCATGGAGTGAGAGGTCGTTTGCGAACGGAACCACCCGGAACGCGTTTCGTCTGTGCGTGAAGAGCGCAGTCAACGATAAGTTGCGATAATAAGGAGTACTCGTCCCGCGGAGGGAGTATCTCAACCGATTCAATACCACCGAGAACCGTGGCCGCAAATTTTTGCCAGTCGATGTTTTTCGTGAGGTCGTACGCGATGTCAACCGAGCGAGTGGAAGATGAACCATTGGTAATAGAAATTTTGATTAGCAAGTGGTCACTACCGTAGGGATCTTGAATTACTGTCCACGAGCAATCCAACAATAGTGAACTCGAACTGAGGGAGAGGTCTAATCTACTTTCTCTTGCTGGAGGTTTGGCCACTCGTGTTACTTCCCCAGTGTTTAGAATTGTCATATTGAAGTTATCGCAAAGGTCGTATATCAGGGTTGAGCGGTTGTCATCGTACAGCTCCCTCCAGCCTGTACCGTGGGAGTTAAAATCTCCTAATATCAACCGAGGCTCAGATAAAGCTGAGCAGATATCTGAGAGACCTTGGCGAGAAATCGCAGTTCTTGGAGGAAGATATACTGAGGCAATACTGAGGCTTTTACTTCGAATATTTACCTGACATGCGACAACTTCAATGCCTGTCACGGAAGGCAGATCGATTCTGTCAAGGCGAATAATGTTAAAATCGTGGAAAGGGAGATCGGTGTCTGAAGAAAGCGATGTTTTACGAATAACAAATGCATCTCAAAGTGAGTTGTTAACTAAAAATTTAAATGTGTCAAGTTTTGGCATAAGACTTCTACAGTCCCACTGAAGAACAGAGATCATATCCCCGACCTCATTCGGAGAATTATCCATCAAAGGATATGATCGATGCAAGGAAGGACCACTTAGAATCTAGTTGCTTCAAAAGAGTTTTCACAAATGGAACCATTGAGTAATTGCAGGAACTTTTCAGAAGCTAAAAAAATAATAACGAAACACTCCAAAAAATTCAGGAATGTTCCAAAAATATCTGGATCTTCTTGAAAATTTAACGAACTTCAGGTAAGTTTAGAAATTTCAAAGGAAGTTCCATGAGGAAGTATCGAAAACATCAGGAAAGTTGCGGGAATATTTGGGATTCAGAGCTTTTTACAGTAATTCCAATTACTTCAAGTATGCACCGAAACTTCAGAAACTTCTAGATTTTTGTTGAAGAAATTTGTTTTGACTTTAAGAAAATAATAGATCACAGTTTTATCATTTAAAAAATTTTGCACTGAACGAAATACGGGAAAATTGTATGTCCCCTGAAGATGGCAAAGTCCAAAGACCGAAGCGTCGGACATAAAACATTGTTGATCCATCGTTAAGTACCCGTCCCCTAGTTTTAAGAAGGGGTAGTCAGATTGTGTGTACATTCCAAAATTAAAATTAGGGGCGCTTTTTAAAGAGGACACACATCGGAAAAATCAGTGAGTAACCAGCTCTAAATTCACCATGACGGCACTGTTCCCTATTCGTAGATAGGATAGCATGAAAATCGAGGCAAGAACTCACCGTGAGCTTCAGCATTTCAGCCACTCGTTCCCAACGGTTCGAGTTGTACTCGACAAGGGAAATGTCAACATTCAAACAGATCATCCCATGTCACTCCCTGCATTCACCATTGCAAGCCGCCCCATTCTCAAAGAAATGCTCTATTATCGATCCTTTCGACTCAAATCTACACCACCTTAGGCTAGGCGGTGCGCGCGCAACTACAACGGTAGCTTATTCCTATGCCTTCAAGCGACATCAGCAGTGGCATCGGTCGTCGGTCTCGCATAATTCCTCTGTCGCTCCATTTATGGCCTCTTCAATACAAATTGCTTTACGATCTGTACGTGTAAGGAGGTTTTATCAGCCGACGAAGATCACCGTACTATTATTATTGTTATAGACGCATTGCCCGGGTCGGCCGTTCGGTCGGTCGTTCATTCAACTGGTACTGCTGCATACTGCTCTTGCTCTGTCACATAAATTGCATTATACGGAAGCCTGTCCCGAGCGCGGTTGAACCATAATGGAAATCGATATTCAATGGATTCCAAAGTCCTCAACCCGGGCGGCGATGGAGCGTTTGGAGGCGATAAATTCAGCGCTGGACGACGACGACGGAAGGCACCTTCTCCAGGTGGTCAGATTTCCCGCCAACACTGACTGGCAACAATGATGGTACGACCCATAGAGAGCTGAAAATGGGTGGAAATTTATAATGTTTCTCCTCCTCCGGTATGATCCCGCAGGCGATTAGAGCTTTCAAGTTTATGTACCGCACACTTTCGCTCCATCGTAGTTCGCGGATGAATTCCAATTTTGTGAATCTCTATGGCCTCGATTGACACCATTCGATTGCATTGAACGCACAAACGGGTTAGCTTCGGCGAGTGAAAAAGATCCTAGCGCTTGTATCAACCATCCAAAATAGTCACCTGATAAATATTTACCAGCTGTGAGTCAAATAAGATAGCGCTGAACTTTTCCAAACGACCAAGCAACTTGCAAGCAGAACACGCAGGTGCCGCGTGGTGGTACAAAGTTTGAACAAGTAATAGCAAAAATCCACATTCAATCTCAAACGAACTGCGACAATTTGTCGAACAATCTGGCAGGTATTTGTTCCCGGGTGGACATGATCGATAAACAACAGCTCCGCAAAAAGTGCTGCGACAAATAAACGGCAAATTCCTCAGAAGTACCAACAGAACAACAAAGATCAGCTTAGAGAGGCGAGCGTGCTTGATTAGTATTCATGACCGGCTCTTGCTATCATTGATGCGCATTTGTCAGGTTGCCTTTGAGGTTGTTAACGCAATCGTGTGTAGCTGCGGTGGGGGAGGGGAAGCTGTTAAGAGAGTTGCAATTGCATACTTTTTATTGCACTTTGAGAAGAGCAGAGCACTCGCCACTCGGGTTGGTGCAGACATGATTGCTATTCTAGAGCCCGGTATGTGCATCACTGTCGTCGGTCGTCCGGAGTACTGAACAGTGACAAGCAACCGGACGCCTGTTCGACTCCCCTGGGAGGTAGCCTTTCGTTGTAATTGTGATTGATATTACAAATTGTATTAGTGCGGGGAATTTTAATTTTCTGCTGCGGTGAACTGGTACGTGGGATGGAAGGTTCATGCGGTCAATAAGTCGGTGTTCCATGAGAGCAAACGTTGCTGCTAAGTTAACCCCAATTTTTTTTTTTATGAAATGATCAAATCAAAAATGGTAGCTCCTCTCCAAAAAATCATCGGATCACACGTTAATGACGTCCTTCCAACTTGCAAAGTCCAATCGCCACCGAACGTCTCTCGCCGACAGCCCAATTTAAATTAAAACCCATCCTCGCTCGTCATATCAATTAATTTCAATCTACTCGGACAAGGCGCCAAAAGAATTAACATATAAATTAAACCTTCACTTCCTTTCGACAGCTATCGATAGCGCGGTTGTTTTTCGCCAATTCCGTGTGCAACGGTTTCTCGCTTTCGGCAGCCAGCCAGCGTTGAAGTCACTCATATCCATTTCATTCATCAGCCGGTGCCACGTCACGTTGGTCGTGCCGTCGTCAGTTCGCTCAACCGACAATGATGGATTTGAAATCAATCCGGGGCACTTCCCATCGGTTTTCAAAATAAGATCAACAAAGATCTTCTGCACTGCGAAAGGAGAACGTACAGCGGAGGTAACTGGAGGAGGCTTCATCAGGAGTCCTCACCTTCGCAGTTTGCTTTTCGTTAATTATCCATCAATCAGCAAAAAATTAAGTGAGAGGCTGGACAGCTCCATGCAGCTCGACTTGATGACTTCCTACGCTTTCGTTTGACTAATTGGTGTCTCACGCATGACGAGTAGCTGACGTGCTTCCAAAGTTGTCGTCTAGGCAATGCTAATTTATAGTCATGGGAACTTTGAGGTGTTGATTTGGTCGTCGATGTGGCGCTGCAGACAACCGTTTAGCTAATAACAGCCAAGCAATGGACGAGTGCAATGTTTCGAAAGAAAAACCGGCTGTTGATTTAGGAATCGTAAATTTCGAGCTTGATTTATTCAAACATCTCAAAATGGAAACCCCCCCTTAAAAGTTCATTATGCAATGTCCAGTAGCAGACCAACGGAAGGCAGAGTCGTAATTTACAAAGGGACCAATTTACGACGACCCTCACAAGCTACACTAGTCCGGAGGATCCTTCCCCATCCAAACAAATTAACCTCAATGTTTGATCTTAATTGCGAACCTTCATTAGCGATCGATGGAGCTGCATGTCATAAATACTTCATCGTTGACCAAGAGATACGGTTCCACCCTTCGGGGCGTATAATCTCTTTCGGTTGAGTATCGACAAACAGAACATTGCGCACGTCCACGTTCACTTCGGTTACCATTCATGCGAGCAACATAATTAGTACCATATTTTAGCTGCTCTTTCAACTTTCTTCAGGGGGGCCTATGAAGAAGGGAACATTTTTTTTTTTGGAAGGATTCTCTTTCTTCATATGCGAATTATACAATGGCAGCAAGCAACTGGCCGATGGCCATTAATTCTCATCGTTGGCTCGTATTCACGGGGGGTTCCTGTGAAATTTATGGACCATTTCTTGGCGTAAACGATGAGTCGGTTATTGAATTGGATGGTTTCTGATTTTGGACTTTGTATGAAAGGTGACTTCTGTCGAAAGGGATAGGGATTTTTATTGTTGGATCCAAATGTCCTCATGATTTTAATGAGAATGTGAGGAATGTCTTAATTAACATATAAGGGAGGGTACCAAACAGTGCTGTCATGGTAAATTTAGAGCTGGCGTCTCAATGATTTTTCATACATGCACCCCTTTTAAGGAGCGCCCATTATTGTATGACGTTTTTAAGGGTTGTTCCGAAAATAATCGTACACTGGATTTCCGTCGAGCCGACTGTGTTGCGATTAGTGCTGCTATTTCCGGTATCGATTGGCTACCATTAGAATTAGCTGGATGTGTTGACGATGCCGTTGAATATTTCAGTCAAATTATTTGGGATGAATTTGTACCTATTGCCCGCCCCGCACCAAAGCCACCGTGGTCCAACGGTCACTTGCATCGACTGAAACGGTATAGGGCTAATCGCTACGAAGATACTGCAACAATCGTTTGTACATTACCAAGCAGGAGTTCAACCTGCTGTCATCCGCACGCAATCATCTCTTCGCAGAAATCCAAAGCATTTCTGGTCGTTTGTAAACTCTGAAAAGAACGAAGTCGGTTTGCCATTGTCAGTTCATCTCGGTGAGCAAACCGCTGAATCTGAAGCGGAGAAATGCCGCCTTTTTGCTCAACATTTCATGAGTTCGTTCAATGAATCTTCGGCCTCACCAAATCAAGTCACGATTGCTGTAAGCGATTCTCCAACAGATGCATTTGTGCTCCGTCCATTTCACATCAGTGAACATACCGTCAATCTAGCTCTTCAAAGGTTGAAACTCTCGTTTGCTGCCGGGCCAGACGGCATTCCTGCGTCCGTTCTGAAGCTGTGTTCGGAGT
Source organism: Ochlerotatus camptorhynchus (assembly GCF_037179485.1). NCBI lineage: Eukaryota > Metazoa > Arthropoda > Insecta > Diptera > Culicidae > Ochlerotatus > Ochlerotatus camptorhynchus. The sequence goes on from NW_027040670.1 coordinate 1,281,885, forward strand.
CGTTGCTCACTCCCTTGGTGAAGTTATTTAATCTGTCACTACAGGAGAGTAAATTTCCTGAGGCGTGGAAATTTTCGTAATGTTCCCCGTCCACAAGAAAGGCGATAAAAGGAATGTCCAGAATTACAGAGGCGTCACATCACTATGTTTGCTGCTCCAAAGCATTCGAGATCATCATCAATGAGGCGCTCTTCAGCTCTTGTAAAAATTGCATCTTCACGGCTCAGCATGGATTCTACCCAAAACGCTCAGTTACAACCAATTTGACCGAATTCGTGTCGCTCTGCGTTCGGACAATGGACTCTGACGGACAAATCGACGCAGTTTACACAGATCTCAAGGCTGCATTTGACCGAGTAGACCTCAACATTCTTTTGAGCAAGCTTGAGAAACTCGTAGTGTCTGGACCCTTCATCTCGTGGTTCATATCTAACCTTACGAACCGTTCGCTTTGCGTTAAGATTGGAGCTTCTCGTTTTGAAGTGTTCACGAACGTTTACGGCGTTCCCCAAGGAAATAATCTGGGACCCCTTCTGTTTTCGCTTTTTGTCAACGAGATTTCGTGTTTACTGCCACCTGGATGCCGGTTATTCTACGCTGCCGATGTCAAAATGTATGTGGTTATCAATTGCATCGCTGATTGTGAGGAGTTGCAGCTCATTGTGGATAGTATGCAGAGTTGGTGCTCCCGTAATTTCTTGACGCTCAGCATCAACAAGTGCAATGTGATATCATTTCACCGCAAACAAAACCCGATAATATTTGATCCGGGCAACCGTTAGAGAGGATTAGCCAGGTCAAAGATTTGGGAGTAACACTCGACTGTGAATTGACCTTCAAACCGCACTACAATGCCATCCTGACTAAAGCTAAGAGGCGCTTGGCTTTATGTTCAAAATATCTGAAGACTTTCGCTATCCGCTTTGCCTGGGGGCGCTGTATTGTTCGTTAGTACGTTCAATCTTAGAGTATAGTGCTGTCGTCTGGTGCCCATACCAAACATGCTGGATAGCCAGATTTGAGAGTGTACAGAGAAAGTTTGTTCGCTACGCGCTTCGTCATCTGCCTTGGCGTGACACGGCTAACTTGCCGTCTTACGTGGATCGTTGTCGTCTGCTTGGAATTGACACCTTGGAACAAATAAGACGGAACGCTCAAGCTGTGTTTGCTGCTAAAATCATTACCAGCGAGATTGATTCTCCCGAATTACTTCGGCAGCTTTTCTTTAACGCATCTGAGAGAGTGATTAGACAGCGTAATTTTGTACATCTCGCAGCTCGTTATCGGCAATATGGGTTGAATGAGCCTATCCAAGCCGTCGCTAATGCGTTTAATTACGTCTATGCATTGTTTGACTTTAATGTGCCGTTAACTGTTTTTATTAGAAGACTGTCCTGAATTAGAATGTGTCCTGGTTTTGTTTTAATTATACTTTTTTTAATTCATTAAGACAACCATATGTCAGATGAATCATTGGAACAATAAATAAATAAATTAAATAATGCCGAAGTGTACACACGTTCAAGTTTCCCCTAAAGACTTTACTCGAAAAAAAATGCTACCATGCCATGTTTGTGACCTGCAAAAACTCATTTTAAGTCGGATATTTTGTAAACTCTCAGGGAATAAATAAACACATGTAAGCTATGTTTTTACAAAGTTGGTTTATTCAACCTCCTCTCCTAGGATAAATGCACGCACCTTGGACTTTACGCTACCCATCAAATCCTGTACAACACTTGCGCCATCTTTCTTGTACACTTTCAAACACTCTTTCTTGAAATCCTTGTCGTTTTTGAAAACCTTCCCTGTTTTCCGGAGCTTGCTCTTCATAAACACCCAGAATTTTTTCTATTGGGCGAAGTTCTGGCGAAATTAGCGGATTTGCCTCTTTCGGCACAAAAACAACATTGTTGGCTTCATACCACTCCATCAACGGTTTCGTGTAATGGCACGATACCAGATCCGGCCAAAACAGAGTGTCACCTTCGTGGGACCAGAGGAAGGACAGCAGGCGCTTTCGGAAGCATTCTTCTTTATATATTTGACCGTAGATGGTGCCGGTCGTTATGTACGGTTTGCTGAATTTTCTGCACCCACAGATCGCCTGACACACTAAGTACTTCTTGGCAAATTTGTCGACCTTCTTCTTCCGGAACTTCTCCGAAACATCCAGGCGGGATTTGCTGACGAAAAACTGCAGGCCGAGGATCTGCTTGGCGTCCGCTTTAATGTACGTCTCGTCGTCCATTGCTATGCATTTCGGTTGCACCAACCACTCGCGGTACAGCTTTCTGGCGCGGGATTTGGCCACCGTATCGGTTCGGTTCGCCGCCTTTCTTACCTTAAATACATAAAGTCCGGCCCACTTCATTGTCTACTGGACGAACTAGACGGAAGAATTGACCTCCTTGGCCACGTCCCGAATCGAAAGGTTTGGATTGCGCTTGAAGTAATCCCTCACCTTCCTTGCGCTCACGGGGTCGGTTGTATTCGCTTTTCTTCCGCTGCCAGCTCGTCGCTGGATCGTCTGGGTCCTCTTGAAGGATTTTACCACACGGGACACGGTCAAATTGTCGATTCCAAACTGTTTCGCGATCTACCTGTGGGACTGGCCCATATTTTTTTGTCGATATACTTCTTGCTTGGAGCCATCTCGATAACCACTTGACAACATTACTTTTCCATAGTAGTCATTCTTTGCTCGACTGTCGAGCTGTTTAGTCCGTATTTTCGCTCGAGTTCTCGATTCGATTTTATTTCGTTTTGTGCTGTCGCGTTGCGCCATGGAAGTGTCGCCACCTTCTCGCGTTCTGGCAAGTTTACTTGAACTTGCAAACACGAAACAAATGGTGCGTAAACGTGCCAATGAGTCAGCAGCGGGCCCTTCAAAGAAGGTGCTAATCAAGCCCAGCGCGTCGCAGTACTGCAAGCCAACCAGTATGCAGTACTCCCGGAAGAAAATGGCGATGGTGAAGAAGAGAGCGGATTCCCCCGCTTTTCACACCGGTGAAGGATGTTGCCAAGCTGGGTGCCGAACTGGCAAAACACAAGCTGCTGCCTCGCGTCAAGTTTTGCAGCATCGGCACCAAAATCATGTGCTCCAGCCTGGAGGAGTACAAACTGCAGCTCTGAGATCCAAAATCAGGGACCTGTTTCAGGTCATAATCAGTTCGGAGCATTACAAACCCGAACATCGTGATGTAAAGCAGTGTATGAACTGCCTCTCATATGGCCATGGCACCAAAAACTGCCACATGAAGACAAACTGCGGCAAGTGTGCTGGAACTCACTCAACTGCGTCCTGTGAGCAAGTCGATGACATCGAGCCAACGTGTGTCAACTGCGGTGGAAACCACCAAGCCTCAAATCGCGGATGTCCCAAGCGAGTGGAGTTCATTAATATCCGTCGGAAGGCCACAATCAACAACCAGCTCGGTCGCCTCCGTAATCATCGTTCGCCTCCTGTACTCACGGAAGTCCAGTACCCAGCTCTCCAGACCCGTCGACATGTTCCGAACCTAGCCCCGCTTCCGCTCAACAACCAACAAGCCAATCCTGCGAGTATCCAAATGGGTCCCAAAAGTCGGACAGTTCAGCATCGTCTCGCTGCTGCTGCGGCCCAGCCAATTCCATGTTCATCCACCGCCCCTGGTTTATCATACGCTGGTGCTGTCTCAGGTGAATCTGTTGACGATTCTCCGTTCACCTCGGAGGAACTTGTGACGCTTGTGGCCGAGGTCATCATCATCATGCGCACCTGCTAGACTCGATCTGAACAGCTTCATGCTGCCTTGTCACTCGTCACCAAGTATGGACCGTGAAGCTATAAAAATTGGAAATTGGAACGCTTGCTCACTGACGAACAAGCATAGAGAGCTACTCGATTTCCTCAACACCAAGGAGGTCGACATTGCTATCATCACCGAGACTCATTTGAAGCCCGAACTGAACGTATTCCTTCCCGACTTCCGGCTCGTCAGACTTGATCGCACCTGCTCTGGAGGTGGAGGAGTGGCCATCGCTGCAAGACGGAACATCAGTTGCCGGCCGCTACCAAACTTCCAGCTGAAAACAATTGAAGCCATCGGAGTGGAGGTGAGCACATCACTTGGCCCAATCACTATCATCGCGGCCTACTGCCCCAAGCAAACCAACATCCGGCACGGGTCATCAGTGGCCCTCCGGAAAGACATCATCAAACTCACCCGGAGGAGCGGGAACTTTATCATCGCTAGAAACGGCATCATCCTCAATGAAGACCTGCAAGAGGGCCACTATACCATCTTGGCTCTGGACTCTCGCACCCGGTTGAGTCGGTCTGGAGTCCATGCGACCATCGACATCTTCGTAAGCAACATGGGACACAACATCTCGCAACCTGTGGCATTCCAGGAGCTGAGCTCGGACCACTACCCGGTGGTGGCCGAAGTTGGATCCCGGTTAACCGATTCGAAGCTTCCCGGGGCAACTACCATCGAGTCAACTGGGCGCAATATCAACACTGCGTCGACACAACCATCGACTACGATGTCCAACCAGGAACACTCTGAACCTTGACAGCCCTACCAAAGATCTCATTAGACTCCGTAACACCATTCGTAGTCAGTACCAGCGTAATGGCCTGAATAACTTGAAGACCAATTGTAATCGATTAACAAAGATCATTCAGGGCAGGATGGTGGATCTCAGAAATAACGATTTTGCTAGTAAGATCCACTCTCTCCCAGATTGTGCAAAGCCCTTCTGAAAACTTACAAAAATTCTTAAAAACAAGCCTAGGCCCATTCCACCACTGACCCCACTGGATCGTCTCCTGAAGAGAAGGCTGCTGCCACAGAACAGAAGGGGAAGTGCAAACAAATCGGTGAATCAAAAAGTGCTCGTTTTTCTACTCAACGAGCGATGTGATGTGGTAGCGTTCCACATAGGCTTTCTATGTGCACTCACACTATCATAGCATGCTGCCTATCTTAACTACAGGCCGAAGATGCCTTCTACCGCTAGGTGCGCTAGTGTTCGCAAATGACCAGTGGAGCCACTTTCTGATTTGAAGTTCCACTCCTGTGCTGCTGCGATAGGTCAACACTTCGTCAGCTCCCATAATCTCGGACAAAACATCGTCAGCCCTCATGAATCTGAGGTTGCTGAAAATGCAACCAATCTTCTTCAGATTCCTAACATTTTTCTAAAGGAATCCAAGACTACGACTGACGAACTGTTGGCCTACATCAAATCATCTAAAAACATGAAGGTCCCAGGTTTCGACAACATCTGAATCTGGAACTCAAACACTTGAGTTCCAGATTCTACAACCATCTGGTAATGATTTTTAATCAGTGCCTCAGACTTGGCTAAATACTACCCCTCGTGTTGGAAGTCACCTAAAGTCATACCCATCCGGAAACCTGGAAAGGATCCGTCCTCTCCTTCAAGTTATCGACCAATCAGCCTTCTCTCAGGGTTATCAAAACTGTTTGAAAGAGTAGTGTTCCACCGCCGATGAAAACAACTTGTTACTCGAGGAACAGTTTGGTAATCGGAAAGGTCGTTCGACCGTCCACCAGCTGACTCGAGTAACAAACATTCTCAGACGGAACAAGTCTGTTTCGAAAACATCTGCCATGGCGTTGTTGCAATGTCTGGCATGATTGCCTGGTGTTCAAATTGCAGCAGTACGGTCTTCCAATCTTCCTAGTGAAGATCATATACAACTATCTATCAGATAGGACGTTCCGAGTCTCTCTGAATGGCATCACATCGGATGCTTTCAACATCGGTGCCGGGGTTCCACAAGGAAGCATCCTTGGCCCCATCCTATTCAACCTGTTCACCTCCGATATGCCGGCTCTCCCTGATGGTGGATCGTTGTCTCTGTTCGCAGATGACACATCCATCGTCTACAAGGGTAGGGTCATCGGAGCTCTGACTGCCAAACTTCAGAGAGGCCTGGACGTCCTGTCTGAATACTTCAACAGCTGGAAGATCCGTTTCAACGCGGCAAAGACCCAGGTCATGATCTTTCCACACTCTAAATCTCCCAGACTTGTTCCGTTTGAAAATAATAAGATCTGATTAAACGGCTCAGTGGTGGAATGGTCCAAAGAGGTCGTGTACCTCGGGCTAATACTAGACAGCAAGCTGATTTTCAGGGAGCACGTTGACAAAACGAAAACCAAGTGCAACATCTTGATATGATCGGTGTATCCACTTATCCATAGGAAGTCAACCCTGTCCCTGAAAAATAAGCTTGCTGTCTACAAACAAATCATCCTTCCTGTAATCGAGTACGGTATGCCAATCTGGGAGAGTTGCGCAAAATGCCATCACCTTAAACTCCAAAGGATCCAGAACAAGATCCTTAGGATGGTCCTAAACAGTCCCCCGCGGACTAGAAATTCTGAGATCCACCTTCTGGCTGGAATTCAGACATTAGAAGAACGGAGAATATTCATCCTGGAAAGGTTCAGAGACACATGTCTGAGATCAAATCATCAGATCATACATGATCTAGCACGTTAGGTTAAGTTATATTCGTAGCTAGGTAGGTTATCACTTTTTTCAATTCAAATAAAACACATCCCCAAAGGGGTATTCTGTAAACTAGTTGCAAAATTAGAATAACAAATTAAACAAAGATGAAGTGCCAGGTAGGCTAATCAATTAATATGATAAATCAATGTACTACCATAATCAACAGAAATAAACATAATTTTACTACTACTACTTTTCTATAGTATGAGGTATAACGACCGGCACTAAAAAAAGGACGCCCCGTAGCGTAGGTAAATCACCTTTTCGTGGTACGTTACGCGATGTAAATTCTACCACCGATTCCTAGTCATGACTACTTCAAACTAGAGGAACAGGATTTTTCAGTAATCCAAGAAACACATCTTAGTCCTTGTTACTTTTTATGCCTTGTTGATAGTGACAAGACTCGGATTTGTCCACCGAGGATGATCAAATGAGTTAGTTAGTCTACATCTATGTGATTTCTAATATTCTATTCGTTGTTCTGGTGGTTAAGACTAGGGTTCTGATGCATGGTCATTATCGGTGTCATTCCTTAATTTTGTTGCAAAGGAATCCAATTTCGACTGACAAAGGGGCGTGCCTTTGGAGGGTATAAATGGTGGGACCTTTCAGTTATAGTCGGATCCTTGCGATAAATGCAAGAATGACAACTGTAAAAAGGACTACTTCATCCTTTCTCAATAGTGATGGAGTAATACGACATGCACTAAACTAAGGACACGGAATATACTACAATAGATGTCCCGAAAAAAAAAACAAAGAACACCGAGATACAACAATTCCACCAACAAATCAGTGTTTTGGATCAAGTGATTTATGAACCGAATAAATCAACCTAAATTCGATTAAAAGAACGACTTTTTGAAAAGCTCTGAGCAACTCTTCTATTTACTAGACACCTCATGCTAAACAACATAACACGTTCCGAATCATCATCATCCTACCGGGTGGTCTCCACTTGTTTCATCACCACCCAAATACCCTCGCCCTATATAAACTGAGAAAGTGAGGCAATCCACGATGATCAACTATAATTGACATTTAAAAAGTACCTTCGCGCCTATCTTGAAACCGTAAAATGCACCGCAAGAGCCCAGCGTTTATCAAAACGTCATTTTGCCTCCCAGAGGGCATAGTCCACCAGCTCATAAGTGTTACTTTGTGTTTTTTTGCCCCCTTTTCACAGCCTGCGATGTCTTTTTGGACAGCAGGTAGGTATCTCTCCACGGTGCACAATTCGAATTGTTGAGGAAAAAAAACTACCAAACGAGTGGCCCGGTGCGTCGCACGCCTAAATCTTATATCTTAATCGGCCCTTTCGTCATTAAATGGGAGATTCTGGGGTGAGCTCTTTGCTGAAATCTTAATTACAAAACCCATCAACTTTAACGCGCTCTTGAACGCACTACCACCACCACCACTACAACCACCGGAGTGGACCGGATGAATTCTTATCGAGCGAGAGGTGCCGCACGATTTAACCGCGATTAAGTGACAGAAAGCCGACACAAATCCGGCTGCCGGTTTGTTGAGCATTTTGGATTAACGGCCCGAGAAAAACCTTTTACGCAAAGAAGTCCATGTGTGTGTGTGTGATCCACGACGGGGTCATCTGACGAAATTTGAGTGTACTTTTCGTCGCCCGCCAGGGCGCAACGGGAATGCTCTTTTTAATTAAGACAATTATCAGATCGTCTTCAGGTACTTTTGGGGCGCGAGAAAGTCCCATCGCACGGGCAAAATCCGGGGAGGGTCACTCCGAAAAGTGAAAGAATAATTAATCTTGAAATTAATCAATAGGTAGCGAGAGCGAAAATGGTTTGTGTAGCTGGTGCAGGCTTACACGGGCAGGGTAAGCGTTAATTGTAGTTTTATTTTGTGGTAGGTACCAAGATGGGAGGGACAACATCCGTACCATCGAAGACGTTGACGTGGTAGCCGCGATCCTTATCGATGTGAGGTGGCTTCCCAGTCGATCGGTCGTTGGATGCGTCAAGGCTGTCAGTAGATGCTTGGGCTGTTTAAGTATATTTTTTTTTCGCTTCGAAGAGTGCCTTTTGACCATTACGGTCATAGCTGGGATGTGAAAATTGAATTCACGCTAAATCTGCATTCAACCGACGGGAGTTTTGCTTGGCAACAGGCAATGATCAACTATATAGTTGACTGAAGAATATGGTATTCCTCATGAATGCTTACGTAAACGGCGGTCACATGGGAGCTATTTGAGTAATCGATAACCAATACCAAGGAATGGTAATATTGTGACATATTTTGTCCAACACCATCGTATGATATTTTTAACATTCATAACTGCATCACGTGGATGTAGCCTCTGCATCTTAAGCCTACCATCGCACCATCGATTAAAAATGGACAGAAATTAATGGTGCCATTAATCATGATTTTCAATAATACAAAGTTTACACAAAAGTTAACATATGAGTTCAATCCTGTACAACATGAAAGTGGCTACAAAATAAAAGATATAAATTTCGAGAGTCTTGTTGCTGCGTGAATGTATGGTTTTAAAAATGGATCTGTTATTCAGCTGTGTATTTATAATATGCTTTTTGGATTTCGTTATTCCGGTCTGCAGCTGAACACTAAGTTCAACTTTATTAAAATCAAGATTATTGCCACAGCAGTTATAAAAAACGACGTTCAGCTTAATGCACGATAGGCATGTTTAATCATGTTGTGAGTTGTGTGTCTTCTGGAAATTTTGAAACTTAGTCATTGCCTGAATTCTTGAAAAAATGAGGTTCTACATTATTTTTTTCTGTATCCAGTGTGTTCCGGGAACTTACTGCGGTCGTATTCTCTAGTGGCAGACAGACGAATAGTGTTGTCCCTTGTTGGTGAATCTGGATAAAAACGGTGATAATTAAAGAAGCATAGCTTCTTTTTATCTTCACTTCCGTTTATAATAAGTGCAAGTGGACCTTAACAACATTCAATGAAAATTGAACAAGGGTCTCCTCGAGTGTACGTTTTTGTAACAACTGGGATTTATAAGACTGATAATGACATCAATCTACAGACGATCTTCTACCGTGTAATTGTTATCATTCGGCTGAGTGACACACATTTATACCTACGATCGATATTTGTCAATACCGGGAGAGTAAAGAGAACGAGGACCTACTAGTATCATTTTTGTAAGCTACATTTTGCCTGCAGTGGCTAATTATTAATTCAGCAAAAATTCAAATCCACTAATAGGGTTCACAATAATTCTAAATTTATAAATTAACTGCCGCAACATGCCGGGCCCCGTTGAAAGTAACTTTAAAAAAAATGCTGCGGATCCATCTGCTCGTGCAGGTGACTACTACAGCCTCTACCCTTAACAAAAAGTAGCTATTGTACCTACCTGTAGATGTCACCACTTGTCCTTACCTTACCTTACCAATCAGGCTAAGGCCTTGTTGTCCTCTGCTGTCGTCTCCACTCTACTCGATCCATGGCCACAGTTCGCCAGCCTCGTAGTCTGCGAAGGGTCCGCAAGTCACCTTCTACTTGGTCGATCCACCTTGCCCGCTGCGCGCCTCTTCTTCTTGTTCCTTGTTCACTGGGTTGTCGTGCGGCATTCTTACGACATGCCCAGCCCACCGTAGTCGCCCAATTTTTGCAATGTGGACGATGGAGGTTTTCCCAGCAGCTGGTGCAATTCGTGGTTCATTCGCCTCCTCCACGTTCCGTCATCCATCTGCACTCCACCGTAGATGGTACGCAACACCTTCCGTTCGAAAACACCAAGGGCACGTTGGTCCTCCACGAGCATAGTCCAGGTCTCGTGGCCGTAGAGGACCACCGGTCTAATCAGCGTCTTGTAGACAGTCAACTTCGTGCGGCGGCGAATTTTATTCGACCGCTCAGCGTCCTCCGGAGTCCAAAGTAGGCACAATTTCCTGCCATAATGCGTCTTTGAATTTCTCTGGTGGTATTATTTTTGGCGGTCACCAGTGAGCCCAAATACACGAACTCATCGACCACCTCGATTTCGTCACCGTCAATCTGAACTCGGGGTGGGAGACTAACAATGTCTTCCCTAGAACCTCTTTCTTTCATGTATTTTGTCTTTGATGCGTTGATGGCAAGTCCAATCCGCCTAGCTTCAGCCTTCAGTCTGATGTACGTTTCCGCCATCGTCTCAAATTTCCGTGCCAGGATGTCAATGTCATCGGCGAAGCCGAGAAGCTGGATGGACTTCCTAAAGGTCGTGCCACTCGTGTCTATCCCAGCTTTTCTGATCACACCTTCTAACGCGATGTTGAACAGCAGACACGAAAGTCCATCACCTTGCCGTAACCTTCTTCGAGATTCAAAGGGACTCGAGAATGTCCCCGATACTCGAACAACGCACATCACTCGGTCCATCGTCGCCTTGACCAATCGCATCAGTTTATCAGGAAGTCCGTACTCGTGCATAATCTGCCATAGCTGATCTCGATCAATTGTGTCGTATGCGGATTTGAAATCGATGAACAAATGATTGTTGTATGCGCGGCATTTCTGCAGAACCTGCTGAATCGCCGTGGTCCGTAATAGCGCAGGCATTCATGAATCCTGCCTGGTATTGCCCCACGAACTCTCTTGCAAATGGTGACAGGCGGCGGCATAGAATTTGGGAGAGTACCTTGTAGGCGGCACTCAGCAGTATGATCGCGCGGTAGTTGCAGCAATCCAACTTGTCGCCCTTTTTATAGATCGGGCATACGACACCTTCCATCCACTCCTCCGGTAATATCTCCTCCTCCCAAATCTTGGCAATTACCCAGTGCAGCGCTCTAGCCAGTGCTTCACCTCCATATTTTAATAGCTCACTTGGTAGTTGATCTACACCAGTTGCTTTGTTGTTCTTCAGCCGACCGATCTCCTCCTCAACTTCTTGAAGATCAGGGGCCAGTAGCCTGTCGTCTTCTGCGCGTGCTCCAAGGTATGTTGCCGAGACACCTTCGTTTTCTGCTCCTTCACCGTTGAGGTGCTCGTCATAGTACTGCTTCCACCTCTCAATCACCTTACACTCGTTCGTGAGAAGGTTACCGTCCAAGTCTTCCATCGCCTCGCGATTTCGGTCTTCCTGCTGACGCTTCTTCCTTGGGAAAACCGAGTTTTGTCTGTTCCGCGCTTGTCTGTATCGCTCCACATTCAATCTCGTGCGGTGTTGCAGCATTCTCGCCCGTGCTGCATTCTTCTCCTCTACTAACAGTTTGAATTCGCCGTCAAACCAGTCATTTCTTCGGTCCGGGATTGCAGTACCTAGAACCACTGCAGCAGTACTACCTATGGCTGAACGGATGTCCCTCCAGCCATCTTCAAGAGAAGCTGCACCAAGCTGCTCTTCCGTGGGTAGTGCAACTTCCAGCTGCTGCGCGTAGTCCTGGGCAACTCCGGCGTTCCATAGTTGCTCAATGTTGGGTCGCGGCGTTCGACTTCGACGGGTGTTATGAAACGTCGAGAGTTTTGAGCGCATGCATACTGCAACTAGCTAGTGGTTCTCGCACTGCGGTACGTGCGGGCGTTGATAATGTCGGAGAAGAATTTCCCGTCGATTAGAACGTGATCGATTTGGTTTTCTGTGTGTTGGTCAGGTGATCTTTGTGGATATCCTTGCGGGGGAAAAAGGTACTTCGAACTACCATACCCCGAGAGGCTGCCTCCCGTCCTACATGAGCGTTCATGTCGCCGATGACGAGTTTGACGTCCCGTTGCGAACAGCCGTCGTACACCTGCTCCAGCTGCGCCTAGAATGCTTCTTTCTCGTCATCTTGGGGCTTCCTTCATGTGGGCAGTGCACGTTGATGATACTATAGTTGAAGAAACGGCCCTTAATCCTCAACTTGCACCAGCCACAGCTCTAGTAGAAAGTAGCCGCTCGATGCCCGCTTTTCCATACCTTTTGTCCCGTCCAGCAAAGGTCCTGCATTGCTACGACTTCAAAGTTGCGTGGTAGATTAACCTATCGCAGCCCGGGAAGCCAAGCGATTTGCAGTTCCATGTTCCGGGCTTCCAATCGTAGTCCTTATTTCGTCGCGTAGGTCTGTGTCGATTGTTCCTATCCGTTTTTCCTTTTCAGTATTTACAACTTTGTTTTTTTTTTCAGGGCAGCTTGTTGGGCCTGCCCCAACCCCCTGTCTCCCCGGGAGTCCCACGCTGGCACTAAGACGGTGATCAACCACTCCTAACATGTAGAACAGACGCCGTTTTGAGCCGCACCTCCATGGTGAACAGACGCTCGGGTTTGGTGAAGCATTTCCTCTATCACCGTACTATGGTTACCGCGCCAGTGTTCGCGTCGCACCTCTTCACTCTGCTATTGCCGGACTGGCAACATTGCCCAGGCTACGCCACCCAGCTGTGTCCATGTTTCAGCTGGTAGTCTTTTGTTATCATATGACTCGAGGAGGCGTGAAGTAGGAACTTGTGAGGACCAGGGCTAGGTATTCCGCTCCTTCCAGGTTGTCAACTCACCATTTTGTAGCTCTGACTCACCACTTGTCCCGTATCATTGTAATTGCTTGTTTTGTAGTTTCCTTGTTATGTTACAATAAATAAACGTTTATAGTTGTCATACCTCCGCCATGGAAGGACGGTTGACTAATCGTTCTCGTTTCAATAATTCCTTTTATCACACAACGGTTAAGTCGGGTCCTATCCGTGCGCGATCATAATGGTGCCATGACCACTTGCGCAAACCGTTGTGAAAGTGACCGATCGCAAAATATCGAACACTTGTTGTGATTGAACACCTGTGCTATGAAGGATTCCACTACACTGCCGGCTACGATGATGTGGCTTTCCAGTAGCCATCTGGCAGAGCATCTCGCATCGGGTCTAGCTCACCCTACGGTACTGCTGCAGACGGCACAGTATTTCACTAGCAGCAGATGCCCAATTTCAAAGAACTAGTGCCGATACGGCGGCATTTATGGCAACGTTGCGCAGATTCATCGCGCGCCGCGGTTTCCCAGCGCATATCCACTTCGACCATGGAAAAAACTTCGAGGGAGCCAAAAATGAGCTACTCGCGCTTTACAAGTTCCTACGTAGCAAGAAGGAAATGAATGTCATCGAATCCGCCCTGGCTAACAACAGCATTACTTGGCACATGACATCACCGAAAGCACCTCGCTTAGGCGGTTTATGGGAGGTCGCAGGTAATATCGCCAAAAAGCAGCTGTATCGGCAACTAGGAAATTCCCGCCTCCAATTCGAAGCCATGTCAACGGTGCTTACACAAATCCAGGCCAGCATCAACTCTCGTCCGCTTGTTCCACTATCGGAGGATCCTGAAGACCATGCTGCACCTAGCTACTTTTTGATCGGTGCATCTATGCAATCCCTGCCTGACCACGACGTTTGTTGCATCCCTACCGATCGCTTGAGCCAATATCAACAGCTGCAGCAGCTGCATCAAAACTTCTGCCGTACTGAATATCTACATGAACTACAAAAGGGCCAGAATCACTTTCGTGCGAACAGCGAAATCAAGCCGTGATCTTGGTGGACGAAATGCAGCCACCACTGAAAGGGGGCCTCTCGCTCGAATCGTGGATATCCTTTCGGGAGAGGACGGTTTGATTCGAGTCGTGACTCTGAAAACAAACAAGGGAATTGTAAAAAGACTCATCGTCAAAATTTGCCTGGAGGAAACCCACAAAGTTCCTTTGATTATGGATACGTAGGAGATTGTCGATGTAATCTTAAGTTGTGAAAATTGTTACAATAAACCTTCTGCATTTGTACTCGTTTCAATAGTATAGAATCAGTTGTTTATGTTTTGTTGAAATTGACATTTTCAAGGTGGTGGTGATGTTTAGATTCAGTGTGTGTTTTAATTAAGAGCCACCACTGTTAAAGTAGCTGAATGCTGAATCAAAAAATTCTCTCATTCTCTCTCCAATACAATCTGCATACTACGGCAGATACAGTGATAGGTTTTAAAGGGTATCGAATAAGAAACGTTTAATATAGTTTGCTATCAGCCACCACTGAGATTGCATGTAGAAACCGAGTTGCGCGCAAATATACTCTGTCCTAGAAATAATAAACAAAGATTGTTAAGTGTTTGGTGTTGAAATAAAGTGTCGTCCCTCTGTGCAAACGATGGTAAATACGGGATATTTTACCAGACTCAATGAAATATTCGATTGATGGAGGACAGATTTCAGTGATTGCCCATCGGTAGCTACCAGTTACCGCTCGTACTTGAACGAATTGTGTGTGGCCATCCCTGTTTCATCTGTGATCCACTCTTTCCTCTGGGTGCGCAGCTCACCCAAGTTGTTCTCGCTTGTTTCTATAAAGGCATTCTTGATGGCCGTCCATTGTTCTTCTACGCTGCCACCTTCTGGAACGTCGACAGCTCGAGTTCCAAGTTCTTCAACAAAAGACCTTTTTACCGCTGGATCTTCAAGTCGGCGTGTGTTGAACCGCCGCCCGAGTTTCTCCTCCCGTCGCTGGATCCGCGCCATGCGTAGGCGGATTTCGCCGATTAGCAGGTGATGGTCAGACGCGATGTCGGCGCTGCGTTTATTCCGGACATCAAGAAGGCTCCGTCTCCATTTTCGGCTGATGCAGATGTGGTCGATCTGATTTTCGGTATGTCCATCACGGGAAACCCACGTGACTTTTTGCACTGTCCGATGGGGGAAGAGCGAGCCCCCGATCACCATGTCGTTATTGCCACAAAATTCTGCAAACAGCCCACCGTTCTCGCTCATTTCACCGAGACAATGGCGTCCCATGACCCGCTCATAGTCCGTGTTGTCGGAGCCGATCTTCGCATTGAAGTCGCCAGTGTAGATCTTGATGTCACCCTTTGGAACCTTATCCATGATGGCATTCAGTTGACTGTAAAAATTCTCCTTGTCCTGTAGCTCGGCAGCATCGCATAACATTGGATTATGGTAAGGTTACGAACCCGTGTTCTAAATCTGGCAACGATTATCCTCTCATTAACAGGCTCCCACTTGATGAGCGCAGCACTTACCTGGACGCTAAGTAGGAGACCAACTCCACGATGGTGGGGAGCGTTTTCACCTCGAATACCAGAGTATAGTAGTACCTGTCCCGACGGCAGTTTGTGTTCTCCAAAGTTTGGCCAACGAACTTCACTCAGTCCCAGGATTTCTAGCTTCATGCGTCGCGCTTCGTTCGCGAGTTGTGCCAGTTTACCCTGCTGGGCTAACGTCAATACATTCCATGATCCAATTCGTGTCCGTTGTTTTGCGCTAAAAGTCGTTGCCGTTAAATATATCAGTTCGATGTCTTTCTCTGTTGGTTTCTGTAACAATTGTAAAGGTTTCAGAGACAGTAGGTGGTTGGCCTAAGGTCTCCTATCCGCCATGATGGGGCTGCCATCTTAGGTGTAGCTTCCGGGGAAGAGAATTTCTTATTCAGCCGCGGGATGCCAGTCAGACGCTGTTTGAGCCGCACCTCCATGGTGGACAGACGCTCGGGTTGGCGAAGCATTTCCTCTATCACCGTACTATGGTTACCGTGCTAGTGTTCGCGTCGCACCTCCTCACTCTGCTATTGTCGGATTGACAACATTGCCCAGGTTACGCCAGCCAGCTGTGTCCATGTGGGTGAGGAGCAATCCTTCATTATGCGGGTTTTTTTTTTTTTTTTTTTATTATAGAGATTTTTAGCCATTGGCTAGTTTATCTCTTTGCGGTACAGGTGGTGTTTGAGGGTTTTAACAGCGGCCTCCAACAACCCTCTAAAGTGTGGAGACCAAGCCGGATAAAAGTGGAAATTGATTCCCGCTTTTGTGTTGTTGTCCGCAAGATCCTCAGTTTGGTGGATCTCATCGAATTGCTCCTTGTGCTCTTGAAGCTGACGATTTGCATCAACAAAAGTGTGACAATACAGTACAATACGGTTACGCGACCGCTACGTGACACGAAGTGTTTCAATACGCTTATCAACGAACCCGATGTCAGGCCATAGACCATTTCGATATGAACTGACTTGGAAGCTTTTTATATTTTGAATATTTCACCATCAGTCAAATCTCAGGCATATTGACCAAAATTAAATTCTAGGAGTTTGAATTTTCTAATTTTATAAAATTCCACCTGTTTCAAGGTAAAGTGCACAAAGAATAAATTTAATACATTTAGGAAGTAGGAAAATGTTCACGATGCACAATTTTTTGACGTAGGACTACGTCTGTGATTTCTTTATGAGGGTACACTTTGTGAAAACCAAAAATGGAACGTGTAACGGAATTATGAAAGATTTTGAACGTTAAGAACTCTGCTGCCCCTGGTCCAACTTCAATAATTTTATCACCAATCGATCATAAAAATTTCTACGCATCGATAGCAGTTGATCTTCAACAAGAAACTATTGAAAAAATGGGAAATGTCAAGCATTGTTCAAAAGCGTCGAAATAACGAACAATTCCACCACGTACATGCATATGACGCAGATTCACAATTCTTAACATTTTGAATATTAAAATAAAAATAGTTATGGGATCCAGAGATGAACTAGCCTAAGGCTAAAAATCTCTTAAATAAAAAAAAAAAAAAAAAAAAAAGTTATGGGATCCTAAATCAAAATGTTTTCAAGAATTTGTAATGAATAAAAAAATATCTCTGATACAGTAAGCATAAATTCTTCGTATACAAATGTAAATAAAAGTCAACAAATTTAGACCACTTGTCCTAATTTTAAGACAAAGATAAAATTGCAAGATCCTTCTTAGGCAGTCATTTGATGAAAATTAATTTCATGAAAATTTCGAATTTTGAAGACCAGGAGATTCAAAACTCGTCTAAGGCTATGATATCGAAAATTGTTTTTAATATTAATGTACTAGAAATTAATATTACAAACAATTTTCGATATCATAGCCTTAGATGAGTTTTGAATCTCCTGGTCTTCAAAATTCGTAATTCAAGGTCTTAGGAAACTTACCTAGATTCTGAGACTAACAGCATTTCTCGCGAGAAAAATTCTTCGAGATAAGAAAATAAGAAAAAAATAGGAATTAAAATTTTCGAAAAATATTGGCATGTCGCAAAAAAAGTCAATAATCAGGTTATAATTTAATTTTATCAGGTTTTTAAGATACCAGATTTTGAATGTCATGATTCTGATATTTGAAGAGAAAAAAGTAATAAAGCATTTATCCAGAACAATTTTTTATTCGATGCATTGGACTGACTAACATTCGAAGTAATGTATAAAATCAAGATTTAAAATGAAGAATGAGCTCAAAACTTGAATGATTGTGTCCCTGTTTATAACTAGATAGTAATTTATTTAGTTAATAATACACACTCAAATCACGAAAATGTTTATGTGCTAATCCATACAAACTATCCTGCAGCTGAATTCCGGGCATACAATTCGTCGAAAAGAAAGAAATTTATACATATTAGGTATGTGCATAAATTGAAATTTTTGCCCGGAATTCAGCTGCTGCAGTGCAAATTTTTGACAATATAGCTATTCCATCTGATTCCATTAGCTGTAAAACTTTTGAATACTTCCTGATCGATCTACAACCTACCAAATATCCAGTGAACTTTACTCATATCTTCGACTATATGGAGATCTTTCGAATATTTCCTGCTGTCTAGGAAGGATGTCTGAAAGAATATTATGTGACTTATGCTACGTTTCCTGGACATCTACAAAAGTTAAGTTTTACAAAATTTCCTGAAATTCTACGAAGTTAGTTCTCGAAATTTATTCCAAATTCCATATTTTTTCCATCTATCTTAATTCTACAAAGATCTCGGAACATCTCTGCACTTCAAGAAAGACACCTAGGACATCTACAAATATTCTTGAACACATAGAAAGTTCCTTGAAATTTAGTGAAGTTCCCAAAACCTCCAAGAAGTTCATAGAGCTTTTTTGGAGTAAGATCTCTGACAAACTGCAACAAAGTTCCCTAAACTGTGCCGAAGATCCTTGAAGTTCTTAGAAGTTTATTGAACTATTTTTAGATCTTTTACAAAATTCCCTTAATGTTTTCAAAATTCCTTACACTTATATGAAGTTTTAAGCAGCTCGACAAAATGCTACGAAATTCGAAAAACTTCTACAAAGTTTGCTGCACTTCTACGTTTTTCGTTCATTTTCCGCGATCATGAACGATTTTTTTTTAATTTGTACATAATTTCCACAACTATTTCAAGTCCATGAGGCCAAAAAAACCTGAAATCATGTAGATGTTCCCGATCAATAATAAGCTTCTTGAAAATAAAATAATGTTGCTTTAACTTCTACGGAGCTCCTCAAATTTAAATGAATTCTCTACTTCTACGCAGTTTTCAGGACTTTTCCAAGTTCCTTTTTTCTCCGAATTTTTCTGAAGGTCTATGAAGTTCCCAGAATGTCTACTAAGTTTACTTAATTTCTACGATCTCCCCTTAACTTCTATTTAAAGATTTACAAAGCTCCCACAAGTTAAAGAAAAATCCCTGGAGTCATGGCGAATTTCTGGAGCCTGAAGGCGTCTTATTGCCATCGATTTGATATAATTTGTAATTTCCCAAAATTGTTTCTTCTAATCCAGAACATAACAAAAGTAATCAACATAAAGGACTTTAAAAAATCTTTGTTGGTGGTTTAATTTTATTAGTCACTGTTGAATAGTAGCATCAAACTTAACAAGCTCGACAAAATACCGGTGAGTCAAAAAAAAAACACTAAGAATTCTGGAGGAGGCCTGGCCCCCTGGCACCCCCATTAGCTACGCCAATGAATGCTTGTGAATGAGCGAAAGCATCAAGGGCAGCGAGGTTGTGACTAAAGTGGACCCTACACGACAGTTTGTATTGACAATAATCGTATTGTCAATACATTTTGTATTGACGTCAATACATCGGTATTGACAATATTTCTGTGTTCACATCATCAATATTATTGTCAATACTTGTAAGTATTGACAATATTTCTTACCGTGTGGGGTTCGCTTAACGGCACTGTTTTCCGAACTTCCATTTCCTCCATCAGAAATATTGGCCAAAGACGATCGTTTTTGATCAATTTTGTCAAAAGATTACGTTAACCTGCGCTTTATCTTCCGTGGCCGAAAAACAGGTAGTAGTGAGATCCAGCAAGTTAGTAGAAACAGACCTACCGGGAATAAATCCATGTTGATCTGACGTAATGTGGTTTTTTTGCAGCGAGTAGAATTTGATCGCTGACGATAATGTCGAAAAGCTTTGATGCGGCAGAAAGGTTGATTATCCCACGGTAGTTTCTAACATCTCGTCGGTGACCACTTTTGTACACAGGAAACATGTAGGATAGTTTTCAGCTCATGGGAAATTTACCTCGCTCAAACGAACGGTTTAAAATGAAGGCTAGCGGTACTGCGCATGTGCAGCGACGGAAAACAGCAACAGGGATACCATCCGGACCAGGAGCAAATGAATTCTTCAACTTTTTTGTTGCACATGAAAATTAACGGAAAAGAACTCACCAATACTCATGCAAAGTTCACAATTTTTCCATAATACCATCGGATTTGGACATGTTTGAGCCTGTTTCATACGACCGGAAATGCAAATGCCTTGCCAAATTGATTTCATACGCAAGTGATCAATCTTTGACGTGAATTTTGCGATTAAACATAAGGAGTATTCCAAAATATAGCAAAACTTGCTATACAAAATGGCCAACAAACTAACACTTCTTCTTTGTGTGTAACCTTTATATAAAGCACCTCGATCATCGCCAACCAAAATAGCGCCCATTTGTGGATTCTATCAACTTTCACCTCAATGTTAACCCTTCCTACCACCATTCAGGTGATGAAGAAAATCCCCAGCTAGTCAGGAAATTGCCACCACCTAGAAGCAGCAATGAAGAAATTATGTATGACGAAAGAGATCAAACGTAAACCGTAAAATTATTAGCGATTCCATTGACAGATGCGATGAATGGTCGCGATTAGATATGACACAATGTATGGGCCGACGGTGCCGGTTTCTTTGTTTTGTGTTTTTCCCCCCTGATCTAATGTAGGTAGGTATCCCCATCGAATCCAGTTTTGCCACTAGGTAGATACGGTGACGACGGCCATTCAATAAGTTAGCCCCTGCCACCGGGCGGCCGGCGGCGCGATAGCGGCGTGATGCCTTCAGTCGGAAGTTCGCTTCGGTTAACATACTGTAACGACGACGATTATACGACGTGCGACGACTCCCGCAAATGTGACAATTGATTGCTGGACAAATTGAGGAATTGCCGAGTTATGTTTTCGATTTACCGTTTGACATATTGATGACAAGTTGATTTTCCGCTGTCTGGTTGTCTCGATGTGATGGGTTTTTTTTTGTTAAAAAAATGTTAAAAATGTTGATCACGGCCCAAAAAATGCCCAACCGAATGCAACCACTTGACGCATTTGACGGATGAGTTTTTCGCCGGTGGCAGTACATGGGGAACATCGGCGGTTTGTTTACATTGAAAATTTATGAACGGCTGGGTGCTGCAACACGCAGACCTCCTGTCACTGTTTGGGGTAGCTTCATTTATAACTACACACAAGTACGTTAATTGCACTACACACCGCATCGTGTTGCTTCAACATGGTCTAGTCAGTGTTCAACACGGGTCTTTGCCGAGGGAAAAACAGTCAGTTTTATTTATTTTCGATGCCGTCAGCTATCATTATTTGTAATTAATTATCACACAACGCGTATAATAATGGGCCCTGATGTGCGCAGACCACCGCGCCGTCCTGGCCAGTTGTTGGAGGGTGTCACGTCGATCCGAAATTGATTTTTATTTCGTGCAGATATTTCGCGAGTAGCGGTCCCTTTTAGTACCGACGAAACGCTCGGAGCATCTTCGCTTTATTATAATTATAATTATTATTATCACCGTCATTTGAATGCATTTCGAGCCAGCCTCCTACCAAGTTACTGCTGTTGTTATGGGAACGGTCGCCGGCGTTCAGGAATGAGTCAACTTTTCCTTTTTATTTCTCCTCCAGAGGGCGTTCGAGGTGCACTTTATTTTATTATTATTTTGCGTATCGCTTGCCTTAAATTAATGTTAAGTTTATCATTATGCTCATCGGTTCCGAAACTGATGCTCTCGTTGAGTGTGTTTTTCTTGTTGTTGTTGTTGTTGTTGTTTGAGATGTCGATTTTTTTTTCGGTGTTACTAAAGATGGTCCATTTTTCACTTGGTTTTACTTGCAGATGAATCAACAGTGTAAGGTGTGCGGCGAACCAGCCGCTGGTTTTCATTTCGGAGCATTCACCTGTGAAGGATGCAAGGTAAGCAGCCATTGGCTATCGTTAGTAATATTCTAGGATTAGAAAATAATCTCCAAATTTAATGAACATTCAAATTAGTTTTTGCATGCAATGATTGTCTAAAAAATAATGAAGGTTATTAGAAAATTATTAATCCACACATCATAAGCAAACAAACAATTTTAAATTGGAAACTTACGATTGTAAATTGGCTCATTACCTGACAAGTCTATTGGTCCCAAGCAAATCGATTAACGTACCCCATTCTAGTCCAAATTCTAGTACTACACTATGTTTATTTTGATCCGCTATGAAAGTTTGACAGATAAAATGAGGGGTTCGGTGTTGAAGCGAGTGATACTAGGCTCAGTCATCGAATGGAGTTACATGTGAAATGTTAAAAGCATACACCATATTACTACGGAATGATTCGTTAGGAACCATAATTTCACTAGAATTTTGTGGGGTCTGCAAAAGTTGTGACCAGTCTTATCTACACGGAGAGAAAATACTACACAAAATTTGAGTTCTTTTTAATTAATTTTGAGTTGAGCCTCTCACTTGTACTCGTTATTGTTGTCAAAAAATAGTTAGTTCAATCCAATAAGTTACTTTTGAGTAAATTGTATATCCTCAAATTTACGTGAATGAAACTTAATTTTGGGTAGAATATACTTAAGGGTAAGTTTTTTTTGTTTATGTTAAATGAAAACTACTATTTGCGATTTACTAAAATTTTGGTTATTTGGCTGAACCCAGGAATTGAGGGAAAAGTACTTCATTTTGGGTAGTCTTTCATCTCCGTGTAGGAAAATACTCTATGAGGGAGAAGAGGGGTCTAAAAGTGCTCAAACACATACTACGTCACTTATGTATGCTTCCTTATATACTCCTTGATCATTGGCTCTGCTCCTTTAAACCTAGTTTTGTGGAGGAATTCGTACGTGAGTTATGGATACTAATACCTCTGCTGGCGTAGTGGTTAGCATGGATTTGTTTTCCGTCGATTTTGTTTTCCGTGCTGATCACCAATGCTACCGACGCCAGGGAGGCAGCTCCCACACCTGGACCCTACATCAACTCATGAACCGGGGACCAACGGCTTTACAGTCAGGAATCCTAATTGCCGGGGTAACGGGGGGCGTGAATAAGGAACCGCAAATAAGGATGCCCACAGCTTATGGGATTTTCACTAATAGGGGCTGTTGTGGATTATCTCACTTGTTTCAATATATAGAGCTATACTGTCTTCAGGGATGGGTCAACAAGCCTGTGTAATTGGATTCTGGTTTAATTGGGAACTATGCCGCTAGAGGCGCTTCACTTTTATGTTACTTATGAAGGGCGCTATAATATATGGATCTTTGGTCCAACATAGAATATTTCGTGATCCTGGCCATATAGAAGGTTACTGTCTTGAGCAAAGTTGTTAAAGTGACCAAGTCCTTTCGGATGGTTGTCATATTATTAAAGAACTCTCTCACTACGTGGCGCTAGTGTGCACATGAACTTCCTTAATATGTTATGTCTGGAAAGCTTGTCCATATATGTAATATTTTTCTGTGCAATAAGAGGACACGAAACAGAATAGGGATGACGTGTTGAGAGGCTGGAAATCGATAGAGGACGCTATTTTAAAATCAAAGATGGCGGTCATCGATTCAAGAAAAACTGCTAAATACCCTGCAATATGGGTATTTCCGGAAAGGGGACGACGTGCTGAGGCCGCAAATCAATACCAGACGTCATTTTGGAATCCAAGATGGCGGCCATCGGTCCTGATAGGGGATGACGTGTAGAGACAAGAAATCGATGCCAGACGGCATGTTGGAATCCAAGATGGCGACCATCAGTTCAATAAAAGCTGTCAAATACCCTACAATATGGGTATCTCCGAAACGAGAACGACGTGTAGAGGCCGTACATCGATAACGTCAATGAATATTGGAGAAGGGGCCCTGGTCAGCCGTACGACGCAACTTAGTCGCGATGCTCTCACAAGAGCGCTGGACGGCACTGAAATCATTCTCATTTTTTATTGAACACCCATTAGTAGCATGATCAAACAACATGATAGGTAATTATCAGTTACCGTGTAGCCAAGATAAACAAATAGAACGCAGCCAGTAACACATTTGCAAGAAAATGCAAGAAAGGGAGATTCGCTGCCTGTCGCTGCCGTCCTGTTGACAGTTCCGAACGATTTCCGCTTGGTGAAGACTGACATAACACGGGCAAGACATCATTTCGGTTTGGTTCGTCGCAGTGAAACGCGGTGTTTGATTCTCCGGCACTCCATCCACGTAAAAAGTGACGGCACGTGTGCACATTTGGGAGCGAGATTGCCGGATCACCCGCCGCTGAAAGACCACTCCGATCAGTGAAGTGAACGGCGCCAGTGCAAGTCAACGCATTAACATCACGTCCATCGCTGACGGCAACGCAGGAAGAGGGTTTTTTCTAACCAGCAGGAACAGCCGAAACGTTACGCCCACAGCAACGGCCAGGTTGACCCGAGGAGGCAAAGCACATAGGTGTATCGAATCGACAGAGAAACTCGGCCACTGGTCCACCAATCACAGACGAGGGAATAGTTACACACATCTCGTCGGCAGTAGTGATCTGTCCAACACGGAGGAACAGGAGATCCGATTCTCATAGCACATTTGTTGGAGCAGTCCGCCGATCATGGAAAAAGGTTCGGTGCGCCCAGTTCGCCCTTATGCGAGTGGAGCAGATGTCAAGGCTAAGTAGTCTCCAGTGACGGAACGACTTCATCAAAGCAATCTATCCCCAAGCGAGTCAACGTGGAGTAAGCAACGGCGACAGGCAGCGATATGAGTGAGTGCTTTAATGTTAAGGAACTGAAGATATCTCTAAGCGTTTCGTAGGGCTATAGGCAGTGCACAGCATTAGACTGATGCCAAATTTGAAATTTTCGCTCCACAGTGCTCAAACGGTTTCAAATCAGGTCCTGATTAGCCTCCCAAAATTTAAACTCATTTGGTAAGAAACTGACTTGGCAAAAACTATTCGAAGTTTAGATGGAAATTACTATGGGAAAACCAAAATTTTTGTTCATTGTCTTCTGCCCATTTTCCATATTGATTTTTCGAAAATTTCTATAACTATTCTTACGGGAAATTTTCTAAGCTACAACTTTGCGGAATATCGTTTTCAGCCAAATGTAAAATTAAATTGTTATTAATTGTTTAAGAGATTGATAATCTTATGGCATGATCAAGCAGCTGTTCTGTGGGCAACACTGTTTTCTGCAGTGTGACATAATAGCTATCATTTTTAAAAGCATAAAAATATGGTGAATTGTTAGATAGATATGTACAAAAACATAAGTTTTCCCATAGTAATTCCCATATAAACTTGAAATGGTTTGTGCCAAGCCAGTTTCTTACTAAAGTAGTTCAAATTTTGGGAGGCTAAGCAGGACCCAATTTGGAACCGTTTAAGCACTGTGGAGCAAAAATTTCAAATTTTGCATCAGTCTAGCGCAGCATGTATGTGCGAATGGTTAAATAGATATCATCATGCTATGAAAATTCGGTTATGGGAAGAGTTTACACCATTTTGAACTCCAAGATGGCGACCATCGATTCAACAAAAACTGTCAAATACTCTACAATATAGGCATTTTCGGAAAGGGGACAACGTGTTGAGGCCGGAAATCGCTGCCAGACGTTATTTTGGAATTCATAATGGCGGCCATCGGTTCAAGAAAAACTGACAGATGGCCTACAATATGGGTATTTCCGGATAGGGGATAACGTGAAGATACCAGATATCAATGCCAGACGCCATTTTGTAATCCAAGATGGTGGCCATCAGTTCAGGAAAAACTGTCACATACTCTACAATATGGGTATTTCCGGAAAGGGAACGACGTGTAGAGGCCAGAAATCGATGCTATTTGATCGTTGGTCTGAAAAGAAATGGATCACATCACGAGCAGTTTAAAATGATGTTTCCTACCACTCGAACATGGCCGTGGAACAGTATTTTGATATGTTTTCTTTTATAGCCTCGAAAAAATAGGGTTTTATTTAATTTCTTTAAAATCTCTGGCAGAAGGTCGTCCCAAAACTGCTCGACTATATGATTATTTGAAAGTGTTCAGTATTGTCTTAGTGTTCAACTGCGATGGTACAAAACTGTTTTACAAAAAAAAAACGCCTCGATGTTCCTATGTCTCAGAGCATCTGAAAACAATGCCGGGATCGAAAGGGGACAAAAAAGGATTCTCAATCATGTTTTGCTCTAACACGAAAGGGTCTCTGATGATGAAGCAGTTGATTATAAACAATGTCGTGAATCCAAGGGTAGTTATAGATTTACAGAAAGCGAATCTCCCTGTGCCTTTTTGTAATAACAAGAAAGGTTGGACGACCCGATAATTATTTGTGGACTGGATAAACGACTACTTCTCACCACAGTTGGAGGAGTTTTGCGTAGCCAAGAACATTAGCTTCTAGGGTTTGCTGCTCCTAGATAACACTCCGTCGCATCCGCCTACCATAAGCAATCCCAACATAATGCTTATATACATGCCACCACAGATCACGTCTTTGATTCAACCCCTTGATCAAGGCATCATCAAAAATTTCAAGCTGAAGTATGTCTAGAGAAGCTACAGTTTTATTCTGGAAACAGTCAAGAATGAAGGCCTTTCACTACCAGATACACGAAAGTAGTTCAGCATCAAAAATTGTTTCGACTGCTTGCATGTGGTTCTAAAGGACATACAACAAAGCATGTTTGTTAACTGCTGGAAGAAAGTTCTTCCGTCGTATTTCGCAAATTCACAACGCAATGAAGACGACAACGAGGATTTGCAGATCATGTCCAAAGTTCAACAAATTCACGGAAAGTTTGATGCGCCGGGGATAAAAACACAGTAAAATCAATGAAATTATAATCGATGAACTGGCTACAGCAGATGAAATTATTAGCGAGCTGGATCCATGTACAATGAATATGGATTATATTTTCATCCCACCACAGCAGAAATAGAGTTCAAAATAAATCAACTCTCCGAGTTCGAAAGCTTCTGCACATTGAACAGTAATGTCGAACAGAGTACAAAAATGTAAGATTTGCTAAGGGAAGTTGACACCCTTCTCACGGAGTGGAAGAAAGAGGGTGACTAGAATGCATAAAACATGACAGCGCTGGTTGGTTCTTTGTAATCAAATTCAAAAGAGGAAAATCATTGTGGAATAAACCTGCAGTTTACGAAAGAAAAAAACAAAACAAACTTAGCGTTTAATTGCTTTGAGGAATTTTCCACGATACATTGCCATCTTGCTCAATGATACACTATACTCATTATACAAATTGTACGCAATATGCTTGGTAAGCATTATTCAGGAAAATTAATGCGAAGCAAGATTTTGAGCTCCAAAATACCCTAAAACATTAATTAGACGAAATTCATGTTTCTAGTGGATTATCGCCAAACCTACCCCCTTAAATGGTTCACGTTAACTGTGCTGAACTGATACGAGGCTGTCCATAGCCTCTAAATGTCCATTCTAAAGTCAATTGCAACCATTTTCGATCCCAAAATGGTGGCAGACATCGATTTTGGGTCTTTACACGTCGTCTCAATTAATAGTTTACGTCAAAGCAAAAGCCACTGTTTTTAATTTCAAAATGGCGTCTACACATCATTCCCTTTCTGGAAATACCCATGTTGTGGAATTTGACAGATTTTATTGAACCCATTCACTGCAGCTTTGATTTGAAAATGGCGACTTGAATCGATTTCCATCCTCTACACGTAATCCCCTTGCTGAAAATACCCATATTGTAGGGTATTTGACAGTTTTTCCTGAACCGATGACTGCCATCTTTGATTCGAAAATGCAGTCTGGAATTGATTTCCGGCCTCTACACGTCATCCCCTTTTCGCAAACTAGCGCCACGTAGTGAGAGAGTTCTTTAATAATATGACCACCATCCGAAAGGACTTGGTCACTTGAACAACTTTGCTGAAAACAGTAACTTTCTATATGGCCAGGTTCTCGAGATACAGCTTATATAGAAAGTTCACATGCACACTAGTGCTGCGTAGTGAGAGAGTTCTGAACTAATATTAACACCATACAAAAGGACATGATCACCTGAACAACTTTGCTCAAGACAGTAACCTTCTATATGGCCAGGATTTTGAGATACAGCTTATATAGGAAGCTCAGGTGCACACTAGCGCTGCGTAGTGAGAGAGTTTTGAATTAATATGGCCACCAACCGAAAGGACTTGGTTACTTGAACAACTTTGCTGAAGACAGTAGCTTCCTTTATGGCCAGGATCACGAAATATTCTATGTTGGACCAAAGATCCATATATTATAGTGCCCGTCATAAGTAACATAACAGTGAAGCGCCTCTAGCGGCGTAGTTCCCAATTGAACCTGAATCCATTGACACAGGCTTGTTGGTCTATTCCAGTACAACAACTTTGTCGAAGACAGTATAGCTCTATATATTGAAACAAATGAGATAATCCACCACAGCCCCTATTAGTGAAAATACCATAAGCTGTGGGTATCCTTATTCGCGGATAGCCCGGAAATAAGGATCCGGCAATAAGGATTCCTGACTGTACTTCCCTTCCAAAGGAAGGCGTGATCAGAGATGTTATGCCTCAGAACATCCCGGCTGCGCCAACTGGGATTGAACCCAGGCCTGCTGAGGTAAGAGGCAATCACGCTTACCACTACACCACCGGCGTCGCTAGCATCCAGGATATTTTGCTTTTTGATGTAGGACTACGTCTATGATTTCTATATGGGGGTACACTTTGTGAAAACCAAAAATGAAACATGTAACAAAATTATGAAAGATTTTGAACGTTAATAACTCAGCTGCCACTGGACCAATTTCAATAATTTTATCAGCAATTGATCAGTTATACTTCTACGCATCTGTAAATTTAAAACCTAATCATTTTTCCAAATGTCACTTTTGAAAATTGCACGAATGTGCAACTGTTGCTTTGATAATTAAAATTATCACCAATTACATGTGAAAAGCGATTTCTCTAACACAGATTTCAAAGTTGAATTCCATCCGGTCTCAACAAACGATTTTTATTCAAACACCGCAGTGTGAGTGGATTCCCCAGTACACAACAAAAGGCTCCTCGCAAGCAACGAGCTGCAGCCCACATGAGCATCCATAGAAGGAGGAAGAAGCCGCACCGCTTTTGATCGGAATCAGTAGTTCTTCGTGAGTTGCTGTATCTATGTCAAGTGCGACATACTAAAGAGTACAAACAGAGAAAACCCCGCTCAAATTCATATTCCTTCACAAAACCTATGCTCCTGCTGCAGTTAACAAATAAGATTTATTATTCAAGACCACGTAGTCCTTCATCACCATTGCGTACAACCCCATGAGACTGTCCCTTGTAGTTTTTGAATTTCTCAAATAATTTTCTGGAAGTTTCTAAAATCCCTAATTTCTTAGAAGGTAGTTCTGCATGTCTTGGAATGTTTGAAAATGTCAATTTTGTAATGGATCTGAATTCTTTGGGTGGATGAGTTTTATCGATGTTAGATAAAAATCATCCACCGAAAGAAGTGTGCTGCAACTTTGCCTCTCCCCGATGATCCTATTCACATTTGTGCGAATCAAAAATGTAAT
Organism: Ochlerotatus camptorhynchus; assembly: GCF_037179485.1. Classification (NCBI taxonomy): domain Eukaryota; kingdom Metazoa; phylum Arthropoda; class Insecta; order Diptera; family Culicidae; genus Ochlerotatus; species Ochlerotatus camptorhynchus. The sequence goes on from NW_027040670.1 coordinate 1,311,329, forward strand.
CCGTCAAACAAATCGAAACCATTCATGCGCTCGAGCAAACCACTCAAATTAGTGCATCGAAATGTGAAACTATCTCATTAGGCTCGAAAAGTGTATAATTTAATTTGCCCAAAAACTCAACAACCCTGCCTTTCTCCGAAGGAGAGTAATGTTTGTTTAATCCCCCTCCGCGCTGTCTCCCCTTCAAACGTCACCGATTGTTCCAATCAACAGCGAAAGGGTGGTGGCTTTCCCTCGCTCTGTACAGATTGCGATGTCAGCGTGCAACCAAAACGATTACCGTTGAAGCCATTCAAGTCCCTGTCTGCCATGAGCCGGCCGGTCGGCGGTAGGTTAAACCCTCTCACGCGAGCATTAATTACAACATTTACGTCCCCATCATCGGTGCGCAGCAACAACTACAACAACGATTCGATGATGATTTGGAGCTGCGTGGTGCTGTCTGCCAGAATTGCACCCGATTAAAATGCCCACCGCGCGCTGAAGACATTTTTGCACTGGGCTGCAATCAAGGGTTGGTAATTGAAATTTGGGAGCAATAAACCATGCGGGGTTGGGAAAATGATACAGTCTGATGCGAAATTATGAAGTTTTACGGTTCTTACCTGGAGGAAAACTAGGGTATTGGTTTCAAAGTAGACCTAGTGGCTTGGAAAACTTTGATGGTCTAACAACTTACAAGAAATGATTTTGCACTCCACTAGATGAATGAATATAAGCATTTTGTTCTTCAAAAATATAGGAGATTTTCGAATCTACGTGGGGGCATCACGATGGACGACCAACGTTGATGACAGCAGCGATGACAGCTGGGAATAAAGTCGTTGCTTATGGTTGGGCTGTTATGACTTTCCAGGCACGTTTCCAAAACTTCCCGATTTAGCCAGTGGGCATGCTTTCTTTATCGTGGGCAATTACATTTCGACATGCGTTTCATAATTTATCATTTTTCGATGGGAAGACATCACCGAGCATCCATAAAGGAACGCAATGGTCGAAGAAGAAGAAAAAAATAAACATCAGAAGCAGTAGCCAATTGCAGAAGCAGCAGAAGTTCCAATCGATGTGTTTCGAATCCAATTAATTTAATGATATAATTATATGTGGATATCAATAAACAAATAAACGGAATGATACAAGACGAACCTACCGACAGCGGGAAAATATAAGATACGTCTGCGATACTCAACACGGAATGATGGTTTCGCGATGAGATGGTCTTATCGGGTGTTGGAATTAATTATATGCATACCAGACGGGGAATTTGTGAATATTTGAGGAGGTAGATTGTCTATCGTACCCAGGGGCTATTTTTGCTTTGTTTTATGACTGTGAATATATAGCTTTCGGAAATGCATTGCAAAGAAGTTCGACCGGTTTCGGAAAATCAGAATCGACGCTCTTTTGAATAAGGTGATGATGTAATCAATCATGACCTCTGTTAAATCGTATTTCCTTACCTGGTGAGCTCCCTCAAATACGATATTCAACCCATCATCCGATCACGTGCAACTTCCATCAATCTAGAACAAACCAAACCGAGCACCAGACGGGCTAATGCAAACAGCAGTAGATTCTTCAAGAGCAAGGTTCTCACGTATGTTGACATTTCCGAAGCCTCTCTGCCGCCAAGTGTTAAAATGGCAAAGTGATCAGAGCAAAAACCCTGCACGCTCCTTCTAATCCATCCGGCCAAATCATTCATCATCCACATTCCCCCTTCTAGTCACCGCACCACGGTCCTCCAAGCTCCAAGTTCACCCATACTGAAGAGGGTGTCAACTCCATTCAAATACTGGATCGAGATCGATCGATCAATGAAGCTTCGCTTTGCACCTCTGCAGCTTCGAATTGTCAGCGACACGATTATGTATACCGAGCAGTTGATCTTCATCATCGTTAAACTTGCACTCCAAGGCAGCAAATAGGAACGACTGTTTTTTTCCCATGCTCCATCGCCGAGTGAGCGTGAGTGTGTGGGTTTGTGTCATCAGCATCATAATCGACATCCACGGCAGTCGCGGGCTTCCGAAGTGGACCCCATTCGCTCGCTTCGAGCCCAACGAGTGCAACACACGGATTGATCCGCTTTAATTCATCATCTGCCTTCCTGCCTGATGACTTTTAGTCACTCACATCCATCCGTCTGTCTCTCCGGAGCGCACCTTGACTTGGATTGTAATTGTCTGTTTTTCTCGCTCGCTACTAAATACTTCCTCAATCAGAGAGTGACTAACTGTGAGCTAAATGAAAACAGATGAAAAAAATCTAAAGCACCTTGGAGCAGCTGATCGCTTCCACATGAGTTGGCGTCTCTTCCCAACCTCCCCGGGCTTGCTGTGACTGATGGGCTGATGGGAGGAAAAGTGTAGACGGATCATTTAGAATGGCTTTTCTTGAAAAATAGCTGGCAAATAATGTGAAATAATAAGCCGGAGTCTAAATTTGAATTTGATGGATTCTCTTCGCTTCAACAAGGTATTGGCAGGGTATAAAATGAATGTCTGATTTTCAATTTTATTTTCTTTACGGTGCAACTTGAACCTCTTAAACCTAACTGCATGTTCAACCAGAAAGAGCCAACCACCAGAGAATGCATGAATATCAAATATGAGTTTAATGATACACAAACATGTAGAGCAGCGTTGCCAGAATGTTTTATAGCTTATCGGTATCAAAGGTATTTAAAATCGGTATTTATCGGTATTTACTATTTATTTAATTTTATATTTTTGCCGTATTTTGAAAGCAACAGTTTTAACGATGGTGACGATTGGGATTTTAGGGGAATTGCATGAGGGCTTTCTCAGTCTTAAAACATTCGTTAATTTTTAAAACTATCGTTGTCCTCAAGTGGTGATCAAAATGGTGACCAAGTAGTGTTTATTTTTTCAATTAAACATCATTAAATGAAATCGAAATATGGAAAAACAACGACTAAACTATTGACAATAACGACAAACAATATTTTCCCTTGAAAAGAGCCACAACCCATGGCCGAAATGTCCGGCATATTACATCGTAGTCGTTACAGTGTTTTAAGACTGAGAAAGCCGTCAATCAAAGCAAAATTTTAACTTTTGAACTATGATCGGAAAATTCCGGAAGGAAACTCCGGGGAGTGTTTGAATTAGCTTCTGAATGGAGCTGAAAAAGACATCCAGAGAAAGACGAAAGAAGCTCTCCTGAATGAAGTTCGAGAAAAGCTGGAAAAACTCCGGGAAACTTACAAGACACGAATTGAGAAACTTATGGCGAAAATTTAAATAAACTATCGTAAAAAAATCGAATGTCACATGCCACATAACAGTTTCGGAAACCGGAAGTAAATTTCCGGAAGTAGTCATTTCCAGGGAAAGCCAGAAGAAGCTCGAAAAAACCTTCCAATAGAAGACGAACAAAAAAAAACCCTTTGGCTTATGGTCAAACTTCCAGAAGAAGACCAAAGAAATTTCTAGGAGAATTAATTGAACTTCCTGGAGAAGGCAACTGGGGCCTCATAGCTTAGTCAGTAAAGGCACGGTATTACCAAGCCGGAGGTGGCGGGAATCTTTCGGGTAGGAAATTTTCTCGACTTCCCTGGGCATAGAGTGTCATTGTGCTTGCCACACAATATACAAATTCATGCATTGGTAGCTAGCATCGAAAATTCTCAATTAATAACTGAGGAAGTACATTTAGAACACTAAGTTGAGAGCAGGCAATAAGCTAATATGCACTAAGCAATAAGCTTGAAATTCGAATAAGAAGAAGAAGAAGGAGAAGACAAAAGAAACTTCCTGGAGACGCTGGCAAAAACTTCCTAAGGTAGATTGGAAGAAACATGTGAAGAAAGTCGGAAGCCAGAGCGCTTACGGAACAGTCGAAAAAAACAAGGACATAATTCTGAATGAAAGAGATTCCTGGGGGATGTTCTAATGATCCAGAAAATTTTCCTGATATTCATAAAACATCCCTGAAGACTCCGAAATTTCCCTGAAGTTTTCGGAACATTTCTGAAATGCACTTAGGAATATTTCATAATTCCTCGAAATTCCTTAAAAGGTCTTGTAATTTTCCGGAAATTAGGGGCTGTTTTGGAGTTCTCTGGTCATCCTCGAAGCGCTTGTAACTTTTCTGATTATAATAAGACTAACGGAATATCTCTAATTATCTTTGAAGGTCTCTGGACTTTCTTGAAGATTACGAAATCTTTAAAGTGCTCTCACAATTTTCTTGAATTTATTGTAACATCAGCATTGAAGTTCTCTGATCTACCCGATTTTTTTATTTTTTAAAAGTTATTGACACTGCCATTTAAAAGCATAGAACTTCCAATTAAATGTTCTCACAATGTTCTAATATTTATGTAACTTTCCTTACGTTTCTTAAATTTGCATGAGCCCTTCAAGACATTGCTGAAGTTTTCGGAAATTGCCTGAGTTTCTCGGAACTCCTTTATAATTTCAGCAATTTCATTGAAATTAATTGTTCGGTCCTGATGTTCTCTGATGAGCTTCACAGTTCCTGAAAACCATTAAATTTCCATGAAGTTCTTTGGACTTGTGGAGTTTCCAAAATATGTATGATGTTTCCTTAAGTTCAGGAGTTGGCAGGACTTTTCTGAAATTTTCGAATTTTAACAGAGGTTAATGAAACTATCTTTAATTTTTCGAAACTTACTCGAAATTTTGGACTTTTCTGAAGTGTCAGCACTTCTTAAATGTTCCTGCAGCTAGTGTGGATTCACAATAAAAATCTGGTAGCATCTTTGAAGTTCCGGGAAAGTAGAAAAAACTGGCGGGAGAAGATGAAAGAATCATTCGAGCGAGGCTGAAAAAGCTTTCAAGGTAAGATGGAAGAAAATTACATGGAAAGTTGGATGAAACTTCAGGAAGTTTAAAAATGTATAAAAACCTCCGGAAGTTAAATAATGTTTAAAAAATATTTCTCGATTCCCTAGGAATTATCGAAAAGAGACATCGACCATGACTATTTCTCGATTGATGGGTAGCCATAAACGGTGAGGAAATGCAAACATTAGTCGAAAGAGTATCAAGCATATTTATTTATTTAATTAAATCTTCAACATAATGTTGTACAGATATTTTCTAGGCTAGGTGTCGAATTCTATGTCTGTAAGTAGACTTACTAATGTTAAAATCATATACATCAAACGTTTCATTAAACACACGACAGCACAAAGTCCACGGTTCGTTGAATCCATAGTTGGTCCGATGGGTAGGTTGCCACAGAAGCGTGTAACTGCGTAGAACTCTTTGAGGAGCATTGATGTAGATTTGGCTCACAAGAGAGTTGCAATCCACGTCACCGTTAAGCAATCCAAACACGAAGAGTCGCTGAAGTAGTTTCCTCCTTGCTGCCAACGTGTCCAGGTCAATCAGCCTGCACCGTTCTTCGTAAGGCGGCAAATTTACCGAATCGTTCCAGGGCAGAACACGTAAAGCGTATCTTACGAAGTTTCGCTGAATGGCTTCGATTCTCTTAGCTTGAATAGCGTGAATGGGTGCCCACACAACAACAGCATACTCTAGAAGACTGCGGACGAGAGTACAGTATAGTGATTTCAGCGCGTAGATGTCCTGGAACGCGTTTGTGTTTCGTTTCAAGAAACCTAATGTGGCGAATGCTTTAGCAGTTATCATGGAGATGTGCTCATTGAATCTGACTTTAGAGTCGATGATAACACCAAAATCCTTAAGTCAAGTCTTGACTTAATTTTACGAAAGATCTTTAAGTCATCGGTGAACATAAGTTTCGAAGAACACAGTCGACTACATAGATCGTTCACGAACAGGATGACAATTAAAGGCCCCAAATGGCTACCTTGGGGAACACCAGAGGGTATCCCGAAAGGCAAATTAACACCGTTAATGCTCACATAGGCTGAGCGGTCAGTTAAGTAAGACTGTAGCCACTTCGTGGCCCAATTAGGTAATCCCATACACCTCATTTTGTCCACTGCAAGTACATGTGGAACCCTATCGAACGCCTTACTGAAGTCCACGTAGATCGCATCAACTTGTCGTCGTTTTTCAATGGAGTTGATCAGCGAGTTGACAAACACCATTAAGTTGGTTGTTGTAGAGCGTTTCCTCACGAAGCCGTGCTGATGTTCGGTAATTATTGGCCTAACCACTTGATATATGACCTCACATACGATCTTCTCCAGAGCTTTTGGGAGGCAGCTTAGAATCTAAATTCCCCGATAATTTTCAACGTTTTGGATGTTTCCAGCTTTGTGAATACGTGTGATGGACGCACACAGGTGGACACAGGTGAAGCGATAGATGCAGAAAATTTCTTAATGAACGATGGCGGCAAACAGTCTGGACCAGGGCCTTTAGAAGGATCTACAGATGAAAGAACTTTCATCACCTCTTCAACAGATACATCCAACTGCGGCAAATGCAAGTTGTAATGAGCTATGCTGCTCATCCAGTCACGACGATCATCCGGAGAATGAGCGGGAGGGGTAGTCGAAAAAACATCCGTGAAGAATTTTGCGAAGAGATCAGAAGCTTATTCCGCGGAGTCAGCACGAGCTTCTTTATAGGACACATCGAGTGGTATACCGCCATTCCGCCTAAGTATCTAAGGCATCTTTAGAGATGATTGTTTAGAATTTTGAAGGCTCAAAAAATATGAGGTATTCAAAAAGATACAAGTCTCTCACAACAATTTTCTTCGAAATTCGAGCGCGGGCAGGCAATAATAATTTTGATTATTTATAAAAAAAAATCGGTATAAATCGGTGTATCTGTATATCGGTATCTAGTTCGGAAATCGGTATATATACCGATAAACCGGTATATCTGGCAACGCTGTTGTACAGAGCGGCGCCGGTGGTGAAGTGGTAGTAATAGCATTGGACGATCTTGAGGCAATCATTTTGAATCGATCTTTTTGAATCGATCTTTTTGAATCGATCTTTCAAATCGAACCATTTTTAAAAATTGCACAAAAATGATTCAAATATAACGGATCGTAGGAAAGTTTGTGCAGATTAACGTCAAGTTCAGTCAAAAGTTGATATTACCAACAATCAATACGAAACTAACGATTTTAAATCGGCTCACTTCTTGACTATTGGTCCCAAGCAAACGATTAACGTACCCCATGCTAGTCGAAATTCTACTACTACACAATGTTCGTTTTGATTCGCTATGAAAGTTTGACAGATAAAACGAGGGGTTAGTGGATTTTCCTATGTTTCGAGGGGTGAATCGATTAGCTTGGGACCGAAGAGAGTACCAGAGCTGAGCCAAAAAGTTGAGCACGTTATTTCGGGACCTTCTAGTCTTAGAGTTACCTCTATGATATTACGTTACATAAGATATCTTGTTATGACATATCACTTATAATAGTAATTTAGTGTGATGATTGATATCATTTAGAAATAAATTGTGTAGTACTTACGCAGTAAAAGTTGTGAGTGTAGCACACGCTACATGATGAGAATATAGTAAATTACTATTTTGATTTCATGTGACATGTGGATACTTGATTAGGTGAGTGATTTAACAGGTTAGAATCAGAACCCAGAATCATTTTCGAAAGAAAGAAAAGAAAATGAACTCTCTGCAGAATCGCTTCACTTCGAGAAATATGATTTTCGTCTTATTCAATGTGTTTCTTGTTATCGAGTCACGGTGAACATTACTCCTGTCAAACATGACTTGACTATCGCTTGTTTCGTTCGTCAAGTGCGTCAGTTCATTTCATTTGAAGCAAACACTTGTTTCAATTGACGCAATGAATGACTCAAAAACTACTTCCTTCGTTTTTTCCACTTTCACTTCAATTCGGGGTTAAACGAAAATTAAATTAACGAAATTAAGTTAAGTCCGGAAAAGTCTCAAACACCCTACAATATGGGTATTTTCGGAATGAAGACGACTCGAAGGTGCTAACAATCGATGTCCGTCACCATTTTGGAATCCAATATGGCGGACATTGGGCTCAGAAAAAGTGTCAAATACCCTAAGATATGGGTATTTTCGGAACTTGAACGACGCATAGATGCCGTAAATTAACATTTGACGCCATTTTGGAATCCAAGATGGCAGCCATCAGGTTTCATAAAAAGTTTCAAATATCCTACAATAAGGGAATCCTGATGAATGTGGGCGTCTTAGTGGAATACCTGTATAATGAGAGAGAGAAGGATTAGTATTTTCCATTTAATTCCACTACTTTATTTGCTTATCCTTGACAGATACGCGTATTTCGTCTACAGACGTAGACAAGACACTGAAGAAGTCTGCAAATTGTAGACGAAATACGCGTATCTGTCAAGGATAAGCAAATAAAGTAGTGGAATTAAATGGAAAATACTAATCCTTCTCTCTCTCTCTCATTATCTACAATAAGGGTATTTATCAAACGGGGACAACACGTAGATGCTGAAAAACGATATCCAACGCCAATTTGCTTTTCAATATGAAGGCCACCGGGTTTCAAAATCGGTTCAAAATTGATATTTGACGCTATTTTGAATTGCATCGGCATCGGACATCGATTTATGGCCTCTAGATGTCACCCCGATTTCAAAAATACTCACATTTATCGGTATTTGACAGTATTTCACACTTTTTCTGACCCAAAGCCACCATTTTAGATTTTAAATTGACGTCAAACATTGGTTGCTGGTCTCTAGATGTTACAGGGATTTTGAAAATAGCCACATTGATACCACATGACATATTCACCTGATTCTAAAAAAAAACCATATGTATGGGTATTTGATAGAATTTCCCACTTTTTCTTAAACCGGAAGCCTCCATCATGGATTTCAAAATGGCGTCAGATATCGATTTAAATTCTCTAGACGTCATCCCGATTCCAAAAATACCCATATTGAGGGTATTTTACAGAATTTTCCATTTTTCTGAAAAGGAGACCACCATCTTGGATTGGAGAATGGTGTCACATATCTATTTCCTATCTCTAGAAGTCACCCCGATTCCATATTAATGGGTTGGCATTAGTGTTTCCCCTCTTTTTCTCGGAAATTGGAAGCTGTCATCATGGATTTCAAAATGTCGTCGGATATCGATTTACGGCCTCTAGACGTCACCCCGATTCCCAAAATACCCATATTGATGGGTAAACAAACCACCCGACAGTGATAAACTTGACATCCACGTGCACAGATCTATGCGCATGCGCTTAAATTAACCGAGTGAACAATCAACATAAATCAGAAAAACTGCGCGAATTTGGATCGAACAGCTTCGCTTCAATGCGAAAGTAAGGTCATTTCACAATGAAAGACGAAATTAACACAAGTCTAGCCAAAACAAACAGGACGAAAACTGATCAAAAATTCAAAGGGATTTGCTCGAACAGAATGACTTTCAATTGAAAGTGATGGTTGACAGCTTCGTCGTCGCTTGACGATTTTCGATTGAAAGTGACTTTGTTGGGCCCTGGTTAGAATATTTGTTTATTAAATGATGTGAAAGACACAAGTGGAAGAGAATGCGAAGTACTATACGAGAGCCGCACAGAGATACGATTACTTTTACACCATTTAAATCTAATGAGCGTGAGCAAGAGGGAAACGGATTTGTGGGAAAACAAACCATCCGTTCATCCATGTATGCTACATAGAGAAAGACAATTAAACGTCAAAAAAGTCTATAATTTTCTCTTTCTCGTTCTTGTCTACTGAACTGTCTCACTGGTTGTTTGCAGAATTCATGTTCAAGGGAAGTGATGTGCAAAGGTGAAGACAAAAAGAAAAATCAATATTAAATTGCAAATGCAAATTTGGATCGAAACAAAAATCGAATAAAAAGGATGGATCCACTCGATTTTTGTCGGGTTTGAGATCGATTAAAAAATCGATTAATCGAACCAAAAGAATCGATCTTTTGTGTTTCGATCCAAGATCGCCCATTGCTATGTAGTAAGCGTGATTACCTCTCACCCCAGCAGGCCTGGGTTCAATCCCAGTCGGCGCTGCCGGGATGTTCTGAGGAATATCTCTGATCACGCCTTCCGTCGGAAGGGAAGTAAAGCCGTTGGTCCCCGGTTCATGAGTTGATGGGCCGATAGGTAGGGTCCAGGTGTGGGAGCTGTCTCCCTGGCGTCGGTAGCAATGGTGCTCAGCACGGAAAATAAGATCGACGGGAAACAAATCAAGGGGGAAAAAACAAGTTCCGGAAATAGTTCTAATGTTCGCCTATGGCTCATCGAAAAAATTCTCCATTTTTTCTATTTTTATTGGAACAATTCGCCACATGGACAAAACAAATGCATATTTTTGGTTACTAGTAAAACATTGGCAAAAAATGCTTCGAAATTATGTATGGGCCCATTATTAGGGACACTTGGGTTGGCATTAAGGATATTAAAACAATTTATTTACATACAAATCGTATGTATTGTAAATAAAAACTGGCTAATATATGCTGCATAAGAATGAGCAATAATGACCACAGAAAACAAAACATGACGTTTGAGAATAACTTACATCCTCAATGTGTAAAAACTGGTGATCTAAAGCTTTTTGTTGGATGTATTTAGGTCATTTTCACACTACATTTAAGTGTTTGCCGTAATTTTTCTATGAATATGTCTGGACAAGCGTCTGTTAGGGGGAAATTTGTAACTTGCTGGTTTCTTATAATACTAAAGAAAGATTAATTCACTCAAAATTTAATTTCACAAGACATTTATATTCATCAAAGTACTATGATCATGGTTGGACCTAAAAATTGATAAGTGTTGGACCAATTTTATGAAAACCATTTTTTTAAATGAACGTGTACCTTAAGAAGAGTTAACTTTACAAATCCCTCTTCAACTGCTCTTTAAATGCGTATTTACGTCCCCAACACCAAATTTGGTTATGAACTCGATTTGTGGCAGAATATTAAATTTGGTATGTAAGACTGCGAGTCGCAACAGCTATCATCCACAGCAGGCTCATCTAACTACAATTCTCGGTCCATTATAAAACAGCTCGATTCGAATTATCTCTGGACTTCTGCCATTCACACCCACCATCTCCACCTGTATTGAGGTCGGGGAATTGCCTTTCGCTTTCTGCCTAACCTCCACCGTATGCAAAAGAGGCGTTTGCTTGCTAGAGATAACCGCTCCCTGCTCCGGAAATGTCTATCTCCTCGACGAAGCTAAACGACTCCTGCGTCAAATATCAAACCAGGAGCTGCCCCGGTTGTTTGGGCCGCTCTGCAAGTGCGCTACGACAAAACCATTAAAAACAGATTTTGGGCAGGAGACAACTCGTCAGCTCTCAGAAACACCGTTGTAAAACTACAAAACATTAAATACGCTAACCATACGATCCGTTTCACCGATGGCTCTAAGGCACAAGAGCGAGTAGGCACAAGCATGGCTGAAGGAATTTCATTCCAGCACTACCGGATATTTGCTCGGCTTTTTCCGCTGAGGCCATGGCTATTATCCTAGCTACGTCTAGTCCATCCACCGGTCCAGTAGTATTTTTTTCCGACTCCACCAGCGTTCTATCAGCTATTCAAGATATACAGAACAGAATCAATAACAACATCGTACTCGTTTGGATTCCGGGTTACTGTGGAATTGCAGGTAACGAAACGGCAGACCAACTCGCCGCGTCTGGAAGATACGCTCCTTTTCTAACACGTGAAGTCCCCGGACAGGACATCAAACGATGGATTTCATGTACGGTTTGCGCAGCCTAGGTGGCCGAGTGGAATAGCCTTAGGACCTTCCCATTTTAAAAGACCAAATAAAAGTTTCAAGACTCCGCACTGGCCATGCGCGTTTCTCACACAACATGGGGGACAGTAGACACTTCAGAACACTGTGTGAGACTTGCCAAACGCGACTTTCCGTTGAACACGCTCCATGGCATCCACAACAGGATTAGAAACGCCTTTAAAAATGACAAATCCACCACATCGGCTCTTATCTGTTTCCTAAAAGATACCAAAAGACCGACCAAATATGATCCCGAAAAAATCTAAGGAAGGACAGCACACCATACGACCCCGCAAAAACTGCAACAAATTAATGCTACAACTCCCACATACGATGAAGACCCTGATTCCAACAACGGACATGATCTGGAGACGAACAACGATACTCAACATGGCACGACCTGGCTTTCTGACAGAAACAACGTAAAAACACAAATAACTAATTACTGTATTATCGTAACTATTACCCAGGGGGCCTCTAACGCCCTCTTCTATGAAATTACCGAAGATGAATCAGCCTGCAGCTGAAATGTTTTCATTTTGTGCTTCAATGAAGATTTTTTCATAAAAGTTGTTTTATTTGTATGGAACATGAACAGTTCTTTCAGATTTTGTTTTCGTGTTCGGTAAATTTTACCAAAATCAGAACAGCTGAACGTTCGGTAAAACATTGACCTTTATTTTAAAGGCTATTGAATTTGAAAATAATTTCAAAACATATTCAACCTTCTTTAAATGATCAAATCTTGTCATTTTAGTGGAGATTTAGTTTCAAAGTAGCTGAAAATAAATTGAATTGAATTGCATAAATTTTACCGGACAGTTCAGCTGTTCAGATTTCGGTAAAAATTACCGAAGTCGGCGATAATTTCTAAGCGCGTTCGAAGTATATTTTTTATGTCGTTGAAAAGCAATTTTTGACATCTTGGATCAAACATGCTCCAATATTTGTTTCTATTCTTTTTATTGATTATTCTTCCCTTAAACCGGAACAATACAGATGCCAGATGATACATGTGACCAATTATTAAAATTTCGGCCTAGTGATCCATTCGTCCTAATGTCATTCGGTCTAATGGCGTTCGGCCTAATAGTGTTTGGCCTAACAGCATTCGAGTGACATTATATCAAGTGGCATTCGGCCTAGTCGCATTTGACCTAGTGGCATACGGACTAGAGGCATTCGGTCTAGTGGCATTCAGCTTGGTGGCATTCGGCCTGGTGGCATTCGGCCTGGTGGCATTCGGCCTAGTAGAACTCGGTCTAATGACCCATAACCGGTTCCGGATTTCGCATTGAAACACGAATTTAGCAGAACAACCAAAATTACGGAGATGTTCGAACTCTTTAATCCTTCTGTTGTGACTGTCTTCGCATCTTGATAGAGCTGGAATAAGGGCCTAACAGCGTTTGTAAACAGTGACTTATATTGAAGATTAGTAGAAATTTAAGACACGCCCACGCAATCCAACATCACCATAAGGCTAGGGAATTCGAAAATTGTAGAACTGCGAGGCTCAGAGAGCTACAAATATATTCAGCGAACTTCGAAAATCTTAAGCATCCGTAACAAATAATCAATGAACAGCAAAGCTTTAAGGCAGATTTCAAAATAAATCAAAAATCTCAATCGGAAAAAAATGCACTGTCTCGCATAAAGTAATTTCTTGATTAATTCAACCGACTAACTCAATTGACCAAGTTGATCTCTAATTTTTCCACGAACATTCCATTCCGCCGCTCACCTGGCTTTAGGGTGAGGCCAACAGGTAATGGTTTTATAATTTTCTAACAGGCTAGGGCAGCACCATACCGGAATTTCCGACCCCGAGCACTCGAAGAATCGTCCCACGCGCACACATGTAAGCCATCCCATGGTTGTCGATTTTGATCTCCTTCTCTCTGCCTCCACGGAACCGGAGCTCATCATAAACTTCGCGAACCCACACACAATCGCTTTTGGCCGGAGGTGACGGGACAGAATCTCACAGCTTTGACGAAGACGTGAAACAAAAAGGCACCCATCATGAAAAACATACAACATGATGATGGAACGATACACATGCACGGTTTCAGCGTCCGTCGCCGTCATCAACATCACCGGGCAAGAAATAGGATTTTAATCTCATTACCGTTTGTGATCTAATTAAATTTAATACAGAGCCATAAAGATGAACGGTTATGGCCACATCACGAGCGGAGGCGATCAATAAACGACCACTTCCCTTAGCTTCCCCCGGCGATCCGAAACGAGCGAGTTGTGTGATTCATGCTGCCGATGGATGTTGCGAAATCTCCTAGCTGTCATAATCCCCCCGTCATCTTCGGCGTCGTTGTCCTCGCAGCTAGGTGCGACGATTTTTCTGGCTTTTTGCAGCGCCCTGTCGATCCGATTCTGAACACCCCAAAATTACAGTCCCTCCATATTTCAGGATAATGTGATTGAACCGCAAAACGAACAAAACAAGGCCATTGAATTCTTTCAATTTCCCTTCCGACACTGAAATCACCGTCGTAAAATCTTATCACCTCCATCAGCCAAGTGTCTCAATTTGCTCCGCTCTTTTTAATTAAATAGCATTTCGACAAAGCCACAACCGCAAAATTTTCCACATTTAGCAAAACGTTTCCCATTTACTGAAATCACCCGAACCCGGGTCATAAATTCGTTTATCGATTCACTTCCAGTTTGCCGCGCACTGACTGCTGCATCTCTGCGTCCCTGCGATCAAAAAGACTTCAATTATCTTTCCGAGATCGCACATCGATTGCGCTCGAATCGATCTGCACCAAGAGAGTCAGCACTCTATTGGAATGTTAATAGCGAAACTTCCTCTGGTCCTTTGCCTACGAAGATGAGACAAACTTCGCGGCCCCGTTGCGGTGCCCAGCTGTAATTATCGAATGGTCCAAATTTCCGCTCACGAAGCAACAACTAAAAAAAAAATCCGTCGAAAATTTCGAACCAGTTTGCCCATACGGCGGCCGATTACGATGACGAACCGAAAACCCGAAAAAATCGTAACAAAACTCTTAATAAAGCTATAAATTTTTATGTTTACTCGAAAATATAAGTTTATAAGGATTTATGACCCGCTTTACGATATGATTTGCTCAAGGTATTGTTTCGCTTTGGCCTGCTTCTGCTGCTGCTGGGTCGTTTATCAGTTTTCTCGCCTCTTGGAAACACTTTTTTTTTTTCGGAGGTCGGGTCGGTTGGGTGTCTGTCAATGGGCGTTGGAATGGAAGTGATGCCAGTTCTTCTGAGAAGAAATCCAATAATGATGTTCAATGGATTCCTGACCACATTGCCAAACTCATAGACCTGTGATGAACTATAGTCGGGCAGACCAAGTCCACCGGAATTTTCAGACATGACCAGAGGAATCAGAAACTTTTAAACCCCTTTAAAACAAGTGTGCGAGATCTATATATGGATGTAAAAAAGGAGATTCCTTTGTAAAACGGAGGGGCATTGGATGAATTCCTGCCCCAAGTAGAAGGATCGAAAGCAGCCAGTACAGTACAACAACGAACTCAGCTCGAACTCGAACTCAACGAAATGTCGAGTCTGCTCGACGAGATCGGAAAATGTCTGTGTGTATGCGCCCAACGAAATTTTGCAACTCAGTTTTCTCGCCAACCATTGACTGAATTGGACGCAACAACCACTCATGAAATGAAGTAATGAAATTGGGTAGTTAGCGAAATGTTTTATATAAAACAGCAAAAAGGTTAGCTTCCATTTAATTCCAATTAATTAATTTTGATATCCATGACAGGTGAATGAAACTACAATGTTTAGAATCGGAACCTACCTAACTAAAAAACCAAAGATTTAAGTAAGCTAAAGGATAAAAATCTATACAAATCTCTTCTAAGGAAAATACCCAAAGGCATGGTAGCCATCATAATGAAGTAATTAAATTGTGCTATGATTTTTACCTAGGGGCAAATTATAACTTCTTTAGTGGGAATAAGACTGATAAAGACTGCACATTGTAGTAGAAATACTTATCTGTCATGGATACCAAAATTAATTAAGTGGAATTAAATGAAAGATAACCTTTTTGCTATTTTATTCACTCATGAATGGTATCATGGTCCCATACGTCGCTATTGATTTTTATTAATAGATCAGCTAGTTCCGGAGATATGGCCAGATAATGTTCCTTTCAATACGGGCTTTAAGCCTAGAAGTGACACCTCAAATCAGAGCACAGGCCACAATAGCCAAAACCGGATTAGTTCCGAGTACCCCCGGGAAAGTGGTTAGTTTCTAACTTGGGCCAGAACCCATCATGTGACACCTCAGATCACATGAGCACGGAGATGAACCAGTCTCGGGCTGAAAGTCACATGAGGTCTCAAAATCACGTTCAATGGTAGTCATATAGAGAATCTAAGACTATTTTCGCCATATCCGGACCATATCATAAACTACGTAGACAGTTTTGCGTTGTCAATTATCCACGGCCCATACAAATTTAAAAAAAACAGTGTGCACTCGGCTGTCGACAAAAGCAGGCCACTCTCGATGTGTGTCACGCGATCGTCTGTTTTCTCGGCAGCAACCATTGTGTGGTCCTCTTCATTGTTCTTCATCAGCAGTTCTTTCTGTCGATGCGTCGTCGATTTTGGAGAGCAACCGTTTAGTGATGAGTGTGTGAGTGCTGACCACGTTTTGCATCCATTGCTGCAATGGAAACGCTCTGACCCCTGTTGGCGTAACTGCCATACAATGAAACCACTGGAAGCGGCTCCAGTTCTGAAGGAGGAGGATTTTTGGATATCGGAAGATAAAGTATTTATTGTGTTGTACCTTTTGACTTTAGTTTTAAGATGTATTGAATAGTGACCAAGAATCCTCGGCTCTGTAAAGTTAGTTCGTTTGAGCCTTATCAAATAAATTAATAAACAACAAAACAAATTAAAAAAAAAAAAGTATGGACAATTGTCTACGCAGGGGGGACCGATACCCCTAGGAAGTGGATCAAAACCAAAATATGAGATCTCAAATCACATGAGAATGCAGCACATAGTTCAATGGTAGCTATATTAAGTGCTCAGAATCACATGGGTAACATCTGTTACGGGTGTGTCCAGTTGCTTACTTGGACCAAATTCCATCAAGTGACACCTCAAATCGAGTACTCAAGTAAATTTAAGCCATATCAGGACATGTTTCGGATATCCCCGAGGAAGTCACCAGTTTTTGACTTGTGTGTGTGTATGTATATCTTCTAAACTCCACTGGCCGGCAGTGTTATTATGGAAGAACTCTCTCTACAATGCCACATTTATGGTCATTATAGACAGCTTTAGTCCGGGAGTTAGAAGGTGATAGCTCTATTGCAGATCCAGCAACCCATTTCAGAATGTCTCGAGAGTCACGCCCATTCCGAGGTTACTTTCACTTAAAATAAGCCCGCATATATTTATTACCTCTATCAAGTGGATATTAGTATTACATACACACTTCCAGGTTCGAAAATATTCTTTGCAGACCTAGTGCGTATTTAGTTTAATTTTGATATTTAATTTATAATTAATAATAGGCACTATCTCACTATGTTCCGCTGGTCTGCCGCCATTGATTCCTTCTTTGGAATCCCTTTATTTTTTTTCTAACGCTTCGTATTTCATTCCACACTTCACCGGTAATTTCCTTCCGTCCTTGGTCGGTTCTGACATGATTCCGCCTTTTCCGGGACTTTCTTGTTTTCTGAGGGAGATACATCCGCACTAATTTCCATACCTGGTTCGATGACGACTCTTCCTCGCTGGTTGGTGTGGTCGATCTCATGTCCACTCCCTACCCTACCATTTGTTACCCCTAACCTCGAGATAACCGCCGGTAATTGACCCCCGCTTTACTAACGATAGTTTTAAGTAATTTTGTGATCTAAACAATGAATATCGGCTCCGCAAAGCAACAGCAAATGAGCCTGGAAAAATAAACAAATTAAAAAAAAAATAATCTCATGTCCACCATCTGTCACTGTATTGCCATGCTCACCTGACATAAGGCTCGCGTCTTAAGTCGCTGGTCTACCGAGCACTCGGAATGAGTCATCGAATCAATAATGTAGAGATTAGTAGGAGATGGTGTTAAGGGAAATGGCTCTATTGTTGGCCTATGGATCTAAGATTGGGCCCATCGCTAAAAATCTACTATTTATCAATTTTATCTAGATGAACGCGTCATTGGGACGGTACTAATGGATATTTTTGGCTGCATTTGAAAATTTAGTCGATTGCTGAATTTATGTATGGGCCCAAATTAGGGGCATTTAGGCCGACATTACATCGATTTCCCCTATATGCAAAGTGTGAAAAGAGCATGAAATAGGTGTGGCCAGAATGAATGAAAATGAAGTGGCCCGTTTCTCACTTTTACCAAATCTCAGCATGCGGCACTTCAAATCACATGATAGCTCTAATCCAAGTTCATTGATAGTCATATTGATTACTCAAGACGATTTTGGTCACTTCCGGACATGTTTCGGATTCCTCCGAAGAAGTGGACATTTTCGCAGAAGGACCAATACTGCAGAAGTAGAGTGAGAGGTTCACCTCTTTATTCCTTATTTTAATGTTGTAAATCCCAAATTAAATTCACACTCTCTATCAAAATGGAGTAGATCTTTTCAACACTCAGTACGATACTCTAAGAGCTTTGTTTGTTGAAAATGGAATTTATTGCCCAGCTATATTGAACCCAATGAACCAGAATAAACAGTAGGGTACGTCATTGCTCTATGATTTTTCAAACAATTTTGGGTCTCTTTGCATTATTCACTTTAATATAAAATTTCTTAATTTTTTAACGAATGCAATGTCTGTCTAGTTCAGCCCCAAGTATGAGTTTGACTTGGATTTCTTTCAACTTATCTTAACTTAAAGAATAAGATAATATTCAACCTTCCAAACCTTTATAATGTGTTGACCAAATGCGAATTTAGTGGTATTAATATAAAAACAATTATGTGTACTAAAAACATTTAATATTCTGATCACAAATTTGGAAAAAGCTCCGAAACTTGCCAAGCAATTCGAGAGTTCCCATAATTTCAGTTTAGGTCGTACTAGTCCTATTGAAAATCAGGTTGCCCGGGATTTTCTGAATATTTTCTCTCGGGAAAATATTTTTGATGATTCCTGGGGGACTGATTTGGACGAAGTTAGGTCTATAACTAAAAAGTTTCAGAATATGAAAGCTCCAGGTGATGATGGAATTTTCTATATCCTCATCAAAAAACTCCCAGAGAGTACCTTGTCTTTCTTGGTAAAATTATTTAACAGATGCTTCCATTTGGCATACTTTCCTGATTAATGGAAAAATGCAAAAGTTGTTCCAATTTTGAAGCCGGATAAAAATCCAACTGAAGCTTCTAGCTACCGTCCAATAAGTTTGCTTTCTTCAATAAGTAAACTTTTTGAAAAGTTAATTTTAAATAGAATGATGCTTCACATAAATACGAACTCATTTTTTGCAGATGAGCAGTTTGAGTTTCGCCATGGACATTCAACTACTCATCAGCTCTTAAGAGTTACCAATTTAAATCTTTCAAACAAATCTGAACTGAAGTTGCTCTTCTAGACATAGAAAAGGCATTCGACAGTGTTTGGCATGAAGGTTTGATTGATACATTGCTAAATTTTCACTTTGGACCTTCCTGATTTGCCTCAGGGTTGCCACAAATCTTTGTTCGCTGATGACACAGGCATCTCTGATAAATGAAGAAGTCTTCGTGTTATTTGCAGCAGAAGTTTAGATATTTTCTCTTCTTATTTACAAAAATGGAAGATGTCTCCCAAAGCTTCCATAACTCAACTTATAACATACTTATAAAACATAAGCCTAGAGCTTCCTTTTTGAAGCCTATAACATTACAAAGCAATTTCTTGACTAATTTCAACAATTGTAGTACCTCTTGAATGCCTAAGGTCTGTAGATTGTTTTGATTTTAAAAAGACACTTTTTTAACGGGCAACGGAATGGTCCTCGAAAAGTCAGGAACATCCGTAAAAGTGGTCAATTCACGAACGTGATCCTATAGCTCCGTGTTTTTTTTTTCGAAAACATTAGGAATTGTGACACACCAGCGCCGGTGGTGTAGTGGTAAGCGTGACTGCTTTCTAACACCCCAATGGGTCTGGGTTCAATCCCAGCCGAGGTCGGTGGGATTTTTCTGAGGCATAAAAATCTCTGGTCACGTCTTCCTTCGGAAGGGAAGTAAAGCCGTTGGTCCCGGCCCATGTGTGTTTGAATGGGTGCGATATCCTACGCAGGTGTGGAAGCTGCCTTCCTGCACATTCGGTTGCCGTCAATGGATGGCAATCGATGTCCGTCAGTGATTGGCACTAGATTGCGGAACACAGACCAACGTTAAATAAAGGAAAAAAAGGAATTGTGACATAAGAAAGAATTTGGGGTCGTGACATAAACATGGACCTGGATGGCCATGGTAGAACATTTGTAATAGTGATCAATCCACAAAACTGATCCTGGAGCTCCTTGGTTTTTTGAAAACATTAGGAACTGTGATATGAGATAGAAGGGTCGTGACATAAACATGGACCCATGGCCATCGAACCATCCCCCGGAAGATCTGGAACCTCCATAAAAGCGGTCTATCTACGAAACTGATCCTGATCAGATCCTTCAGAGAAAGATCGATCTGATGGATCGACCTTATATTTGGCTCTAGAATCGATCCACTGATTAAATCGATACCAGAGAATCGATCTTTGGTAGATCGATCTTTTGAGTTTTATAAATACGCTTGTTTACGTTGGTACGTTGGAAATTGTCTTGGAATAAAATGCTCGCAAAGCAACGAGCAAACGAAAACAAAGAGGAAATGAACGTCACACTTGCTCACTGTCGAATTTGTGTGTTAATTCAGTTCGGTAATAAAGGTTTACCATTTTTGCATAGTTTGGAATCATTAATGGTTAATCAATCAAAATGTATTATTCTGTTTCTCCATGTAGGCAAAATGTGTCGGCAAGGAGCAATGAGCACAGGAGGGAGGTAGTGCAAAATTAAGAGACTGATCCATTCGACAGGTCTTCTGCTTGATTGGAATAACTATTCCTATGACTTTGACAGATAATCGATTGTTCCAATTTTGACTTGTCGTCTCTTTATAAATTCAGGCTCTTTAGCGCAAAGCTTTCAAATGTTGCTGTATTCATGTATAAATACACTTAAACAAAATTAAACTTGTTTTTTTCTGAAGATCGAAAAGATTAAAAGAAAAAAATCGATTTTTTCGATCTTTTCGTCGACAAAGAATCGATCCGAAAAATCGGAAATCGGGATCCAAGATCGCTCAATCCTAGATCAGAAAACAGTGATGTTAGAAAGAATTTGGGATCGTGACATAAACAATGACCCGAATGACCTTGGGACTGTCCTCCGGAAGATCCATAAAAGTAATCCATCCATGAAACTGATCCTAGAGCTTTGCAGTTTTTTTTTCAAAAATATTAGGAACTGTGATATAAGAATAAATTTGTGGTCGCGACATAAACATGGCCCGGATGACTATGGGTATCAGCCAATCAACGATCTTGTTTATATGAAATTCATCGATTTTTTTTTGCAAACAAAGTGTTCAGTACCAGCTGAGGATTTCAAAATGGCTGAAGTTTAGCCATAAATCAGTTGAATTTGTGTAATAATATTTTAATATTTTTTGTAAAAAAAAACTGTGGAGCTCTTGGATCAGTATTATAGATTTACCACTTTTACAGATGTTCCGGATCTTCCAGAGGATGGTCCCATGGCCACCTAGGTCCATGTTTACGTCACAACCTAATATTTTTTCTATCTTATATCACAGTTCCAAGTTAAAAAAAAACCCGCGGAGCTCTAGTATCAGTTTCATGGGTTGACCACTTTTACGGATGCTCCGGATCTTCCGGAGGACGGTCCCATGGCTATCCAGGTCTAGTCTCTATGATCAGTTTCATGGATGGACTTTTTTTTATGAATGTTTCGGATTTTTTGGAGGATGGCCTCATGGCCATCCGGGAGCATGTTTATGTCACGACCGAGGGGGGCGACACATCTAAATCTCAAGTTTAGATGCTTAACAAATCTCCAACTAGCGAATCAATCTTCGAAAAATCTTCTTTCATTTCTCGCATCTACTTGCATCGCGCATCATCTTTTTGCAGGAAATCTTCAGAATCATCGACAATCTTCTTTCTATCTACTCAGCGTGCACGCAGCTAGCCACAGCAAAACACAATCTTTCCTGCATCGTAGATAGAGTCGTCCCCCTCGGTCACGACCGCAATTTCTTTCTTATATGTATCACAGTTCCACGCGTTTTCGAAAAAAAAAAACTGTGGAGCTGTAGGATCAGTTTCATCAAAGGGATGGTCAGGATCCTCCGGAGGACGGTCCCATGGCCATGTTTATGTCACGACCCCAAATACTTTCATTTCTCACAGTTCCAAATGTTTTCGAAAAAAAGCGGAGCTGTAGGATCAGTTTCATGGGTTGACCACTTTTACGGATGTTCCGAATCTTCCGGAGGACGGTCCCATGGCAATCTTAGTCCATGTTTATGTCACGACTTCAAATTCTATCTTATATCACGGTTACAAATGTAAAAAAAAAAAACACGGAGCTATAGGATCAGTTTCATAGATTTACCACTTTTACGAATGTTTCGGATGTCTCCAGGATCCATATGTAGGAACTATGACTGAATTATGGTTGATTATGCACATTTGTGCTAATTAATCTATATTATAGATCTTAAGCCACTTGCAAAGCCCATAAACACACCTTAAAAAACGTGTAACGACTTTTTTCGCTTTTTAAAAAAGTAGACGACCCTATTTCCAATCATTTTAAGATTAAAATAACCTATAGACCCTAGGAATTATAGAAGTACCGCACCAAGAAATGGCTAAGCTATGCCATTGCAAACTTGCTGTTACACGCTTTTCAGAGGCATCGTATTCGGAGTGTTAAGCTTCCTACTGGATGGTTTGTAAAGAAGGGCGCGTCAATGTCACTGAGCCTGCTAAAGTAGAATTCACACCACCACAATCACATCGGTAGGATAAAGAAAATGATAGTGTTTATTCCCTCCTAGACTCCGGTTGTCTTACCACTCCATCGTCCAGTTCCAGGTCAAATGATACTCTGATGATTGCACCAAACCCAGTATTTATTTATATAATGAAAATATATATAATGTGGAAATGAAATATATCAGAGCATTAAATATCAGCAGCGCCGGTGGTTTAGTGGTAAGCGTGATTGCCTATCACCCCAGCAGGCCTGGGTTCAATCATAGTCGGCACCGTCGGGATGTTCTGAGGCATAACATCTCTGATCACGCCTTCCTTCGGAAGGGAAGTAAAGTCGTTGGAACGCGGTTCATGAGTTGATGGGTCGATAGGTAGGGTCCAGGTGTGCGAGCTGTCTCTCTGGCGTCGGTAGCATTGGTGCTCAGCACGGAAAGCAAGATCGACGGAAAACAGATCAAGGAAAAAAAACATTAAATATGAAATGATGAATATAAATTCATGTGGATACAATACACTAATCTTACACGTGACGGAATCCATCTTTGACATAAAAGATGAGACGTAAACAAACATGTCATGTAAAATTAAGTGCTCCGAGACTGAAAAGGGCGAAATTACGTTTGATTGAGCTGAATTTCGGGTCTATTATGACTCAATTTTATTTCAAAATTGACGCTCTCAGAGCACGTAAATTTACATAAATTTTTCTTGGTGTGTAGTTGATATTCTGCAATGAAAATAATAAATATTTAACAGCCCAAGTATTAATTCTGCAATCATTTGTCATCCACTCTGATTTATGATGGTTTTATAATGGCAATGAATAATCAATTTAGTTTAAATACAGCATTTCACAGTATTAAATGTTCCTGCTTAGTAGTTCACCTTTTCACTGTTTTAAAAACCTTTTACAGCCTGGCGAGAAGTCAAAAACTGTCTTGTTTTAAAATTAAATTTAAAGTAGTTCTCCCTCCCCTTGGCTAGTTTTTGCACCTTGCTGTTGGTGGGCGTGCTTTATTTCATGCTTTATAATAGCGTGTTGGAGACGGTAGGTTTATGGCCGGCGTTGCTGACTCATGCCGCGATAGAATGGCGTCATGGGCAGGCAATGGGGATTACTAAGCTTCCCCTCTCTGATAAACCACTGCATGAGAGAACCAAAGATCTACTCTAGCAGTGATAGTATCACACTTGTTACTCCTTTAATTGAGAGCCGCGTCGTAGTACGCATACGTATAGGCACTGACGTTGGGTGTGATACTGGCGGGTTTTGCCGCAAATCACTCTTATTTTATTCATTTTTACGCAGATAGATTTATTTGGGTTTGCAAGGGAATTATACTATTGAAATATTTCAGAAAGTGCCCAACGGTGCTCCTTCTATTTGCGTGACAAGCTTTCATTGTTGTTTTCATTGAAGTATTACTCAGGAAACAATATTAAACATAATTTTTGCAATGGTATTGTAACTAATCTTATATGTGCTTCATTTTGATTTGGGATAAGTGTTTGAACTATGGCTCGAGATTTCCACTGTGGTGTGCTTCTATTGTGACATACGCATATGTATTTTTGTGGTGCGACATAGTGGAAACGTGAGAGCGTTATTGGAGCATATACCCTATATAATTTAAAAATCAGCTAGGAAACTAACTTCAAAATGAAGCATTTTAGTCACATGAAGGTGTTACCTGGGTCGAACTAAGATATAATAAATAGGTATAGGTCAAAATCAAAAGTACTTGAAACACGTTTAATTTTAGATTACAAGCACAAGTGCAGGTACTTAATAAAGAATGGATTATGATCGATTATGTGAATAAGAGCTTTTAATAATTTATTAAATTAAACTAATGAGATATCATAATCATCAAATGAACTTTAATAAGAAACTTCATAAAGTCTAATGACATTAAGTATATTAACAAAAGAATTAGGATGCGGGGGGTCCGCTTAGGGAGGCAACTAACCTTTAAAGTTGACTAACCAGACCAATAGCATTTAGTAGATTAACAAGGAGAGGAATAGTTTGGGAAATAAGCAAAAGTAGAGGTATCCCAAGCAACAATTCAAGCTGAACAGTAAGAACAAAAGCTGATTATTGGTTGATTTAAGGTGTACAAAGCTGTACAGCAAGCTGAATATATAGTTGATTAGTAGTGTATGAAGCTAATTGTATCCTCATAATTCAACCCCAATAAGTTAGCTGATCTAAAGATTGAACAAGCCTTAATTTAGCTTAACACTACTCCACAAATCAGCAATGCACTACAAATATTTTGATAGCTCGTTGCATTTCCGGCATTTTAGCTCTTCAAAATTTACTGCCTACCTTTCTAATCCCAAGCAGTGGCTGAAGTAGATACAAGGTAGATGAGCTTTTTAGGAATAGCTGCTGGTAGAAGTGGGCTGCGACGACGTAGGAAGTATTAACATTTGTATTTCTGCTATATTGCACTGAATTTTCAAACAGCATTCCAAATATATAACTCAATTATGGCAATTAAATAGCTTCCACATGAACATCGAAATAAATCGGGCACTTGTGTCCACAATTTGTTCACTACACTTGAAAATGGGAGGAATATTATACTGTCGCCAATTGTTGTTTACAATTCTGCATTGCTGTATAATACTCTTCCGGTTACTGTAATTCAACTTAAATTTGACGTGTTTTAAGTTAATGGTCATACCTTTTACCACACATATGCTTGAGTGGTCCAGTAGGTATGATTGATACCTGTGAATCAACGACTGCCGGTTCGAATCCCGAAATGCAAAGGTAATTTTTAGACTTATAATAACAATACAAATATGTACATCCATTAAATCAGCACCTTGCTGCAGTCTCATAAAAATATATAAGATATGAAGCGGTCTTCCATTATTTTTTTTCTAAATATAATTAGAAGGCTGAACAAGGGTTGGAAAAGACTGTTATTTAATGCCTTAAAAAGCTTATAATTTATACAACTGTTAAGCTTTCGGCTGATTATAATCACCAAATTTAGATGTTTAAAAGTTGACAAAGGTTAACGTGGTCTATGTACAACAATTATTCAAACTAAGGCTGAACTAAAATCGATTGAACAATACTTGTTAAGCATCAAATTGTTACTTGGGATGTGACAATTAATAGCTTTTAAACTTTTGGAGGTATTGTATTCCCCTGAGTTTGTTGTACTCGATTACTATATAATTCTCTCAATACGCGAAATCTCTTATATATGCGGTTAAAGCATTTGAGTTAACTTATTTCTTAGTGTTCAAGTACTTACATTTGTAAACAGCAGTCAATGTTAATCTATGAACTAAACCATACGTAAAATCGATCTTTCCTTATGTGGTATTGATGCATGTTTAACTTTTCGCGGCTGTCGGAATCAACGCGCCTACGTCTACGGAGCTTACGTAGAAATGATTCACTATGCGGTAGAGCTCACCAAAAGTTTTTTTGAGCTTCTGTAGTATAGAATTTGTTCGGTACGGTCGCGAAATCTTAAAATGATTGATAAGTGCGGTAAAATAACTAAATTGAAACGAAGCTCAACAAGAAAATAAGTAGAATATTTAGGGAGGAGACCAGAATTAATCAACTTGCCAACATAGGCTATCACATTTATTTTGGTGGCACTCTTTAAATGATAATAAGCCTTTTTTCTCGCTTCGGTTGTCTCGCACGGCTTTCGGAATTCGCGCGGTTTTCGTAACTTACATAATTAAGATATTTCGTTCGAAACGGATTTACTTATTCAATCGGCTTACTACGCAGATGTATCTACGCGCACACGTCACATCATTTTTTCTATAACTATCTTGAAACAAAACATACGAAATCCAGTGTTCAAGTGGCCAACGTAGGCTAGTCCTTCTGCTGTATTGTCAAAGATAGAAGCAAAATTTATTCAAATGGGTCAAGTCTTGAAAATTAAGCTGTCACGCAGCTCTAGCTTGATACATAATAGAAAAAAAAAGATTAAAAAAGTTCTCAATCCCACCATAAAACTGTTCAAAAAATCAATCACAAACTTCATAAGCAATTTTTTATTAATGTCTTGATAAATTACTCTATAAACCTTTTCTATCATTATAAAAGCAATCATAAAACCAAATTTATTACAAGGATATCTCGAAGGATAAACGAAGTTGGAGGAAAAATTCAAGCGATGCTAACGACCGAAGGGAAGTCGATTTCAGTAAAATTTAGTTCTAGTTTAGTACAAGAATCAGCACGTCCAACGGAGCGGGTACCATCAACGACTGAGCAGCTGTTGGAGAAGAGTGAAGTGAGCGTGGTCCTCAAATTCATAAAACATTGTCAAAACAGTCTCCAGACCTTGCGAATAGATGAAGATCTGAATAACTTGCGTCAGTACCGACAGCAAACCACTGAAACTGTCAGTTAGCGAACACTAGTTGGTTTCCAAACCATAGTTGCGATTTTATTCGGTGAAAGGGGCATCACAAGCCATCGGGAGAGAATTGCCTGGAAGAACGCTGAATCGCACAGCGCAACTATCGAAAGATAAACAAGCTTTGACGTTTAACATTTTGTAGGCAACATTGCCGCCATAAATGCTGCCATGAATCTGAACGGATTGGGATCAAGCAAAATGGCTTCAGATAAATACAATTCAGTCTACAAGTTTTCTTCATAAAAGCCGTTTCAAAACCTTATGAATTTGTTAAGGATTTCTTGAAAGCAAAATAACTTTTTCACAAATGGCCAATGAAAATCAACTTTTATGCCTCCGCCATATTACAATTATTTTGTTTGTTTTTTAAAATCTTCGATTTTCAATCTATATTTCCTTGGATATAACTTTATTTTAGTTAATTTAGCAAGGAGAAAATATTTAGAATGCAAAAGCCATGAGAAATAAAAATCTCGGCTAAGCTTACTGATCAATCTGAAAGATATATTTTTTTTCTCTTCTTAATGTTAAATGATTACTAAAATCGATCTTTTCCGTGGGCGGACTCAAGTTTTTGAATGTTTTCACGTACATTTCACATCAAATTTTATATGGTACATAAAACTGGGCCACTTCATGAGCACTATTTTATAATTTTGGAAATTCGGCAGGATTTTTACACGATCAGTTTTTATTTTAATTATTTTGATAAGATCGGATGGTATTTTTCTAGTGATCTTAGCAAGCAGCTAGGGTAAATGGCTCGGATAATGGTTTTAATTGTTGCCAAATAGCTTTTATTGTAGCTTAAATACGGTTTTGAAATGGACCTCAATGCGTTTATCGTACAACCATTTTGCAGTAAATCAATCTTGAAGAGCTTCGAAAATATGTCCTTCAGAACCTTCTCCAGAGTGGGCCAACCAGACAGATTCTAGCATCAATGAGGTTTTGGTGGATGCATCAATGGCAAAGCAGTCTTGACCAGGGTTTTATGAATGTTGTTTTATAGTAGCTTTGTAGTATTTCATAAAACATAAAATTTTACTTGGGATATAATGAGATGCAGCTCTAAGTATCCTCAGCTCACAATATCAAGTGGATGTAGCATTGAAATTTCAAGGTTATATTAAACAAATATATTTTATTATCTCTCCTTACAATAATGTAAGGATGCAAATGTAAAGGCTAATGTATTACTAACAAGACTAACAATAAAATGGGAATCTCATCTATATGATGCCATGCACAACGAGAAATAACTTGAATTAAAAATATATGCATAAAATGTTATGTATTGTAGCTGTTTCCACTGCTCCATCTGCTTAAGGGGGTAGTACACTTTAAACGTCCAAAAAGTAAGGCATTTTCGTTAATTTTTTTAAGCAAAATAAAACACTCAGGGAGGGCAAATATGTTATAACCCATTTATTAGTCATCCTTTGAACAAAAATTTGTATTTTTTTGAACTCGATTGGCGTCTCCCCGTGGCCCGTGCACCAGGTGGTGCAGGCGTCCTTGCGCGGAAGTCGGAAAACGGCGTGGGAAAATGCTCCTTTCCATGTGATCCTGGAACATAAATCGAACAAAAATCCTGATTAGTAATAAAATTTGGATTAGAAATACGTATTCCGATTTTTTTTTAATTCATTTTTTCAAAAGTTGTGGCCTTAGGAAAAAAAGTCCATTTTTTCACCCTAAAAATGCTTACAAAATTGTGGATTAAAAATCCATTTTTGACAAAATCGAAAATGTGGATACGTATTTCTAAGAAGAATTTAATTCTGAACAAGAAAACCTAGGCGATATCCAAATTTGATGAAAACTGGTTAGAGTTATTTCCCACGCCAGTTTGAAAAACCCCGTTTCGAGATAAACGCGTTTAAAGATAAAATTTCTCTCTCAGCGCGCCGGTACATGTTTTAGGAAATCGCTTCGTAAAGCGGTAAGGAATATTCTGGTGGACTTGGGGTCTTTTATTAATTAAAGTATACATCCCAAGGAACATTTTAAGCCAAAAAAATGCATTTTTTTGAAAAATCAAAGTGTATTCCCCCCTTAATATTAATTTCGAAGAGTAATGCAATACAAAATAAATATATAATTATTCCAGCTAGTAATGGTTTAGTAGATCTTGTAATAGTCTGCAGAAGGTTAGTTATTTTAATGTTTGTCTTTTAATGATTCGTCAACGAAGAGCTGAAATAAATATGAATAATTGATATCGATGAATCCAGTATTTCAGATACGTTTTGGATTTCTTTTGAATGGATAGATTATCCTTGTTTTATTTGAAATTCATTATTGTTTGGTCCATGAAGAAGTATGCTGTTGAAGTGAACAATAAAATGAAAATAATTAAATTCAATATGTGCCTCCCTTAGATCAGCCGGTGGCATAGTTATTACACAAAAGTGAGTTAAATCAACGCCTAGCGCGTTCCAGAAACATTACAGGTCGTAAAACAATATAACGATGTATGTAGTAATAGTCAGGATCCACATCTAAGGCAACTCATGAACCTGTATTCTGCAATTTGATAATTCAATCGAAATAATCAACGGGATGGGATACGATATCGAAACATCTGATATGATTTCATATTATATAAAAGCAACAAAAATTAAAAGAATACTATAATTAGGGTAAGATCCCGAAATTTAGGTCAAACACACAGGAAACGTGTTCCCAAAATCGATCCTATACTACAGAAGCATGAATTAAGTTAGTGAGATAATACTATTAAGCGAAAGACTTGGCACCAGTGCTGGAGAAGTTCGTGATATTTCACAGTTCACCAAGGGTCATAGTGAGTTTTCACGAACTTTTCCATCACTGCTTTGCACCGTCAGGCATAGTATCATAAATAAAAATATGTTAATATGAACGCATAAAAAATACTGCTGTTGTTTGCTTATTCGTTCAATAGCTAGTTTTCAATTACTTGTAAAACGTAAAACTAAAAGCAACGCGACCACCCCTCCCATGAGTGAAAAACGCTAATACAATTTGTATGGTTACTCTGCTCAACGACGTGTTCGGGGAATCATCTATGGAATAGTTCCACCACTTGAGCTATAATTCGGGTATGGATATTATTCATTAAAATCATTTATGAAAAATATGAAAAAATACGTTTAATAAAAAATTAACAATGGTTAACAAATTACACTTTTATTAATTTTACTCCCCTTTACATTTGCACTCTCCCACCTTGCATTAGTTTACGGTTTTCTTTCGCTTACCCACATTTCTAAATGAAATCATCCGAGACTGCACATATCAAGCTGAACACTGAGTCAGGTCAAAAGCCATTGTAATTCTAAAAAACACCATCCAAATGTGTATCACATTTATACATTGCGGCATATGACAGCATCTGCCAATCTGGCAATATTGCCAACAACTTCATTTCAGAAGCTCATCCAAAGCCATCTTTTACAACGACTTTTTCCCTCATCAACATCATCATCATCGTCGTCGTCACCGAATGGTCTTAAACGACGAAACACCGTAGTCGTGGCCCTATAATCGTTTGCCCGTCCTGCACCAGAAAAAAAAAATAAAAAACGACAGCAACAAATCGATCGATCGATATGTTATGTTACCAAATTATAGCGCTGAACCGCTCTCGAGTGCTGCAGCTCCGAGCAGTCGCACTATTAAAGAAACTTGCTCCGGTGTGGTGCCTTATATTTTCGATAATTTAATAAGAAGCGCGCAAACCGATCGCAACTCAACTTACTCAAATCTATATGCCTATGCGATGTGAGCCTCGAAGTGGTGTGGCGGCGTGATAATCGACGGCGCGGCGGACCTAAAACCTGGGCAGGGGTTGTTTTAAAACGTGCCAGTTGAATAATAATAATGCCATCAATTTTTATGAACAATCATTAGAGCGCGCGCACACAGGGCACAAAAAGAGGTGAAATAATTTTATAGTTATTGAAAGTTTTCACGTGATGACGATTTCGATGGGAACTTACGGGCTTTCGGGGTTTCGGGGCGGATGATTGCTTATTAAGCTTTGTGTTCGGAGTTTCAATGATGATGATGATGATGATGATGATGGTAGAGGTACAACATTGTCGTGTTCGTAGTCGTTGTCGTCGTCGTCGTCTTTGGGAGGATCATGATGTGCCGGTTCAATTTTGTTTTATGGCTTATTTTGTTTATTTTACCGTTGTTCGTGATGATGTAATCAATGTATCATTAGCTAATTATGAAAATAAGATCGAGTGCCCTTACGGGCGTAAGGCTAATCGAATTTTGCTCCGATTTCCTCCAATTAGGCAATGGTGATTAATTTGAACTGCATATTGAAATCGGGAACAACTTAATCAACTGGACATGATGGCAAGGAAAAAAGATAAGGGAATCAGGCTGGAGTTAATTTGATCTCGATACATGTCAAAAAAGAGAACCTGCATTCGCATCAAGATCGTAACTGAACCCTACAATTTACCTCGTGATGCGGAAGCTACCGAAAAATCCATAAATCAACCACCGAGCGTCCCATTCAGTTGCAATACCAGTAGGCATACATGTAGTTCCTATTCACTTGAAGACCTTGCAGCTATTCTTACGCCGGGCCGCCACCGCCGAGGTCTATCCAAATTTAGGCGCTTGCTCTTATTTTTCAGCGCTTCTCGCCCACCGACCATCCGACAACCCCCGGCTGTGCTAATGATTGTTTGGTATTTCGGTCGAAATAATCCGATTCGATAGTCGCTACCATCGCCACCGTCGGTGGTGGTGGATTGTTGCTCATCCGACTCAATAAGGGGTTTTTGAATCATTCAAAACCAATAAAATTGTTGCCAACTTTTGACCGGGGGTATCTCTTCCGTTGTTCTGTGAGTTAAGCTTTTGATCAAGTTCCGAATGCGAGAGCCACCCTAATTTAGGAGCTCGTTCCAAAGGAATCCATAAAATCTTACCTGCCAAGCAAATCAGTGCACAAAAGCATAGAGAGCGTGAGTGTGCCTCTAAATACACAACTCATTAAGCGTTGCTGCGCGAGGGTTGACTGAATGACGGTCATTGTGCTAGGTATTGTTGGTGAAGCGGGAAAGTTGCGGATCCATAGTCATACGAGGAGCATTCACGGGGTAATGCGTGGCAGGTAAACTTATATGCTCATTTGGCAGCACAATGCGTAGTGCTTACCGACAAACAGCGTCTGTTCAAATTCAAATCGGCGATGGCGGTGGCAACAGCAGCAGCAGCAGCCAGGCATTCAGCCAGAAAGCCAGTGTGAGCGCAAGTGTAATTTGTCTGGGCAATAAATTGGATCAAAAACATCATTAATCAAGCATCGCCGGACCGCACGCCACCGCCGCCGGTCGGTGTGCGGATGGATCGGAGGTAATTTCAACGAGTTTGGGTTTTTTTGCAGCATGTTCAGTTGTTTTGATGATGAAAGGAAGTAAATTTGCTGCTCACTGTGGACTTGGTGGTTTTTGTAAGCTTTGATGAAATAATAGATTTGCATTATTTTCTTATTCCGTGATCCGGGACATTCGACCTAAATCGATTAGCTGACAAAAGTTAAATTGCTTAGCTGCTTACGGCCAGATTACAATATCTGGGTGGTTGTGAGGGAATAGGGAATCGGTCAGCACTGTACGATCATAGTAAAGCTTTATTTAGCTTGCACTGCACTGGTACTTTGGCACAAAAACTCCTTCAAACGACCACACTGTAGCACCAACCTTTACAAGTCCATGACGCATGGCGTAGTTCTTGGTTTTCTCTACATGCGAACGGAAGAGGAGCTTTTCGTCGAACAACATTCCGAGATAGGTTACTTCGGCAGACCACTCAACCCTTGTGCCTTCCATGGTTACGAACAAGAGAGAGGCGGTTTTAGTTTGGGCGATTGCCGATGGAGGAACATGATTGTTTGTGTTTTGGAGGCATTTATTTTGATTTTCCACGTGGTGGCATAATCAGCAAAGGCGTCAAGGCAAGGCGTTGGAGCTTGTTTGTTATTTCGCAAGGTATCCTACCCTTGACGGCTATTGAGGTATCACCTGTGAACAGGAAGAACACGCAACCGTCTCCGAGAGGAGGAATGTCAAAAGTGTAGATGCTCTAAAGCAAAGGGCCCATCAGACTTCTTTGCGAAACACCTGCTGGGATAGAAAACGTAGACGAAAGACAATCATGCAACGATACCTTAAACGACCTCTGCTGGAGGTAGTTACGGGTGATTTTAACAAGATGCAAAGGAAAGTTGAAGTAGCAAAGCTTTTATAAAAGCCCATAGCTACGAATATATATGTGCGAATAATTTCCATGCACACGGGATATTCTAGGTTCTCCAAATCTTCCTGGAGTTCAGTTAATTTGTTCTACTATATCAACCAAGACTGCAATAATGTCTGTAGTATCGAAATATGTCCAAACAGATTCAAAGTGTCTATGTGCCCGACCTATTGCTACGTATACAAGATGTTATAGGTTCTGAAATCATTCTGGAGATCAGATAATTTTTCTACTAAATCACCCAAAACTAATTCAATATCTGTAGTATCGAATTACGTTCAAACAAACTTTCAGTGTCTATGTGGATCATGACAAATTATTTTCGTGTATGCCAAATGTTCTAGGATTTCCATATCGATATTTCGATACTACATATATTATCCCAGTCTTTGTTGATCTAGTAAAACAAATCATCTGAACTGCAGGACGATTTGGAGAACCTAGATAATCTGGTATACGTGGAAATAATTAAATATTAGCCATTTAGACACTATGAATCTATTTGGACATATTTTGATACTGCAGAGTTTATCCCTGTCATGGTTGATCTAGTAGAATAAATCATCTGAACTCCAAAACAATTTGGATAACTTAAAACATCTGGTATACATGGCAATAGTTCATGCATGATCCACATAGACACTGCGCATCTGTCTGGAAATATTCCGATACTAAAGGCATTGTCCCAATCTCGGTTTACTAGTTCAATTATCTGAACTCCAGGACGATATGAAGAACGTACAACATCTGTATTACTCGAAAATAGATCATGCATGATTCACGTAGACACTTTGAATCTGATTGGACATTTTTCGATACTACAGACATTATTGCAGTCTTGGTTGATCTAGTAGAACAAATCAACTGATGTCCTGGACGATTTGGAAAACCTATATTTTCCTGTATACATAGTAATAAGTTGTGCATGATCCACTAAGTCACATATATACGATTCGGTTATGATTTTACAACGAAAATTGCTAGGTTCATATTAGAAATAAAGAAAAAAATAACATGAAAAGGTCTCACCATTGGACAGACCCCAGGAATATCCGTGTAAATACAAAACCGCGACGTGACCAACAAATGTGACTTTTGAAACTCTGGAAATTTCTCGACTATGTGCAGGGTATTTGGTTAGAACCTGTCAAAAAAATGAGAAAACTAGAGCCAAATTGACTACAATATTTAGAACAGAAAAATACGTCAGAGACGCAAAGGTTAACTTTCAAGAAAATTTGCATTTCAAATAAAAATGCATTATTTTTTTTTTAAATAATGATTCATCAAATCTAGGCCGGTATTATTCAATAGAATCTCATAGTGTAAGGGTGTTTTATTATATTCACACTCAGAAATAACTAAAGATCATGCATAAATATTTTTTAATTTTAATTTTTTTTTAAGCTTACAAACGATACTCCTTTAGCTCAGTCGGTAAAGGCGCAGCTATGTACAAAGCAAGTCCATGCTGGAGGCGACTGAGTTCGTTCCCTTCCGGTATATTAATTTTTCGGGTTGGAAAATTTCTCTACTTCCTAGGGCGTAGGATGGTACAGGCATAGAAAACTCTCAATTAAAATGTGAAGGTACATACTTCAAAGAACACTAAGCTGAGAGCAGACAAAAATCTAATACGCTATAAGCAATAAGCTTGAAATTCCATGTAGTAATACACAAATGGTATTTTTAGGCAATGAAAACATTTTTTTGTCGTGGATTAGGAGGTATTTGAAGTCGCGGATTTCTTTTGAGAAATCGCGGATTTTGCGGATCAAATTTAGAAAATCTTGTAACAGCCCTGCAGTTCCAATCTTCTGTTGAAGATAGCGGCCAGGAGAGAGTGAATGAAGGTTCTGAGGTTTTTCAACACTAGGTTGAATGTTCCGTAGAACCCGGTGGCCTACATAATTTTCGTGCATTTCAGCGCTGAGCAAATCTGTTCCACTGAGATCCTATCTTCCGGAGGGATAACATTAGGAGAGGAATCTAGGTTGAGTACGCATTGCGCAACCTGATCTTCGAGCGGACTTTGGATGTTGGAGCCAAGCAAGTGCGATTTGGCAAAATATGCTCACCAATCGCATTTGATTTCTCCAGAGGGGTGATTATGAGCCGATCGTCATCATATTCATCTTTGAGTAGTGGAATGGGTTTGGGGTGCGTCTTAAGGACCTTGGCAACCTACCAGAATGGTCTGGAGTGGTCGTGCAGACTCTGGACGAGCCACCCGAAAGTTTCGTTCTGGAGTGAGACCATTCTGGGAGCAATCTATTTGTTCAGATCGGCCATTTCTCGTTTCCTCGATAGATCTTCGGTTCGTCGGAATTGACGTCTACGAATATTTCTCAGGCGAATCAAGATTAGGGTGTGGGAATCAATGGCAATAAACTTACCCCTTACGGTTATGGCTTGGTGGAGTCCCTCCAACGCTCGGTCGATGTCCTCCACGGTGTCAAGCGGCGGGTTGTCGATGATGCACATGTCTACCACGTGTCCAAACTGGGGCCCGTTTACGAGGTGGTAGTCCTTGCACAGGCTTGCAGTAGGGGCCACGTTGCATCCCAGTTCAGCCACCACCGGTTGGTGGTCGGAGCTGAGTTCGGTCAAGGCTACCGGCTTGGACAAGCCGGTATTTGTCAAGAACAGGTCGATGGGTTGCCCGCCGGTGAGATGAATGTTGGCGCGTTCGAGAACCAAATGGAGTACAGCCCACGCTGCAAGTGGTCGAACAATAGACGCCAGGCCTCATGGCGAGCATTCAGATCTTCTCCTCGTTGTTATGAAACCATTACTAGCTCACTGTAAGCCATATATTAGTATCGACCAGCATGGTTTCATGGCTGGTCCCTCCACTGCCACTAACTTGCTGTGCCTTACTTCCTACAACTCTAACAGTATGTCGGATCGTGCTCAGACGGATGTCATTTATACTGACTTATCTGCTGCCTTCGATAAATTGAATCACCGCATATCAATTGCAAAACTGGACAGGCTGGGTATCCACGGCTGCCTTTTGCAATGGTTTTAGTCGTACCTCACCGACCACTATCTTACTGTTGTCATTGGTGATCACCAGTTCCGTATGTTCGCTGCTACGTCCGGCATACCCCAGGGTAGTCACCTGGGTCCGCTGATTTTACTGATTTACTTCAACGACGTGAATCTGGTAATTGAGGGACCACGATTATCTTACGCAGATGACCTTCGAACTCACTCAATTGAAGACTGTTGCTTCCTTCAACGTCAGCTGAATGCTTTTGTTGATTGATGTATTCTGAATCATATGGAGGTTAACCCGTCCAAAAGCTCGGTTATCTCTTTTTTGCGCAAGAAATAGACTATTATAAAACAGCAAAAAAGGTTATCTTCCGTTTAATTCCACTTAATTAATTTCGGTATCCACGACAAATACGTATTTCGACTACAATGTGCTGTCTTCATCAGTGTCATTCCCACTAAAGAACTTATCAAAATCTAACCCCCTTATGTAGACTATTATGTTCAAGAATGTTTTGTTAGGCACTGAAATTGAGTGCGTCAACCAAATTAAGGACTTAGGTGTGATTCTGGATATACAACTCATCTCGTATGCCGTCGACAAAGCTTCCAGAATTCTAGGGTTTATCTTGAGGATTGCCAAAGACTTCACGGATATCTACTGCCTTAAATCGCTGTACTGCTTCTTGTCTCGCTCCATATTAGAATACGGCTCGTTTGTCTGAACTCATCACTACAACAATGGTGTCGAAAGAGTTGAGTCTGTTCAGCGACGGTTCCGGAGATACGCGCTACGGAAGCTGCCGTGGGCGGATCCCTTCCAATTGCCTAGCTACGAAAGTCGTTTGCAACTGATCCATCTGGAGCCCCTGTCGGTCCGAAGAGATACAGCAAAGGCATTGCTAATCGCGGATATTTTGCAAGAATGCACCGATAGCCTTGTTCTTCTTGAGCAAGTTGACATCAATGATCAATCCCGAGCCCTACGGAATAATTCAATGCTGCGTCTGCCCATACAGCGTACTTATTATAGCATGTTCGGTGCAATCGGTGGTTTACAGAGACTCTTCAATAGAGTCTTCACACTGTTTGACTTCGACCTGACTTCGCCAGCTGCTTCACCAGAGGTTTAGTTCGTTTTTTTTTGTCAAGATCTGTTTAGATTGTTTGTTCCTTTTTTTCGGGGTGACTATCTATATACTTATTGATGTTTCGTTTGAGTACTTTCAATGTTTAGTTTAGGTTACATAATTGGAGCCAATGACGCCTGTTGATGTTAATAAATAAGTAAATAAATAAATCACAAAAAAACAACGAAGCGGGAACCAGTAGGGGTGATGGTGGACACGTCCACCATGAATTTAGCTGCTAGTCCACTGCTGGCGGCACACTGTCGAGGGCAGTAGACGGCAATGAACTGGACGTATCCATTCGACGACTCCACCTCCATACCAATGACTTCGATGATAGAAGTGCGGATATGGGACAAGCTGCGGTATTTTATCCCTTTTCTGACGATGATCGCAACAAAACCCCCTCCCACCCCCTCCTTGAATTGGTACGATCAAACCAAATGGTGTTGTGGTCCGGCAACCTGCAACTGTCGCCGGATTTAAGGTGGATCTCGGTGAGGAGGCCCACGTCGATTGTATGCTTGCGGAGGAAGTTGGTTTTTGTTCTTAAGCAACGAAACCTTTTTCCTATTTTTCAACAATGTACCCCTCTAACCTCAGTTAAACCGCGATTATTCAGCCCAACTCCTACTAGACATAGAATTAAGTGATTTTTGTTACAAACAAAGAACAATGAATGATCGGCTTCGTAAAGCTAACGCGATTGAACCTTACAAATAAACGAACTAGAAAAAAATAGAACAGATTGAGGTTGTTGTTTTGCATTGTTTGTTGTCTCCAGAATCCCGGGGGGGGGGGGGGGGGGTGGGGGGGGTTGGAGAGCTTTGTCCAGTAGAAGATCCGGACGTTTCTTGAGGGGCAGCGAATCGCACCGGTGAATTCGCTTGTCCATGAAGAGATGGAAAGTCATCCGCCCTGAAAGCTGGAGCTTAATCCTTCTTTCGTCCTGGTTGATTGTTGGTTTTCGGATGCGCTTGAAATCCTCGCGTTTAGGGCACTGCTTGTCGGAACCTTGGTAAGCACCACCACAGTTGACGCATTTTGACGCCACAGCTTCATCCGCAGCACATTCGGAGGTGACATGGTCTTGAGCGCAATTACCGCAGCTTGGCTTAATGTTGCGGGTACCGTGTCCGAAGTTCAGACACCGTTGGCATTGGGTCACATCGCGATGACCGCCACGGGATGGCTCCCAGCGACCGATGATGGAATTGTGTATTGGATGGCTTTCAACGCGTTGAGCGTCACCGTTCCTTTCTGGAAGTGTACCAGGAAAAGGCAATCTGGGGCAAAAAGGGGTTCTGCCTTGCGATGAATCCCCTCAGCAGAGCACTCAACCGATGCAACTATGGCTACCATTTGAAAAGTGGATGAAGAAGTACAAATGCTACCCACACCTTCTACATGGATGACTTGATGCTGTTTTTTGCAGCTTGTAACGGTGTTCAGTAATGACATCCGGATGGAGTTTGGAGTCGATAAACGTCAAACAGTCAATATCCGTTGGGGTCAAGTAGTGGATACTGGTAGTTTCCGCATCAATGAACAGGAAAAGATTCAGAATATGGTTGAAGGCGAAACCTACAAGTACCTGGGGTTCCTGCAAGTGAATGGGTTTCACCATACAGCGATCAAGAAGGCAGGAAAAGTTATTGTATCGAATAAATCGTGTTGTGAGGTCGTTCATGTCGGCCGGCAACAAGATATAGGTGATAAAGACGTTTGCCATGCCCTGTTGACCTACAGCTTTGAGGTGATCAAGTGGACCAAAATAGACTTGGAGGCGATAGAACGAGCAGTACGAGTACCTTGCCACGTAATGAAGGAGGAAGAGGCATCACAGATTCAGCAGTTGCGGAGCTACTTCGTAGGAATCCAGAACCGTCATGAAGTCTACCGTGCTGTTTATGAGGCAGACCTTGGGTTCAGCACCCTGCATCTGGCGCAGGAAGACTACCAGTTGAATTGCGACCTAAAAACTGTCGAAGATGAAGTCGCATCGTGGAAGCTGAAGGTGCTGCATGGGATGCATACTCATCATTTGGAACAAGTGCATGTCGACAAAGTGGCGTAGGTGAACTCTTCTCAGACACTGAAGGTTTCATGGTAGCCATCCAGGATCGGGTTATTGTGACGAAGAACTACCGTAGGTACATATTGCACGAAGAAGTAGAAGACCGGTGTAGAAAGTGAAATGCAGTGGGGGAGACGATCGAGCATGTTGTTGCTGGTTGCCAAACGTTGGTAGGAGTAGCGTATCTCGGTCGTCACAACGATGTCGCTAAGATGCTAAGATGCTAAGTACGCCAACAACTTGCACTGAAGCACAACTTGGTGAACCAGTACGTATCCTACTACAAGTACCTTCCAAACCCGGTACTGGAAAATAGTTGTATAAAGCTGTACTGGGATCGCGATATCATCACATTCATGCCAATCGCCCTGACATTGTGGTTTACGACAAAAGGATGAAGCGGGTAACCCTCATCAAAATCGCTGTACCGCTAAATCGCAATGTTCGGTAAACGTTCTCGACCAAGATTTTGAAGTACCACGATTTGGCGGAGGAGTTGAAGCAGATATGGCACCTGGAGGATGTACGTATAGTTCCGGTAGTAATCTCGGTGACCGGAATTGTTCCCCGTACCCTTATACGTTCCCTTGAAGAGTTGGAACTACGAAGAGAAAGCAGTGATTATTGGAACCTGTAGTATTGTCCGGCGGTTCCTGAATCATCATAACTGATCAGATGAAGACAGCTCGGGGTAGGTGAAATTTTCCAACATTTTTGCTGAGAAGTGACACAATTCTATAATAATAATAATAAGAAGGATATGATGAGGAAGAAGAAGAAGAAGTAACAGAATTATAAGAAAAAAGTTCGGTGGCCTAGTGGTGTCCGTTTTTACGTACTGATTAGAAAATCATGAGTTAAATTCTCAGCTCCTTAATTCTATTGAGTTGTTAGGGTCACAATGCAAACAAACGATCGCATCACACACCGTGGTGGATCCAGAATTGATATCGTTATTTTAATGCTCTTCTCATAATAGAGATGGACATGCAGAGGTGTTCTCGGTCTCTAATAGTCATGCTAACAATCTTTCCTTTCCCCGATGACCGTAAGGACGTGGCTGGTACCACTATTGACCTAAACATAATGCCACATTTCGCTGAGTAGCATCTACGAGTTTTACTGTCATCAATGATCATGGACGAAGTGAAAGGATTCGAGGTTTTCAATAGTTGTTCATTCAATGGCCTTGGCCGAGGCATCCCATAAGAGACGAACTTCATATTCAGGTCAAACAAAGTTAACGGCGGCCTAAAAAAACAGTCATACATGAACTTCATAGTTCACTTATTTCCTGTAATTTATTGTTAAACAAGCTGCAATTAAATAAACATGATTTTCACCCAGAACAAAAAAAAAACAAAGTAGAGGTTGTATACAAGACACGTCCGTAGATTTGACGTAGGATTACCAAAGGTAGTTTTGATGTCACAGCAAATATAGTCAATATTAAATTTATTTCTTAACTCGTTATCAGTGAAAAAGTTCTATAGGTTGAAATTCGGAAGCAATTTGAGAGTTCTGTTTTTGAGATGCTCTGTTGATGTCCTGGACGATATGTCTCTTACTTGAACTCTTTTAGCAGTCATTTTTGGTCCTGAAAAGGACCGAAGGGTTGGAAGCTTGGAAGCCAGTTTAGAACAATGTTGTGGAATTTTTTTCTCAATGTTCTTGGAGATGATAGTGCCGGTGCCGAAATGAAATATGTATTAGGGAAAACACATTAATCACAGAAACAGAGAATACTGGACAGTACCTTCAATTATGCTTAATGATGCAAATTTTATGCTCCTTCTATAATGAGAATTCGGCAAGATTTTCTGATGGCATAGTTCTCTTAAAAGGTAGGCTTAAAATTAGCATCAGAAGGCATAAAGATAGGTACCGTCTGGCATGTTCATTGCTCGGTATCAATATTCGGTGACTGTGTTGGGGAAACCACTTTTCCCATCAAGGAAACACCTCGTTTTCTGATGACAAAATTACGCATATGCGTTCAAAAAAACGCACGAAATTTTTGGCTTATTCAATACATAATAAAAAAGCAAAAATTTATTGGAGGAATTTCCTTGCTAATTTTTTTTTTTCCAATCGCGAGATATTCGCGATCAACCATAAAAATTCAATCCACATTATTCTCATCCATCGTTTTGGCAAGCTTATTCCACTTAGTTTTCAATTCACCTTCAGCTTTCTCTTTATAATAGCCCGAAATTTCTCTATCAGTCTGAGCTGGGAACAATTAGGTGAGTTGAGTTCTTTCGGAATAAACTGAATCCCGTTGGTAACATACCACTGTAGCACAGTTTTACTGTAATGACAGCTCGCAAGATCTGGTCAAAACATGACAGGTTGCTTGTGGGATCGGATGAATGGCAATATTCGATGTTGATGAAAACCTTTGTCTTCCTACCGTAACTACAGATGCCCTGCCAGATCATGTATTTGTATGCAAATTTATTTTCAAACACAAACATGAATTTGACTGGAACATCTCCCTGAGTCGTAGCCAAGTAAACATTTTTGTTCCGGTACACACTTAGAAACTATCGCCGACTTCGGTAATTTTTACCAAAATCTGAACAGCTGAGCTTTTCGGTAAAATTTATGCAATTCAATTCAATTTCTTTTCAGCTACCGTGCCGATTCAAATTTCGGACACTTAAACTCGAATTTCGGACACTTTTAAAAGTTGATTATCTCGGTCGAATATGATCCACATGTCTTGTAAATTTTAAATTTTTTTGACTAGTGCCCTCCACGATCATCTAACATTATTACTTTGTTTCTAACTGGATGTAATATTTAATTAAAAATGAAAGTGTCCGAAATTTGAATCGTCCGAAATTTGAATCGGAACGGTACTTTGAAACTGAAGCTCCACTAAAATGACAAGATTTGATCATTTAAACAAGGTTGAACATGTTTTGATATTATTTTTAAATTCAACAGCCTTTAAAATGAAGGGCAAAGTTTTACCGAACGTTCAGCTGTTCTGATTTCGGTAAAATTTACCGAACACTAAAACAAAATTTTAGTGTGTAGCTGTTTGAAATCGGCCTTCACGTAGGTTTCATCATCGATGAGGAGACAGCCCTTGAATTTTGCCAACACCTGATCATGCAGCTTTCTGGCACGGATGCTGGCCACATTGTTCTGCTTTTGATCCCTATTTGGTTGTCTGCAGGCACGGTATGACTTAAAGCCTTCCCGGAGGCGAATGCGTTGCATGGTACTGCGTGCGGCAACGAACTTTTTGGCCAAATCGCGGTCCAAGATGTTTGGGTTAGACTTAATGGTCTTGATGATATTATTCCGCATTTGACGGTTGACAGTACCCGCCCGACGCTTGCTTTGTGGCTTGCAATCCGTCGAAATGATTTCTCTGTACTTTTCAGCACACGCCACACGGTATTTCTGGGAAAACCCAAAACTTTTGCTAGCTTAGGTCCAGACCACGAAGGGTTTTCCAATTGAATGCGCACAATTATTTTCCTTCTTTCTTCTTCCATGTTGAATCTCTCTGAAGCACGTTTGAATTTCTTTCTGATCTTCTTATTGCTATAGGGAACACATAGACGTAAAAAGCTTCCAAATCTGACCGCTAGGGTCGCTGTAACAATCAAACATATTTGTACCAATTCTAAGGGTTCCTTATAATTTCATTTCTGCCATAAAAGTCATGAAACTCCCATTGAAAGTCTCCATGAAAGGCTAGCTGATCGAAGTCGAGCATTGTTTCACTCGTCCTCTGCACCGAAGCTTGAAAGGAACACGAATGATGCGATGGGAGAAAGAGAGACAAACGATAGAAAATTTGTTTG
This sequence comes from Ochlerotatus camptorhynchus, assembly GCF_037179485.1. Taxonomy (NCBI): domain Eukaryota; kingdom Metazoa; phylum Arthropoda; class Insecta; order Diptera; family Culicidae; genus Ochlerotatus; species Ochlerotatus camptorhynchus. The sequence goes on from NW_027040670.1 coordinate 1,354,820, forward strand.
TAGACGCAGATTGAGATGCTAGAATGATGCGAAGCTGCTTCCGTCTCTTCGTCGCATCGATTTTGTCCATTGAAGCTGATATTGTGACGCCCTAGTCAGCTGATCTGGGCTGTAAACCATCGATTTTTTGTTACGAACTTTTATCATCATTATCTGGGTCATCTTCATGTACCATTGTCAGACGATCGAAAACCAAAACAATTTATCTCACCCTCCCCGCACCAGATCTGTTATTCGAATCAACACCAACCACCATGGGACCCCCTCGTACTCGAAACAATTTTCGTAATTCGATTCAAAGTTTCTCTTTCGTTTGCCGTTCGATCTGATCGACATTTAGTTTGCGTCTTGGGGGGAAAAATTTCATCGATCACAGCAATTTTCCTCGACCTGGGTGCCTCAGCGGGTTTCCCAATTATCGACTTTGTTTTGCTCTAGTAACGCTGAATAGTCGCTGAAAGAATTTCACCACTTAAAATTAGATCATCTTTCGTAGAGATTGCAGATCTACTCAAAGCTTGGATCCTCTACGGGTGCAATCAAAAAAGTGAAATTATTGCCATCATCATCATAGGCAGCCCGGACGGTAGTCGATAATGATCAGCGATCTAAATTTGTCCATTATGCACTGGTGGTGTAAGGAAGAGATGAAAAGGGATCTCCTGCAGTCAAGCTTTGCAGCCACGTGAACTACCTATCCGGTAGGCTAATTGTAGCACCAAACCTGGATGCGAGGTAAATTGCTTTCAATTATATCCTACTTGTAGGGGGGCTCGGATGGGACTTACATCGCTTCCATCATAGACCAGGAGGCTACCGAGTGCCTGATTCGGAGCTTAAATCGTTTTACTATTATTGCATAAATAGAATAATTTCAAGTCGTACGACGGCGCGGGTACGGAAACTCATCTCATTTCCTCCAATAAACGGAGCTTCGGGCTTGGTTCTCACCCAACTCAACGGCCTTCATCACCATTATCATCATCACCAGCCATTGATTGGCTATTATTAGAGGTGCAACAACGCTCTATAGGCACTTAATTGAACTAATTTGAATATATACTTAAATCGCTTGGCAAGTGGCGCTGCTCTGATTGGGAAAGTGGTACTAAATAAACATTTGCAGGGATGAATAGTGAGGGTCTCTTGAAAGAGGAGACGATGAAGGTCGGGATGATTCATGATCTTTCCAGGTTCCCTCTTTCTCTGGGTCAGTGGCAGTGCTGTCAGTTGCCGCCGCCTGTAGATTATCTGCTCAGCTCATGGACAAAGCGCTTTGTTGAAGATCTACTCAGCTGATAGCACTGGCTTTTAACCAGATCAACTGGGAAGGTGGTAGCCTTGCGCATTGCTTCTGTTGGTGCTCCGAGTTGCACGAGTTTGATCGCAGGTAAGCGTGAACGCCACGGCGTCGTCGTCGTCGTCGTCTTCGATGGTGGTACGGACGGATAATAGGAGCTTGAGCATAACTAAGTGTAAATAAAGCAATCATCGAGTGGGAAACATGGAGCTAGATAAATGCCTATCCCCGAGTTTGCTGGCTGAAAGGGAGACGAGAGCAAAATGCTTTGTTGGACAAGGTTAATTTACGGCATAATAATAGACTGATGAGTAGCCTGGAAGGTGGTAATGAAATTAGATCAACAGGTTTGTTACGGTGGCTTTGGATTGTGATTGAATGTGCTTGGGGGGAACAAAAGCTGATTTGTAGGTCTGTTGTTTTGCTGCAGGTCTTCAGGAATGTTACTTTTAAGACCCATGGGTATCCGAGAGATGATTTCTGAGAAATCTAATCTTTGGTTCAGTAAGATCAGCGATTCAAAAAAAAAAAAAATACCTGCCAACTGACAAGAGGATGCTGCAAAGCAAATCCTTCACCACTAGATCAATCCGGCATGATGGAAATCTGCTACTGTTTACTCCCAACACCACCAGAGAGCTCCCATCAACCTGTCAAAAACAATAAAATAGCGGGAAAAAAAAATCTCGCTATCACCCTCCAGTGATCTCTCGGAGCTTGCGAGACCCAGCCCAAGCAAAAACAGAAATCCAATCCCCTTAAGTACGCACCACACCAAAGTAAACCTTTCATCATCCGCCGGCTATAACTGCTGCTGTGCGCTCTCCTTGCGGTCGATGACACTTTATTTGAAGAGTTATGAAAATAGAGAAAGACCTACGTAAAAAAAATGGGTACACATCACAAATCGGTTCTGCTCTCCACAGTGAGCTACCGGGGTTTAATGTTCAAATAGACACAGACTCGCGCACTAGTTTGGGCTACTTGAATTAAACCATGAAATCGCTGGTTCCAACCACGAAACCACTTGAGCGCTCTGCATTCATAAGCGCGTTTCGACGTCATCCGACGGTGATTCGGAGAAGAAGCTTCTTCTTTTAATGGCTTCGGCGACGGAGACGACGACGACGACGACGACGACTATGACTATGACGGTCAATGAGCATATGAGCAGGCAGGCAAATAAAAAGTGGCGTACAATTTATCAAAATCTAGGTTAATACAATCTTAAAAGCATGATGGCTGGTGGTCAGAGGGAGCCAACTGTGGGCTCATACCGAGCTACAAATTAAATTAGGAGGAAGAAAAATTAAACCCCATTAATCATATGGGCATACGGTGGGCAGCATGGTTTTAAAAGCATCATCCAGATTAACGAGGGATCGCAAAAAAATAAAATAAAGAAGACTCAGCTCATAATGCTTTGCGCTGTTGTTATGTGTACTTGGTTTTCTGGGTTTGCAACCTAACCGAGAAATGAAAGTTTCTCTATAGGTTTTTCTATAAATTTGGAGTCTGTCATGGACCACTGCATATTTCTGTATAATAGTCGTGGGAAGATTTTTCGAAGAATTTATAAAATTTAATGTAAGATGATTTGAGTTGATTCATCAATATATTGGTCCTAGACAAACATCCCGTATTGTATTGTAGAACAATGTTGATTGTGGTTAAAGCTACTTGTTTGATTGTTGTGAACACACTTACATAGGGGAAATGACGGCTTCGGCATGCCAGACTATTTTCGGCAACCGAAATTGAAACACTATTTTCACTGGATTTTCTTACGAAAACACTTCGCTAAATGCATGCAAACGATTCTTTATGCTTTCAGCTTCAATTTGACTATATTTTTACCACTGAGAAAAAGCAATCTAGCAAGGTTTTCTTGAAATGAAACACACGCACTACAAATTGTAGCTGATTTCGAGTTGCCGATAATAGAACAGCAGATTTACATGCAGTTCAAATGGAATGGTTGCCGACAATACTCGCTCTCACTAGAGAAGATTGGAGCTTTGTAAAAGCGTTTCAAAACAGTTTTTGACAATTCTTTCGACTGAAATTGTTAGAGCAGGTGGCAGCAAAAGATTGTAAACAAACCAATACTGCTTATGTGTGCGTTCCTTAGAGAAAAAGGCTGTAGACAGAAGGTCGCTGCTTAGGTTGCCGAGAATACGTAAATTCCCCTATAATGTAAAAATATGTTGGTCTTTGGGGAAAGAATTTATGAACGTAGCCGTGTTTGTGGTGTGGTTATAATGGGTTATAATTTAAACACATGTGTACAAAGCTGGATGGAAAATATTTTTACAGTCCTTCTATTTGGTAAGGTACATGACCATTATGTGCGAACAGTCATTTGAAAATATTCATGCTAATGTGTGAATTAGGGCGCTCCATTAAAAAAAATATTTGTAATCTAATTGGCCACTCTCCAGTTTTAGTTAACTCCTCGGGCACTGAATCATTTTATTTAACTCCGAACCCCAAACCTAAAATAAAGTCGACATTTTTTGGAGGTCGCTCACTATTTTGGCAATATTTCCACCATTTTTTAACCGATTTTCGATGTTTTGTTTTTTTTTTTGTGAAAGGGTATTTGTTTGCCTTTATCATGTTGCTCATGATTACGTCATATAATTCCGTGATCACACCGTAAATCCCGGATTAATTTCTGTCGAATCAGTAGACAAGCCGTTTCAGCAAGTTAGAAGTGATTGATTTATCCCATTGCATTTTTTCCTGGTAGTCTACAAAATTATCTAATAGATTGCACTATGGTCATTTTTGTATTTGAACTACCGACCAAGTACTGGCCTTAGGAGTATGATCCGTGGGAGTTTCAAAGGAATATTTATCTTTTAAAGTTGGCCATTTTGTGCGATGCATGTTTCGCACCAACCCGATGAAATATAAATAATGTAGACTATAAAACATCATATTTATTATCGCAGATTGCATAGGGAAGAGCACTACTTCCACACAGGACCAATTTTCGTCGCCCACCGCCGTGTCTTGGATGTCCCGCAACTTGTTGAGCTGATTTTCCGTTTATGTATAACTAGATTATGGTGAACACTAATCACGTTCAAGCAATCAGCGCAACTGGTTGAGGAACAGCCGAGAGGTAGCGGTGGATGACGCAAATGGGTCCTATGCCGAAGTAGTGCTCATACCTTATTTAGTAAAAAAACTGTCTTTACATATATGCATTCCTACCCATACAGCGCAACCAAAAAGGTTTATCAACGAGGAGTTTTTACATGGAATTTTAGAACGAAGAAGAAGACAGCATATTATTTAAGGCGATTCCTTGCAGAGTCCACAAAGGGCCGCCACGTAGGCTTTACAGTTTCATTGTAGTACGTGTCGTGGAAGCTGATATTTGTGCACTTAAAGTTTCGAAGTGGTTACAAGATTAAGGATCTCACAAAAAATCACCTCAATAGAAAGGTGTCATTTCCTCGCTCCACGTTATTCGTAATACGCAATATGTATGCATAGCAGGGTGCAACTTTGTTCCTAACGCGTTTTTCGGGGGTATACAGTAGCTATGGTTTCTTAAACAGCTATCCCCCGAAGAGCGCGTTACCCACTGAGTTGCACCCACCGCTTTTTCTCGGCGGGGTTTCAACCAGTCGGTCTGATTATTTGCATATGAGTAGGGCTAGTTACAAGCAGAAAATCAGTGCGCTTGGTGGAAAACCCACCATAGTGGGAGGAAGAACAAGAGGATCCAAAAGAAAATGACATTGTTAGCGCGGAAGAAGAGTGGGAGGATGTAGCACTGAGCCATTCACAGCCCAAGTCATCGCAAATCGAATTTATTGAGAAAAAGTTTATCAAATGTTGTTGGACAGGATTCATATGGACGAAAACACCAGCATCCTCTGAAATATTTCGTGTTCGACCTCCCAATAAAGGATTGAGTGCTTATAGTCAGCAGTCTATTATGGATTGTATTAAATTGTTTATTTCTGATGGAATAATTCAAAAAATCATTCGTTATACGAATGAACATGGACGCGACGATCCCAAAGAGAAAAACTGGAAGAAATTAACGGAAAAGAGGTCTGGGCATTTTTTAAACTATTGAAAATAGTTGGTGTACAGAAGCAACGAAAAAAGCTTTCAACTACTGAGTATTTTCTTCGCCAAGCATTTTTTTCGACAGTTATGTCCAGGAGCAGGTTTCAAGCCATTATGAGACATCTGTGATTTGATTATCGCACTGATCGTAGTTTATTGCTCAAAAATAATGATCAGATAGCGGCGATTTGGTTGGTTTATGATGAGTTTGTCAGCAAGTGTATAAAAAGCTACAATCCATCCCAAATCATCACAATCGATGAAAGGCTAGTTCCATTCAAAGGAGAATGTAAATTTAGAGTTTACATGAAAAGCATGGATTGAAAGTATGGGTTGCAGCAGATTCAGAAAATGCCTACGCCTGCAATCTACATGTTTACTTCCCAGGTAATAGGCGTTCCTACTTTTGTTACATATATTGTAACTTTCTGGTCTTGTTTTAGGTTCACATTTATTGTCAAAGACAACTCAAGGAAGCAGTAAACAATTGCCGAGTGAAGCACAGCCAAATGCAAGCAAAAGTGTATCCTATCAAAGAAAACCGTCAAACTTCTAAAAAAAAACCTAAAATACGAGATGAGAACCAAGGTTGTCGAGTTGTTATGGACTTGGTACAACCTTTTCTGGATCAGGGAAGAGAAGTAGTAGTCGACAATTTTTTTTCCTCAGTAGATTTGGCAGAAAACCTACTTAAGAGGAGAACTTACTTGACAGGAACTCTGCGTAAAAACAAAAGGGAAATCCCGTTAGCATTTTTGCCTTCAAAATCTCGCAAAGAGCATTCATCTATAATTGGGTACAACAAACGGTTAACATTAACCTCATACGTACCCAAAAAGCACAAAACTGTTCTTGTGCTGCCCAGTAATCCTCAATTCGTGGCATATCTTCCACTGAAAAACATAAACCAAATATTGTATTGCATTGCAATGCTTCAAAAGCAGGAGTTGACACTTTAGATCAGGTAACAAGAGACACGTAATGTGCCAAAATCAAGTATCGTTGGCCTGTGCGATTGTTTTGGGATATTCTTGATATTGCTTTGTATAATGCGTACATTATTTTCATTACCAAATATCTTGGCTGGAACAAAAATAATTCTGGCAGACGAACGCTATTTATAAAATATGCATCTTATTTTATGGTAGATAATTACTCGTTATTCAGAGATTCGAAAAATCTGTTGCTGGTGGAATACCACTTGAATGTCAAAATGACATGCACATGTTATTGTAGCACATCGATGAAGTACGATGAAATCTGTCAGGATACTCACAAAATACTGAAAATTACCCTCAGAGTTCTGCAAACCCTCCTGAAAGTCGTATTTCTTGCGCAATATGTAGCAATCGTCGCGAATCTACAACCCTCCCATGTGAAACGTGCAAACAGTATTATTGCCAAAAACATCGATGGGAAAAGAAAATAATCAGCTGTTTAAAAGACTGCTCATCAGATCGTAGAACACACGCCAAAAAATCTAGGAAGACTGCTTGCGAGTGCGGAAAGCGAAGTACAGTAACATGTGTGAATTGTAGCTCATGTATTTGTTCAATCCACAGGAAAACAGAAGTGCAATATTTTTGTAAAAATTGCTATGTAGTTTGAACGGAAATGTATTTTGTGCATTATTTTTTGGTTTTTTTATCAGGACTGAATAATAAATAAAAATTTAAACAAACTAAACTAAATACACAAATCAATTGGTCTGAATGAATGAAATAAAAATTGGGGTAGGCTAGGGCTTCGGAGTAATTTATCTTTTAGTTGTTTAAACTATTGGGGCATAAAAAATAAAATAAAATTAAACATTTGGGCTTCTAAACCGGCTTGTACAACAGTTTGGTAAAAGCGTAACTCGTGGAAAATTGTCTGAATTAAAAAAAAATCTTCACCGAAAAATAAATAAAAAAACTTTATTTTTCCAAATGAACCCCATTTTAGAATTGTATTTTAAGATTTTATTTTCTGGGAAGTCAATTTAATTCTTACAAAGTTACAATATGGACGACTTTGCACTTTTGCAGGAAAAAGTTTTACTAACAATAATTTTTTTTTGTCTCCTTTAAAAATATTCTAAGCAAATAAGGGACCATAATAATCACGTAACCTTTCGAACATTTTCAAATCCCCTCCCTCATTTGTAGGAATTTCTTCATATAAGATTGACTTGTTTTATATGGAGCGTAGCAAAATTCCAAAACCCCCTCCCTCCCTAAGTTCTTACGTAATTATAGAATGGTTCCTAATGGTCATCCAGCACCCTCTCAAATGAGAGTAAAAATGTTTTGGGTGAGAGGACTTTGAGAACGGGCACCAATATATTTTATATACCTCCGAGCCACCAACCTGAAATTAAGTCGGCATTTTTTGGAATTCACTCATTATTTTTGCAATAAATTCGATAATTTAAACCAATATTCGATAATTTCTATATAATTTGGCTTAATTCCACAGCATTTTTCCCAGGAAGCCAATAAAAATATCGAATAAAAAAAAGCACCATGATTACTTTTTGGGTAACTGATCTGACACTGAACTTCGATGGCCTATGGAACTTTTAAAGGGACAATAATTTCCAGCAACTTTAAGTGTTCAATCTCATGTTGTTTAATATTGCAAATTGCATATTTGTTTTTAAAAAATCGACGGTTCTTTGATTATGTACGCAGATCGGCTTTCGCTTCGCTTTGGGCTCCATTTTCTCTCACTATTCTGCGCTCGTTGGACGATTAGCTACAAAGCTTCTTCAATTTACGAAGAATAGTGTCGTGTGTAATAGTGACCCAGAGCTAATTGAAATAAAATCAACCTAAGTAGGTTGACTGAAATAAAAACAATCTGCTTATTAAACCCAGAGGGCACGTACTCTATTCCAGAACATCCCTAAACATTATGAATGTGGTCAATTGATGGAAAAGTGACTTCTAATGTGATGCAAAAGCTATATTTTATTAAGCTGTAAGGGGATAATTTGTTGCAGACCATGATTATCTCACCATAACAAATGTCATTTTGAGGTTTGCATCGGTTATCTTTCAAAGTCCAGAACTCGGTTAGTAGTACAGTTAAAAATTAGAAAGTGGTGGATTCTACAGGCAAAAATATGAAACCCCAAATCAATTAATTTTAACTTTCAGAAACGGCTTGTCTACCAATTTAACAAAAAATAACCCGGAATTTGCTGTGTTTTACAGAACCGTGTGGTCTTATCAGCTAGTCCACAAAAAAAAAATTGAGGAAATAACCTTTAAAACGGTAAGAGAAACATTTAAAAAAGGATAAGTAGAACCCGAGATACATTATTTTGAAAAAAAAAAAAGTGTCGTCTTCATTTTCAGTGTGGTAATCGTAGAGTTAATGCTCTAAAACATTAGCCTGTGGTAAAAATTGTTTAGATTGATGTAGGTTTACAGGTCATGCTAATATTTTGAGGTTTATTTGGAGATTACTACTTCAAATTTCTCAAATTTCACTAATAATTTGATTCTAGTTGTTTTAACTATGAAAAAAGTAAATATGTGGCTGCTATGACAATGATCAACAAATCTGTTTTGTTCCGGTTAGTTTGGTAGTAATTCAAGAAAGATAAAAATGTGGGAAAAATTCAAAAGGGGATAAATTGATAGCTGATTAATATGTAAAGTAACCCGCATTGAAAAAATTCCATCCACGCTCTTTTTGAATGTTTGTTAATACATAATAACTTTAAAGTGTAATCGTCCATTTCTGTACCCAGAGTGCTATAATACATGTATTCTAAACTTTGTACACAGTAAAATTCATATTAGAAATCTTACATGACGTGCTTAATTTTTATGTTTCTTTATAACCCAAAAATAGGCATGACATAGCGAAAATTCGCATTGCGATTTCATTAAATTTTTCCGTCTAACATTGACTGAATCCTTGATATTATTTTAATTGACGTTTCTACACGCTGACTGTACTGTTTACCATTCGTTTCATGTGTGTGTTCGTCAATAAGTTCTTGTTCAGATATTTCTGTTGTGATCAGTAGGGCTTTGAATCTAATTTCCGTCCTACTAAGCATAACCCACACTTAACCGCTCTTTTACGAACGGATATGAACTCAAAAATGGAGTGATTCTGTTAAAGACGACTTCCAAATTTATTTACCTTTCAAAACGTTTCATTGGGTTTGGTAATGAGTCACAAATTATTGAAATATTGCAAGAAATCTAACTCTGCGTCTTGATTGCAAATTCGTTCAACGAGTTTCAATTCCGACCTAACGCCAGTGCTGTAAATTCTAAAAATCAATTGAAAATTTTTGATGAAAATGAGAAAAGCAGCCATTTACTATCGAAAGGGACCTCCTTCGAATGGGTGATATCAGTTGCTTAGGCATTTGACGAAGGCATGGATCATTCTCATTTGAGAAACGCTTGATATCATTCAATTGAGTGTAACCTACACCTACACGGAGCTTTGTGTGACATTCCAGCGAAAAACCTAAGCCAACCCGACACCAACCTGACTTCCACCAAACCCCAACCCAATGTTTACCCGACATTGACCCGAAATTAACCCACAATTGACTCGACAACAACACGACATTGGGTCGACATTGACCTTAAATTTACCTTAATCCGACATCGGGTCGACTGGTCTGTTCGGGTGATGGCGAATCCCCTGGAGAACTATTGCACTTGCTAGGCGATGTATTCGTCAGGGATGACTGATGGTCATTAAAGCTCGATTCAAAGTAAATCTGGACGCACGGTTTAATACACCGATGTTGATGTTTCATTGACGAAGAAAATGGTGAAAAGTTTTTTCTCGATTGATCGACGCATTCCGAAATTACGGATCATGGAGCTTGATAAAAGAAAATTAAATGTGCACAAACATCTAGAGAACCCTTCGTGCTCTGCTTCAAAAATAGCAAAAGTGTTAAAATTCCTAAAGTCAACGGTGAGTCTTGTTATCAAACATTACAAGGATACTCTGAGTGTGGATAGAGCACTACGCATCTATCATAAAAGTGGCACTAGGGACAAAGAGCTGAGGAGAAAGGTGTTGAGGTACGTGAAAAGCAACCCAGGTGTCTCCATATGTGATTTGGCAAAGAAATACGATTCCAACTTTTCCACCGTGTGTAACATCCTTTCAAGAGAAGCATATAAATCTTTTTGTGCCAGTAAACATCCGAATCGCTCCTTGAAACAAAATTTAGTGGCCAAAAAGCGAGCACAATTACTATACGAACGAATTTTGACGAAATTTGATGGCTGTATTTAATGGATGACGAAACATATGTCAAAATGGATTATAAACAAATCCCCGGACGAAAATTTTACCTGGCAACCCAACTAACATTTTCAGCTTTATAAGCCAACTTTTCCAGCGTTGTGCTGTAAAGTAGCTGAAAAGAAGCTGCAGATACAGCTACAAGCAAAAGCTAGCAAAATAGTTTTGGAGAGCGTTTACTCAACTCTCTCACAACCATTATTCAATTTGTCAGTCGAACTGAATAACATCAGCCAATAAACGCTAATGTCACTTCTATACACACACTAATCAACTTTCCACTTGTAGCTGCAAAACAAAGCTAACAAAGTGAATATATTACTCATTTGATGGCTTCTACACAACCAACCACTCTTGCTGAATAACAAAAACATCAAAAGTGCTTTTTCAACAGCTAAACAACCTGTACTCAGCTAATAAACTGTGTTAGAGCAACTTGGGAAGCATTTTCACAGTCAACTAGGTTTATTTTTAGACGTGTGCAGTTTTACAGCTTTTACTCTGCTCTTTTATAACTAGTCGAGAAAAGTGATTCATGTGCACTATTATAAAGCCTCTACTCAGTGATTTTGTTGTAGAAGGGAATGTTGATTTGTTTACATAAGTTCGAAGTGTTGGCGTAGCACAGTTGGTAGTGTCAAGGTTTGCCAATGAGGTCGTCTCGAGTTCGATTCCAGGTTCCGGTGCAGGGTAAATAATTTGGTGATGATTTATAACTAATTTCGATTAATTTGATTCACATCACAGCAAAATAAACTCAATAAATTCCTTCATAAAAAAAAGCGTAAACAGTATTTAACCCGGCTTCAAGAGAAAGCTGTGTAGTGATTATTGGATAACCGGGAAAAGGTTGAATAAGCGCCTTTCAAGTACACACACAACTAAACAGCAGGATAACAGCTGTATAGAAGCGTTAATGGATATGCAATAAGAGCTTCTCCCGACCGTTCCAACGGCCATAAGTAGCTGACTAAGTTCGCCAGATTTGCTTGTATAGAGGTTGAGTAAAGGTTTCATCATATCGTATAAAGTTTGAATAGAGCTTGAGACTGTATAAATGAAATGAGTAAAGCTTTTACATGGTGAAAATTGTTAGTTGGGAACTGGTCGTGGGGATGTCCCTTCCAGGTAAAAATTTGTTTTTGCTGATAAGTTTGTTCGGAAACTAATGATTTGGCAAGGAATCTGCAGATGTGGCCTTAAAATCAAGGTTTTCATCACATTCACACAATGACGTCGAAGGTTTACATTAAAGAGTGTCTGAAAAAGCGGATTTTTCCTTTCATTCGGCAACATAAGACCAACGTTATGTTGGCCGGATCTAGCCAGCTGTCACTACTCTAAGGAGGTACTAGAATGGTATGCTGCAAACAATGTTAATTTCGTCGCCAAAGAGATTAATCCTCCGAATTGCCCTGAGTTCAGGCCGATCGAAAAGCATTGGGCGATTGGCAAGCGAAAACTTCCAGGATGCGGTAAAGTAGTGACAAATGCATAACAAATTCGTTTAAAGTGGAATAAGTTCGCCGGTACAGTGTCACCAGCGACTGTGCAGATCATGATGGCATCGATCACAAGTAAAGTGCGACAGTTCGTTCGAAACGGTAAAATGTAATAACTTGTTATATATCGTTTGAAAGCTGAATAAATATCCTTTTGTTTGACGTTTTGGTCAAGCGTGTGTGTTGTTTAACTCTTGAGTTATGATCACTTGAATGCGTCGAAATTTACTTTGAATCGGGCTTCATGGAGTAACTCCTGGTGCTTGTAGGAGCATTCGTTTCGTCCGCAAGGTTTTACATTGCAGTTGCCTTTATGACGGCGAAGGCACCGACGACATAGTCCGAATTTTCGAACCACTGCCCAGCGAGACTCTCGCGATACATCCAGGAACTGTTTGCACTTGTATACACCTTTACAACTTCCTTTGCATACTACGCACGCATCATCAGTTGACTTCATAGCATTACCACCCGATGTCCTTTGATTTGATACAGATACAGGAAACGATGGTGTTTCAGAGTGAGCGTTCACAAAGGCAGTTCCCTTCCTTGATCCGCGGGCCTCGGTCTTCGTTGATTTGATTTCTGACGCCCCATACAGAATCGCCACAGTGCTTGCAGCTTCAGCGAGTGTAAACATTCAATTTCCAAAGGTCGCCAAATTAATCCGGGGAAGCGTCAAGCGATATCGCGCCCAGTCGAGTTTTATGGACGGCGGAAGCTTATTGACCAGCTGATGGAGAAGTGAGACGTTGTACATGTAGTCCTCCAGCTCACATGCATCGACTGTAGTGCAACAATTTTGCACATTAACGGCAAACTCAACCAGCGCATCGAATTTGTCTTCTCGCAGTGTTGGTAAGGCGTTTATCTTCCCGATCAGTGATGGCTTAAGGCTGGCCGAACATTAGCTTCAGGGTCTTCATTACTCCAGGAACGTTCGATGGATGCATCAACCTGCTCTTTACCGCATCGTATGCCCTCCCTTTAAGGCTTCTTTGTAAGCGAATCACATTCTCCTCGTCCGAAAATCCACACAGAGCCGTCGTGCTGTTGAACATCGCTATAAAAATCGGCCATTCCTCGGGCAAACGTCGGCAGCTCTTTGGAGATTGCTTGACGAGCAGCTATCTGCTGTCGTGAGAAGGAATTGTGCTCGAATGGATCATCATAAGGTCTAACATCCGGTCGAGGACCTGAGAAATATCCAGGAAACTGTCGTTCACCTTCGATTTGCTCCGGAATTTGTGGGAGTCCGCTTTGTTCATTACTGTTTCTGAAACAAGGAAGCTGTTGCAAAGATGACGAATCACGACTAGCTCTGTTAAACTCACTTTCTCTGACTGATCCTGATCGGACCGATCTTGACTGAGGTATAGCTGAAGGTTCTGATGATCGAGATCTGCCTGGATGTCCCACTTCCGAACGAATTTCGGACTGTTGATCACAGTTCTCAAGGATCCATTTCTTTACACGGTCTAATGCTCGATTTTTGTTCAAGCTGTCTGGAACACTCGAGCTAGAGAACACTCGAATCAATGATAACTCATCATCAACTGTTTTGGCAGCAGTGTTGGAAAAGTTCGCGATATTTAACGAAGTTCACCATGGGAAAAGTTCGCGAGTCATAGTGAGCTATCGCGAACTTTTCCATCACTGTTTGGCAGCACTGTCTGTTGTTGTGTTTACAGTATTCATTACGATTTTCTAAGACTAATTTTCGTGATCCGTAGTGCTTTTTAATTCGTTTTATGTTGCGTGTCCGTTTGTTTATTTTATTCTCCACCCTTCGTCGGTAAAGTTCAGAGCATTTCTAGTGCAAACCGTGTATAAAACGTGTCGCGAGTGCTTTGGTTTGTTTGGTATTGTGTTGTCACTGATTAGCAACCACCTACCACCTCCCCACGCAATTTTTTTTTCGCGTGAAGCGACATCTCCTGGAATAAAAAGGAACCAGTGCTGTCTGTCGTGAAGCATATTTGCTGGCGATATCAGTTTCGATCGATCATCAGTAAGGATGGCATGCACCAGTTGCAAAAAAGTTGTATCGGAGTCGGAGAAAATTTTTTGCCGCGGGTACTGCGGTAATTTGTTTCACTTGATCTGTGCAAAGGTGGATTATTCGCTACACGAGGCGATGGGAACCCATTGCCGGAATCTTTTCTGGATGTGCGATGGTTGAGCGGATGTGTTTTCCAGCGACCACTTTAGGAAAATTACGTCACAGTGCACTGCTGAAAATTTACCTGATGAAGCTTCAGTGAATTCGCTACAGGACGACATAGCTGGGCTGAAGGACATGAAGGGCAAATGTTCTTTCTGCAAAGGTGGATGTCAAACCTCCAGCTCCCGTTTTGAATCCTTCATGGCCGAAAATCTTTGGGTCGAATCCTGTTCCCAACACACCGAAACGGAAGCGTGATGAGAACCTGTCGTCGGCGAAAGCTCCGGTTACTCGTGGGACTAAATCGGCCTTTAATACGTTGAAAACAGTGCCACAGCGGGAGGATCTGCTATGGATTTATCTGTCAGCTTTTGAGCCCAACACTCCAGATGACGACATCGCATCACTAGCAATTACCTGCATGAATCTGGGCCCCGATGTGAAACCTAAAGTTATCATCTTGGTGCCTAAGGACAAAGACCCTGCCACACTTAGCTTTGTGACTTTCAAAGTGTATTGACAGTATTGATGCGAAACCACCAGCGGATACCGGTGGCCAATAGTATCCTCTACATTGGAATCAATCAATTAACCGCTGCTTGCTGAAATCAACCCAGAACGCACTGCCTGTAGCATTGTGAAAGCCCCTAGTCCTCCCGACCCAGTCGTGCTTGCTGTTTGTTCCTGCCTTCACAGTCGTTGTGGACCTGTGGTCGAGGTTGGTGTCGGGGTCTTCCAGAACCCTCTTACAGGCAAGTATTCCTCACGTATCAGCAATTCGTTGGTTGATAGTTTTTTGGCTTCCGGATATCGCTACGGCCTGACTCTACCGAAAACAAACTTCTCAATTCCGAACCAAACACCAGGATGGTTCACCTAGAGCAGCAACGAGTACCTCAACGTTATCTTCCTTCATCATCGTTCACTTCTTCACCGGGCCGCACTGCACTCAGAACATTGGAAGCCCCTAATCCCTCCGACTCAGTCGAGCTTGCTGGATCCCGCCGTCATAGTCGTCCCGGTCCTGAGTTTGGAAACGGAGACGGGGTCTTCCAACCTGTGACCAGCAAGTACAGTTGCATAGATGAATATTTGTCAAGTTCTGATACCTCTTCGAGTTGCAGTTTACCTTCTTGCGGGACACACGCTGTATCTCAACGCGGTTTACGTGTGTACTATCAAAACACCAGAGGACTCAAGACTAAATTGGACGATGTTTATCTTGCTGCGCTTGACGAGGAGTTTGACGTTCATGTCTTCACGGAGACATGGCTTGATGGGAGGATCAATTCTGTGCAACTGTTCGGCGACTCCTTTAGTGTCTACCGATTGGATCGTAATCTTGCCAACAGTGTTCGTACTCGGACACTAGGAATTAAACCCAGCCACCTCCAGCATGGTCTTACTTTGTAGGGCTGCGCCTTTACCGACTGAGCTAAGGGAGGCGCCCTTGCTTCCGACCTCTTAGATTCACTGCACAGTGATATCACCGATCCTTTTTCAGACCCCTCACCTTTACCACAGCTTTGCCTTTTCTGCTGAATGCTTGGAAACGGAGATTTCGCCTTCCGTACGACTTCTGGAACTTCAACTTTTTCAGGATCCTCTTCTGGCGCTGGCTGAGGAGATTGGACGATGGCCACTCGCTGAAACCCTTTTGCAGCAACGCATTTGGGACAACTCCAGCTTTGGTCCTCGATGTCCTGCTGTACCCCAACACAGTTGACACCGTACACAGTTTGCAATGTCCATGTCGGAAATATATTTCATAAGTGATGAATTGAGTGCTTTTTCAAACAGGTGAAAAACAAGAAAATTGTTTTTTAATTTGTTTGGAAAATATGTAACACATAATTAACAAAAAAATATACACATATAAAAACTATATACAATATCAACGAAAATACTCTAAGCTACAATATGGAACCAATGTTTCAAATTTGGAATAAGTACAGAGAGTAAATTTAATCATTATATTCTACTATCAAAGATACCCCGTTTTACGATACTATAAAAAAACCCTCTACACTGAAAGGTATCAAAAAGCCTTCAAGCCTTTTTTGCAATAAAATGCTACTATACCACTAAATAAATGTTCGGAAGTCCATTAGAGTACGGCGGTGTGAAAATTATATACAGAGAGTAGAAAGCGAGCAACAGTCTATTTTGAGGAAGGCACGAGTCGGATTAATCATCTCCTTTACCAAACTCTCCTGTTGGGGAGGGATGGTGAGGGGTATTTCTCCCACCACCACAGATTTTCGCCAATTTTCTCACGTACCTTCGATGAGCGGAAAAAGTTCTATCGATTAATTCACACTCAAGTCGTCATGTGCCGTACTCTAACGGAACTATCAACTCTATACTTTCATCACTTCATCGGGCAGTTCACGAGGATGTGCTCCACGGTGGCTGGCACTCCGCAGGTTTCGCAGGTCCTCCGGAACGGTGTTCCTCCGAAGTTGTGAGAGACTCTGCTGTGCCCGGTGCGCAGCCTTGACATCACTCGTTGTTCTCTTAGACTTGGTCGATCCTTCCAGGTTCCGGTGGTCTCCTTGATCTTCCGAAGGTGGTGTGTCCTGTTGTTCCTCCACTTGGTGTCCCAGGCTCTCCGAACCGTCCGCTTGATCCACTTTTTGACATCTTGGAGCGGTACATTGCCGGTGGACCTGGGTCCAGTGTGGCCTCAGCCGGCAAGGTGGTCGGTTATTACGTTCCCTTGGATCCCGCAGTGACCGGGTACCCACATGAATACAGTGTTGGGCGGTAAGTGCTTTACCGTCCCTTGGATCCACGGATGCTCCGGTGTTTCTGTTGTTAGGGCCAATATCATGCTGTGTAAGTCAGTTACGACTAATATCGGCCGGTTGGCCGGTAACTTAACCGCGTGGAGAATGGCCGCTGCCTCAGCTGAGAACACCGAACATTGGGTCGGGAGCGATCTGCTCACAAGCAAACCATCTCCGGAGACCCCCATTCCCACTCCGCTTCTGGATAGAGAGCCGTCGGTGTACCTAACTTCATAACCTTGGTAGTGCGCCCCGAGAGTTTCGACAACTGTCCGGCGTAAAGCCAGCGAGTTGTCTCCTGCCCTGAAGCGGTCCTTGATTCGGCTGTCAATTTTAATCTTGTGCGATTGCCAACTTTTGTCTCCGTGCCAGTGGACCCTGGCCACTGGAGGGAGATCTACGTGGGCGGCCGGCGGAAGAGTCGGTTCGCCTGGTCGAGGAGAACGAGCCTGTTGTGGTAGCGAGAAAGGCAGCGGCTTTGGTAACAGTAGCTGCGGTGAAAACGAGCCGAAAAGGTAGGATACCGGCTTCAACGCCTGCAGCGTCTGCCGGGGTAGAGGGCAAAAACCAACGTAGTCGTTGTACACCGGTTCCAGAATCTAGAGCAAGTCATGCAATCTCTACACCGTACAGTAGGCGACTGTCGATGATGGCTCGAGCTACGCGGAAGCGGATTTTGCGATTGTTGGATCGGTGGGGACGGGAGATGGTCTTAATCAGGTTGGACCGACTTCGACAGTCCTTCTTTAATTGTTGGAAGTGCGGCTCAATGGATAAATTCCGATCGAGGAGCACTCCCAAGACCCTCACGATGTTTTTGGTCGGTATTGCTTGTTGTTTAATCATGATGGGCTATCCGTTGTTGCGATGCCTGGTGGTACATATATGGCAGCGCACGCTCTAGCCGGCGGAAAGCTGGAAACCAACAGAGTCAGCCCATCTGATCACCGAGGAGACTGCCGCTTGCGCTCTCAGTTTCGTCCTCTGCAGGGTGAGACCCACCGTTACAAATAGGACGTCATCCGCGTAGACAAAGATGTAAACGTTCTTGGGTAGTTTGTCAAAGACCCCATTCATGGCCACCAGGAAGAGGGTGACCGCGATCACCGAACCCTGTGGCACTCCGGTTTCCTCACTGAAACTTCCAGATTGCACGTTTCCGACCGAGACCCGAAAAGATCGGTCGGTCAGAAAGTTTCGGACGAAGTGAAGGATGTGTCCTTTCAGGCCCCAATCAGCAAGCTTCTTCAATACAGCTGGTTTCTATGTTCGGTTGAACGCTTTGGAGATGTCAAGCGAGACAATCTCCGCGTGATGACCTTGGTCCTTTGCCTCCTTCAGGACTTCCCCAATAGTGGCGAAGTAAGTGGAGGTGCCATACCCTTGCCTGAAGGCGTGCTGCCGATGGTCAAGCAGCCCCTTGGCCTCAAGATATTGCTTCAGTCTCCTGTTGTCCATCCGTTCCAGGACTTTGGTCTGTGCAATGGGACGGAACCCAGTGATGTCTTTGGTCCCAACATTGGTTTTCGATAACGGTATAACAAGGCTTTCTCTCCAGTTTTCCGGGTATTCTTCAGCGGTCCAGAGTTGGTTGTAAAGGTCGAGAAGTTTCGTTTTTCCTTCGGGTGGAAGGTGCTTTAGCAGCGGGTAGCCGATTTCGTCCGGTCCGGCCGAACTCCCGTTGCTCCGACTGAGAGCGAACACGAGTTCTTCCCAGGAGAGTGGGCTGTTGATCAGTGGGTCGTCGTTGTCTGGAGGAATTCCGAAGGCAGAGGACAGAGAGGGGTGGACTCGCTGTTGGAAGCTTTCGCTGTACTCCGAGATGCCGAATAGTTTGGCGAAGTATTTGCCCAATTCGTTTGCTACGACGGTTGGATCAGTGATGGTGACGGTGTCTGTTCGAATCTGAAGCGGAGATGATCGCCGCTTGCCGCTAATGGCGTTAATACGACTCCATGACTCCGCTGACGATTGTTCGGCGTTGATACTCTCCAGGATGTCCGACCAGCTATTTTGCTACGCCGTCCGGATCTCGTGTCGGCATTTTTTGCGCTGCTGGCGATAGTTCGCGAGGACCTCTTCTCTTGCTGGATCGTTGGCTTTTACTTCCCCCCTTGGTTTCGTCGTTCCACCGGAGTGCCTTCCGCCAGGGGACACAGCCAGTTTTGGGTATACTGGTGCTAGCGGTTTTATAGATAATTTCCGTGATGCTTGAGATGTTCGTGGGTTCCTGGTTCTGCGCGAGGGCTCGGTACGTGTGCTGAAAACCTTCCACGTACCGAGCCCTCACGCAGAACCAGGAACCTACGAACATCTCAAGTAATTTTGGGTAAAAAATCAAAAAAAATCTTTAAAACTGATGTAACAAAACAAAAATTACTCGCTTCAATATATTTTAAATATTTTTCATAAGAAAGTTTTTACAAATTTGTATCTCTCTTTGAACTTTTGAAGCAAGTAATTGTTAACTTAGTGTAGTTAACTGTTAAGTTAGTGTTATTAACAAAAAGCATCGAACAACAACTTCTCGTAAAAAATTTGGTTTTCGTTTATGCGTTTTTGTTTTGTAAATTTATGCACGAAAAACGATTTTGAAAGTCTTTAAAAAAATCATAAACAATTGCTTAGACAAAAAAATTATATAAATAGTAATAAGTTGATGCTCCATGATTGCGTCATTTTCTATGTGTCCAACTTGAAAATTTCACAGAAAGGAGAATATTTTAAAAGCTTTTTAATGAAACCCCTTGTTCGAAGTTTTTACTCAAAATTGCTTTAATTTTTTAACAGTGTATATTTTTTGCTGAAAACTAATTACTTTTACTACATCTTTGTCACAGGGTTCATTTTGATTGGAAGTGATGTTTTCGAGTTATAATTTGTTGAAAAATTTCGAGCACACCATTTCAGCTCAAATGTGGAAGAGTGACCATAACAAACAATTGTGCAAAGTTTCGTGCAAATCGGAGCAGCTTGCATTAGATCGATTCATCATTTGACGTGTTGCTCTTTACACCGATTTGAACACAAAAATGCATCAACAAAATATTGGCCAGCTTTTCGATACCGATATAATCCTTTGTACATTCGTAATGGCTTTCGGCCTAGTGACGCTTTTGGTCTTTACGTTCAGCCTTATGACCTTACACGGTTGTAAATCAAAATAATCAACCAATGAACGCGATATTTACCAACATTTCTATGTTTATCGCCGATGCGCTAAAATATACCTTCCCCGTCGAACTATTCGCAGATCCCCACAACCTATTTTAATCCAAATTCGATATGTTCCATTAATTCTCATTTTGGCCGAATTGGGAAGGTTGTCTTGTCCGGCATCAACTAACAATAGGTTCGCTGTCAATGGTTCAAAATCGCCAGCCCCCCATCGTTTGACGCCGCAGTTTTCGCTTCCTACGACGTCCGCCGCTGTGCTACAGTTTCCTATTATTTTGGAGCACACGGAATAATTGCCCAATTACTCCGCGACTTCCAGAGCAGCAGAGGCACCAACTAGCAAAAGCCGTCGATCGAGGAAGTAACGATGTATTGAAGTTCAATTTCAAGTAAACAGACCACCGCTCCGCTCGCCGCTGGGTTATTATGCTTAATTTGATTACCACGGGCGGGTTACCATTTTGCTCCTTTGTGAATGTTGTTCGGCGGCCGCGCTCGCTGGACATATTTGGAGCGATACCAAATGTGCGTTTTGGACACTAAAGTTCATGAACAATGGACCACGGCTACCGGTAGTCAGTTGGGATAACCTTGATGGGCAACGATTTGTAAACCGCAAATTGTGGTAATTGAAACGGTTGCGTTTCAGAACTTCAGCACGATCCCACGCCCTGCTGGAAGCTCACATGCGCTCAATGTCACAGAGTAATCCCCGTAGCCGGAGGGCTCTCCCATCAGAGTTCGAAGATTGTTTTGATAAATTTACCGGCAGGTGGTGATCAGGTTCATCAGAAAAACGGTTCCTTCTTGAGAGCAACTTTCGCAGGTTCAAATGGTCACGCCGCACCGACTGATCTCCCTCCCATATGTGCCCGTTCCGCCAAGGAAAATGAAAGTGTTACTTCTTCACACGGAATTCCGAAGTCTGGTCAAAGGAGTGCGCGTGCGATGAATGGGAGAAGTGTTCGAGACTAAAAAAAAAATAACACACCTTGATCATTATCATCAAATCGACGCTTGATGTGAGTGTAGTATTTGTCTGGTGGGTAACCTGTTGTTTGGTTCGTTTATGCCTTTCTTGCCTGATCATCGTCGTAAATTGTTCGATTCAAAAATTTTGCACTTGTTACAATCTCTTCAGCCGGCTCTCAAACGCTTGCGGCTACCTCATTTGCGATTGCGGACATCAGGGCGCACTTTTGCAGCTCGATCCGAAATAATTACAATTAACAAATCGTGGCTTATGCATGGTCATGGGAGTATGACGGTGGTTGCTCTCGATGATTTCAATCTATGTTATGCGTGCACGCAAGTAGCGATACGTAACACATGTGGCTGAGTGCGAGATCTGCAGAGTTTCAAACGAATGTATAGGATCAGTTTGGGGAAACGGTTTGAATGTGTCTTGAGTTGTATTCGACATTAGACATTAGAACAGTAGAACAAAAAAGAATATTATCACATCACTATATGCATACTAATTCTGAATTTCGTTACCGCAAATCAAATTCTGTCAATATTGAATTCATGGAATTTTCCATGGATTTTGTTACCGAACAGTTCCAAAATTCATTGCTTACATAGCTATGAGTTCCGGAATTGATCGGTAAAACTATCGGTAAGTGAAAAATATAAAATTTAAATTTTGTTCTATTGGTGGCTATCCATCAAATTTCAACAATTTAAAAAGAACACTTCGTAAGAAGTTTACTATTATTTACACTTACAGATACATCAAAACTCTGCTTATATTGTATACTCACTATGGTGGGTCAACTTTGCAACCACCTGTTCCTCACTGCTCTTTCAATGCGTATTAAGGCCCCGAACAACTGTGCAAAATTTGGACAAATTAGGTTATATAAATCCAAATATTATAAATTAATAATATGGTTCACTTTCAGAATTCCCATATGTTTCTGAAAAGACACATAAGTAATGCCCTCTACCGGTGAGAAAGGTGACTTAAAACATTCGTGGCCATATTATTAAAGCGTGTAAACAGTATTAGCTTTCTCATGCATTTTACACGCCTACCATGACGTCATGGAATTGTACTACGTTCAGACTATAGTTGATCGTAATAGCGTTATAACGTAATATAATATGATATCAATAGTGCCTCGATTACGAGATATATGCTATAGTTTGAATGTACTATTATGTTAGAAATGAACCAAACAAATTAAAGTAAATGCAGATTATATCTGCCATCCCTCTTTACATACCACATTGGCAACTGACAGGAAGAAAATTTTCAACACGCTAAGAATCGTTAATGCAAATTTGGGTAATAGATTAAAAAACACGATACGAAAAAAACATTCAACATAAAGTTAAAAAAACACTCAAAAGCTTAAAAAAATATATTAAGATTTCGATTTTTAGCTAAAAGTACTCAACCGTCATGTTTTCACCGTTGGGAACTTTTAATTTATTTTTGGATGAAAATCATAGCAACCTGCGCTGTCTTTGATGCTGTTATTTGTGTGCAGGGCTATGCATTTTCGAAACAAAGAAAAGAAAATGAACTCTCCGCAGAATCGCTTCATTTCGAGCAATATCATTTTCGTGTAAGTCATTGTGTTTCTTGTTATCGAGTCACGATGAACATTCCTTCTTTCAAACATGACTTGACTATCGCTTGTTTCGTTCGTCAAGTGCTTCAGTTCATGTCATTTGAAGCAAAGACTTGCTTCAATTGACGCAATGAATGACTCGAAAACTGCTTCCTTCGTTTTTTCCACTTTCACTTCAATTCGAGCTCATTCGACTTGTCACGCATCGCGTCGTCAAGCATAAAAATATAGTATACCCACAATATTGGATGCCAATAGGCGGGTATTTTCGGAACGGGGACGACGCGAAGGTGCCGAAAATCGATATCCGGCCATCGGGTTTCAGAAAAAAGTGTCAAATTCCCTACAATACCTAGATGCTGAAAATCGATACCCGACGCCATTTTGGAATTCAAAATAGTGACAATTGGTTTTCGGAAGAGTCAAATACCCTAAGTATGGGTATTTTAACAACGGAAACAAAGCGCAGATGTCAAAAATCCGTATTCGACGCCATTTTGGAATCCAAGATGGTGGCCATCAAGTTTCACAAAACGTGTCAAATACCCTAAGATAGGGGTATTTTCGGAACGGAGACGACGCGTGAATGCCGAAAATCGATATCCAACGCTATGTTGCCATCCAATATGGTGGCCATCAGGTTTCGGAAAAGTGTCAAATGCCCTAATATCAAGGTATTTTTCGGAACGGGGACCTTTCCGATTCCCACGACGCGTAGATGCTGAAAATCGATATTCGATGCCATTCACAGGCCATTTGACAGTTCTTCCGGAATCAAAAGCCACCATCTTAAATTCCAAAATGGCGTCGGACATCGGTTTCTGGATAGATGTCAGAAGTATGTGAGTATTTCTCAGTTTCTCTGAACCAAAGCCGCTATCTTGGATTTAAAGACGGTGTGACATCAATTTTCGGCATCTACGTCTCATCCTAATTCTGAAAATAACCATATTTTAGGGTATTTGACACTTTTCCGCAAATCGGAAGTGTTCGTCTTGGATTTCAAAATGGCGTTGGATTTCGATTTCCGGCATCTAAACGCCATCTCGATTCCAAAAATACCTATATTGATGGGTATTTGACAATATTTCCCATTTTTTCTGAAATATGAAGCCACCATATTGGATTTCAAAATGGCGTCGGATATCGATTTTCATAATCTTTTATTATTATTATTTAACTTTATTAGGGAGGCTTTCAGCCTTGGGCTGGTTCGCCTCCAAACTTTTCATAATCTAGACATCATCCAGTAGAAATTATCCACGGAATTCGCTTGAAATTTTGCTTAAAAACCCCTTTGGAATATCACTCAAAATTTGATTTTCTCGGTATTCTTTTCAAAATAATCTTGGAACTATCTGCAGGAGGCACTAAAAATTATCCGCAGAATTTTCTTTGAATTCTCCCCAAAAATATTTTGAAATTGTCCTTAAAATTCAATATCCTTGAGGTTCTTCTCGGAATATTTCTTGACTTTTTTTTTCAGAACACCTTGGAACTGTAATTCCCCTAAAATTTCAGAAGAACTTCCTCTGTATTCTCCAGGAATTATTTCCAGAATGAGCTTGAAATTATCCTCGGAATTCCCTTGAAATTTTCCTCAACATCCCTTTGGAATTTCATTCAACATTTGATTCTCTCGGTATTATTTTCGAAATTATCATGTACCTTTTTTTTTTTGTTTATTAATTTATTTGATAAGGCTCAACCGAATTAACTTAACAGAGCCGAGGATTCTTGGTCACTATACAATACATCTTAAAGCTATAGTCAAAAGGTACAACACAATAAACACTTTATCTTCCGCTATCCAAAAAGCCTCCTCCATCAGAACTGGAGCCGCTTCCAGTAGTTTCATTGTATGGCAAATTGTTGTACGCCAACGAGGGTCAGAGCGCGTCCATTGCAGCAATGGACGCAAAATGTGGTCAGCACTCACACAGTCATCACGAAACGGTTGCTTTCCAAAGTCGACGACGCATCGACCGAAAGAACTGCTGATGAAGAACAATGAGGAGGACCACACAATGGTTGCTGCCGAGTAAACAGACGATCGCGTAGCACACATCGAGAGTGGCCTGCTTTTGTCGACAGCCGAGTGAACACTGATCATGTACCTATCTGCAGGATTCACTAGAAATGATTCGCAGAATTTTCATGACATCAATCTCAGATTTTTTTTCTTGTGAAACTGTCCTCAGAATTCAATAACCTTTACGTTCTTCTTGGAAGTCCGTCCATTCACCAAAACTTTGTAGTTTTCCAACCAGAAATGTTCAATAAAGCATGCCCCTCCATTCATCAGAATTGTGCAATTTTTACATCAGGAATTTTCAATTCAGCTTACCCCTCCATGCAGCAGATTGTTGCAAATCTTACACCAGAAATTTTCAATACAAACTTGTCCCCAGGTAATTCTACACCAGAAAATTTCAATTGACCAGAACGATGCAAATTTCCCACCGTTGATGTTCAATTAAAATTGCTTCTCCAATCTTCTGATTGGTGAACATTTTTTTTTTTTTCATTTTCCACCAGACATTTTCAATATAGATTGCTTCTCCTATCATCAACATGTTGCAGGTTTGTCATCAAATAAAGCTTGCCCCTATTTTCAGATTTTTTTATCATAAATTTTCAGTAAAGCAGCTTCCCTCCAATCATCAGAGTGCAGATTTTCCACCAGAAATTATTATTGAAATTTGTTTCTCTTTCGGCAGAAGAATGCAAATTAAACACAAACATTTTCAGAAACGCTTTCCCATCTGTTCACCAAAACGGTGCAGATTATCCACCAGAAATTTTCAATAAAGCTTAATTTTAAATAAAGCCTGTGCCTTCATTTACCTGACCAGTGCAAGTTTTCCACCAGACATTTTCTGTTCATTTCATTTTTCAGAGCGATTCAAATTTTGCATCATAAATTATCAGTAAAGCATGCTCCTCCATTCACCACAACGGTGCGCCAAAAATTGTCAGTGAAGTTTGTTTCACCAAGCACCTTTGTGATGCAATTTTCAGACTTTTCCTCTGCATGCACCAGAATGGTGCAAATTTTCCACCATAAATTGTCAATGAAACTTGCATTCATCAGAACGATGCAAATGATGCATCAGTTAAATGAATAAACCTTGCTTTTACATTCACCACAGTTATGCGAACTTTCCACCAGAAATTTTCAGTTAAATGTGAACTTCAAAATTTTTGGCGTGATTCAATTTTTCCATCAGAGTTATTCATTTTGATTAGTCCCTCCATGCATCTCCTTGATGATATTTTTACACCAGAAATTTCAATAAAAAGCTATTTCTTAGATTTTCCATAGTGAAAGTGAATTTTTTCAACCTTAAATTTACCATCTTCTTTTAACCTTCCATGAACCACCTTGAAAAAAAAAAATGCCCCAGAAATTTATTGTATGCACCACTCCATTGTGGTGCAATTTTTTGACCAAAAAAAATCATTGAAGTTTGTCCCTTCATGCACCTTTTTGGTGCTATTTTGAGGCACCATCTCAAAGAGTGTACCCCATTAGGCATAAATACGTTAGGCATACGGACGTTAGGCATACGGACGTTAGGCATACGGACGTTAGGCATAATGGACGTTAGGCATAAAGTCATTAGGCATAATGGACGTTAGGCATAATATACGTTAGGCATAATGGACGTTAGGCATAAAATACCTTGCTGCTGTGCAACTCTAGAAACCTGCTTAACCTGTAAACCTGTAAACAATGCTTAAATTAGGTTTAGCGTTGAATAAAAAATGATACAAGTTAAACAAACATAGTTTATTTAATAAGCACAGTATGGAATCCATTATTTATCATATCATAAGTGACGTATCTACATATTTACTTAGATCCATGATTAGTAGCGATAGTGGTTGAGTAATCTTACAATGAAAACTCAGCTTAGTTTTTACCTATATCTTGAAATCAATCGCATCTAGAAATAAAAAAAATCACACATTTGTTGTAATATATTCTTACACACATATTGCAAAAGACAAAGAAGAAAAGTTTTTCCTCAAAGAACAGCTCATGAAATAAAGAATGGTGAATTCTGTGATTTTTCATTCAATAACAACAAAAAAACAGCCAAGGTTGAATAAAATGTGATGCCAAAGAACAGCTCATGAAATCAAGAATGGTTAATTCTGTGGTTTTTCATTCAATAACAAAAAAACATACCTGCTGCTTCCAGGATTTCCTGCCATACTTTTCGATACAACGATTCTGATTTTGTTGTCATCAGAATGAAAACTAGCGGAACCGTCTGCTGATGTGAGGGAGCGATACTTCCATGAACAGTGACGAGTTGCCGAAACAAACAAGGAACTGTGGCAAACGTACCATCTGTAACCCAATACTTTGCCTGTCCAAGACGTCGTTCATGAGTTCCAAAAATTAAGGCTCTTTCATTATTGTCACCGAAGTCAGCAATCAATAGACGGTCTCCATTATCATCCTTCTGGAATTCATCCGGTAGATTATGCCTAACGTCCATTATGCCTAACGTCCTTTATGTCCAACGTCCATTATGCCTATCGTACATTATGCCTAACGTCCGTATGCCTAACGTACGTATGCCTAACGTCCGTATGCCTAACGACCGTATGCCTAACGTCGTGCACCCCATCTCAAAGGTTTTCAGTGCTCTTATATTATGAAATGAAGTTATTTTACCTTAAAATCAAGTTAACAAGAAATCAAGTTATTTTATATCATTAAATGTGGAAATGAAAATATTATTTATAAAAGGTGGGGCAATTGCCCCACCCTGTGCACGCCAGTGTTAATTAATCTCGATTTGCGGGAGAATTTTAAATTTTCGAAGGGAAACTGAATGGGATCCTATGAATTTAATTACCAACAATCCAAATATTTCTCAAATTAAACAAAATCTCGGACTTTGATTGAAAATACAATATAAAACAACTTTGACCAAGACTGTAAATCATTTAATCTTTGTACAAAAGTTACTAATCATACACTTTAAACCATGTGTTCCACACGTACCAACAAGCTCACGTATACGCTTGTAGGTAAGCGTGGAGCAATAGGTCTTAATTATAGTTTTTTTTTTTAATTTATATATTTGTACAGGCTCAATCCAATTAACTTTACGGAGCCATGTTATCTTTTGCGCTATACATACTTAATCTAAATCCTAAATCTAGAGTTATAGGAATTGAACCGAATGCTTGCGGTCATTTTGAGGTTAGTGAAGATTCACAATTTTATGAATGAGAAGAGGAAGAAAAAGATTTGAATGTAGTAATTAATAGAATGATACCTGTTTCTCAGAGGTCTAGTCGATTTGAAGTCTTTCAAAATGTTTAAATTTTCCCGCAAATCCAAATCAACCCCCTTCGTTTAAATTTGGCTCCGTTGTTGGGAACCTGCAAATCGGTGGGGTGGTTGAACAGTGGGGAACATGGAGTTGTCCCTAATACTCACACATCAAAACTAGACCGAACCACAATCCCCGTGCAATTCCGTACAACCTTGTTTCAAATTTGCAATTTTCCCACACCACTTACCGAAATGTTCAACCTGCCAAAACCTGACGGCAACCACCTAATCTAAACGGCTAATGATAGTGATTTTAACATTTCTTTCCCTCTCTCAATCTTCTCCCGTCCAATTTCAGGTGAGTTTGACGTTTTTCTACGCCAAGGCATTAGCCACCCTCCGGGCACGTGAAGGACCCCAATCAAGCACGATCAGCGTGCACACACACAAACACACATGTTTTACCAAAGAGTAAGCTAATTGAGATTTTACCCATCATCCATCGTGTGTTGGTCGTCGGCGTCTGTTGAAACAAAGCTAGACCCCTTGAGTCTGCGGTGCACCATGACTGGGAACTTTGTTGCCGCGCACGAGAGCTCATCTTCGAACTGATTTATTCGATCCATGTTAAGCATGATTCACCTGAGCTTCCAGACGACGACGACGCGGAATTCCTTCGTCCGTGGAATCGCGCCGCGTAATCATGCTAAACGAGCCCTGGCTCAACCGGCAGGAGTACGTACACATCTGGAGTAATGTTCCCATGCATGCATGCTCAACGCAACAACTTTTACCCGACATTATTTGCGATCGTGCGAAGCACAGTCATCATTTTATCATCAGCTGATCTGGATGCGGACGAGTGGGACCAGAATGCAATATACCTTTGTAGGTAGATACGAATGTTGGTCTTGATCATTGAGCGAATGCTTGCTAGGTTGGTAGGAGTGCTGAGTGGAACTTGAAACTATTTTCCACGTTCATCAGTGCATATTTTATTATTTTGTAGAAGCTATTAGTTGTACACAAGTGGCATTAAAATGGTTTGCGAGGAGGAGGGAAGAGGAACGTTGTTTACTTTTGTTTCCAATTTGTAGCCGCTCACTGTTGTTGCCGGGGATAAGTAAATCATATAATGCCGAGATTTCCAATCGGTGCTGCTAATAGGAAGGTTGAAATGATTGGAAAATAACAATGTTTAACGAACTAGAACAGTTGTTTTATGTGGGGGCTGGTTTCTAAGTTGAATGTAGAGTTGCTGAAAATTAAAGTTCATGGGGGAAATGCAGGCTTCGGCGATACGTTTTTATTTTATCGTCAGGCCTTGTCAAAGATGAGACCAGTCACTTCGTTCGCTCACTCAACCCAGGACAGTTCTTCAGGCAAATGTGGAAGTAATTTACATTCTAGGAGAAGTAATTAGCCTTAGATAGCTAGATAGGTATGAACATTGAATTAAACTAATAATCCTAAAATCCATACAAATTAACGGATACATGCAAATAAATAAATAAAAATGTAGATTAGATCTGCATATGCAAAGCTATGAGCATTCAAATAAAACAAAACACTTTATGGGTATTGTACGCAGCCTCATCAACACGACACACCCACAACACCCCCCAAGCGCTGGTATTGTTGCAACTGGTACTGCTTGATAGAAGAATGCTATCCATCAGCTCGGGCTGCTTAATGTGGTGTTTTCATCTGTGCTGATTTGCTAGCGCTAGTGTTCTATTTTTTTCCTTGGTTTGTTTTCCGTCGATCTTGTTTTCCGTGCTGAGCACCAATGCTACCGACGCCAGGGAGGCAGCTCCCACACCTGAACGCTACCTATCGACCCATCTGCTCATGAACCGGGGACCAACGGCTTTACTTCCCTTCCGAATGAAGGCGTGATCAGAGATGTTATGCCTCAGAACATCCCGGTGGCTCCGACTGGGATTGAACCCAGGCCTGCTAGGGTGAGAGGTTATCACTCTTACCAGTACACCACCGGCGCCACTAGCGCTAGTGTACTAGAACAGCACTAGCACAGCAATAAAGCTCTCAATTTATTATTGAGGAAGTGAGAGCTGAGTGCCTGCGAAACGCTTGCTAAAGAAACGTAAAAATCCAATAATAGAAGACCCAACAGCTTCAAGAGATTTGGAAGTACTTCAGGAAAGCTCCAAGAAAATCAAGACAGTTTGGAGAACTTTAGGGCAGCTCAATTAATTTACTGTTCCGAAAGGTTCATGAACATTTTGGAAACGTTGGAGACGTTTCATGAACATAAAGAAAACGAGAACTTGAAAGAAATGCGTAGACTTCAGCGAAGATCAGAGAACATCAAGACAGTTCCTTTAATTTCATTAAATACGAGAGTTTTTAAGAAGACACAATCTTCGAAAGAAAGTTTTTTTAAGAGGCCCACCAACTCACCCCCACACCAAAGAGCTCTCATTAAGAGCCCCCTGGTAATTGACTCCTCGTTAAGATTTTAATTTTAAAATAAATATAAGAATTAGAAGGAATAGTAACATATGCTGATAATTTGAAGGTGTGTGTGTGATGATCTATCTGAAAAAAACAAACAAAGTTAATAATGTTGGGATGTTCGCAGTGGAACTAAGTTCCTTTAAAGGGACCCCTTTCCTATAAATATAAATGTTTCAAAATGTTAATATATACAACTTAATAGTGAGTGTAATTTAATGAAAATAATCAGTGCAATTCTCATAACAGAGTTTACGAATCTATATCAAGAGTTCATTGATATTTGATTTGTAATGTTGTTTCAAACTAGTTTTTAATAACAATCGATTGTTCAAATTTTTCAAGTATTCCGGAAGTACGGAGATACGTATTTGACCAAGGCATATAAATGCCCTCGAACGAATTAAATTATTTGCATACCAAGTGTTGTGCTCATGATTTGCGATTGGTAAGATGAGGTTGCGATGCATGTTCGAGTTTTTTAGCGTATCGTATATAAACAAGCAAAACTGCAATTTACACAAGCCACGTAAATACTGTGCGATATGTTGGTGTAAAGTTGGAAAGTAGAATACAATTGCGGTAGGCGAAACATTATTTTTAAACATCGATTTTGCAATACTTGAAGCTTTTTCATCTTAGCTTTGCAAGCATGTCCCCAAACAATGATTAGGTATTGCAAATGAGAGCGTATACAACCATGATAACACGTTAGAAGAGCACTCCTTGGCACTCCTTCAATTTGCTAACACGATACATTTGGCCACAAAGAAACGAAATTTTCCTTTGGACGTGTTTTATGTGATCACCCCAAGACATTTTTCAGCACCACAAACTGTTGCCTATCACTTAAATATCTACGAATAATGTCATTTGCCAGCCCACGAATGCCATAGCATTCTAATTTTTGCAAAGAATATTATGATTAAGAGTATCGAATGCCTTTTTTAAATCAATAAAAAAGCCTCCAACGATACATTTATTATCAATTTGATTCAACAAAAAATCGGAAAGCTCCACTATTGACCTAGAAGCACTACTTCCTTTCCTAAACCCGTATTGGAATTTATACAAAACGTTAAATTTGTTAAAGAATTTTACGAGTCTATTAACTATCAATTTCTCGAAAAGAAAATATTGACAATAGGCAGTGTGGAAATAGGACGATAATTGCAAGGGTTAGATGCATTACCAGCTTTAAAAATGGCACCACTTTTGCCACTTTGAGACAGCCTGTTATGAGAATTTCAAAGAAGATCATAGATTTTTAAAAAGATTAATTATACACTGGAGTCGCTTTTTACGCGGTTTTTTTTTTACACGGGTTTTTTTTACGCGGTTAGTGCCGCTGAGTCGCAATTTACACGGTAGGTTTTTAACGATTTCTCGACAACAATACGACCTATCGACTTGATTCCAAATAACATTATCCGTTTCAAACTATAGGTAATCGAATGGCATACTTTTAAAAAAATCACAATTTTTGGTGTAAATACAGAAATTTTTAAACTATGTGTATATGGACCATAGCATGCTATAATAACGAATGGCATCAAAATCCGATTTATAAATAATATTTATGCATGTGAAAATCAAAATCTCGGTAGTTTTTTTCCGCGGTTTTTTTTTACGCGGCACGTATCCCCCGCGTAAAAAGCGACTCCAGTGTATTCAATTTATCTAGAAAACTTAGAGGACTTCTTAGAAGTTCGGAAAATGTTAAGGGAGGTCCGAGAACTACAGCGAAACTCCGTGATCTTCAGGAAAGTATCATGAACATCAGAAAAACGTGGGGACATTCTAAAAGATATTGCGTACGCTTCAAACAAGATTCTAGAGATGGGGAGGGGAAACTTCAGGGAAAATGATTGATTTTTAAGTAGTCCAGAAAACTTCACAGATTTTAAAACTAAATAAAAATTTTGAAAGCTTCATCGAAGTTCAGAGATTATCAGCGAAGGGATTCTTATGATTGTTCTATCAAGTTCAGGGCAGTACTAAGAGTTTCAGAAGAATTTCAACATTTCTAATGAAGTTCCGCGAACTTTATGGAAGATCGGAGAATATTAGGACAATTCCATTAGAGCAGTTAAACGTCAAATGACGCATTGGAAAAACTCGTCCTGCTTCTTTGCATAATTGTTTGTTATGACTCATAGCTTTTGAGCAAGCATTCAAATTTTTGAAAAAAAAATCGGCCACTTTGGATCATGTAATTTTTTCCAAAGTGTCCGTCATTTTTCTTTTTAAATTTTAGCACGAAAGCGTCACTTCTGGCCGAAATGACGTCTGAGACAAAGTTGAAGAGAAAAAAATAATGTGTATACTCAAATAGGAATTTGCGTGCACTTTACGAAAAAAAATACAAAAGGCAAAGCAAATTTCGTTATCAAAATGAATGGTTTTCTGGTAATCGTTACACGTACAAAGGCATTTCGTACAATCGTGATTTTAGAAATTACTAGTTGGTTCGTGGATGCCGTGGCGCCCGTTGTAGCTTGTTTTGTTAGCATTTGTTGTTGGCATTTGAAAAACAAAAACTGTCATTGACGGCCGTGGCGCCCGTTGTAGTTGGTTTGGTGAAGATTTGAGAGTTAAATTTCTTATTTTCAACGGATTATAACAATTTTGCAAATTTTTGACAACAAAAGACGCTAATTAATTTTTTGATATCGATATGACACACATAAACATGTCACTAAATAATCGTTCCATAAACTTGCTGAAATGCTCCACAAACTTCGTTTCCTTCAGATTAATTGTCCTAATGGTGTTTTTTTTATGAAATAGAGGAGCATAGTGATGATCAAACCAAAAGAATTTTATTTTGAAAGCTTTTGTTAGAAGCATCTAGAGGAAGCTTGCCCGTCGCTACGCTCCTCTAACTAAAAAAAAACATGGGCAGGACAATAAATCTGAGGGCTACGTGGTAATTGAGTGTTTCTCATTTATGGAGCAATTATTCACTTTAAACGCTGCAAAAACCTTTTTCCAAAGACATTGCATCGATGCTTAGGGAAATCTAATTAATTAAAGATGAAAAAAAAACTCCTACGGAACCGTCGAACGGCAAACTTGCAATCATTACTCAACCATTTGGTGAGAAATTTCAAATTCTCAGGAAAGTTATAATTTGTACTTTTCATCAGCACCAGAACTTTTGAAATTCGTCAATAAATATATGTGTTACGATTTTTCAAAAGTTCGGCGTATTTTCACAAAACCTGCCCATCTTTACATTTTTCATCCACGAAGCATTTTTTATTTCTGTCTCGCAACATTCTCAGGCCAGAAATCACGATTTAAAGATTTTAATTAAAAAAACTACCGAAAGACACGAAAAAATAGCGTTTCTATGGCCAAAAATTGCGATTGGGTCTGCCAGAGTATTGTGGAACATACAAAATTTTAAACTTCCAATACAAAATTTGTTTCGAAGGGGGGGGGGGGAGGAAAATAAAAAATAACCAATTTAAGCGTTACGTAATTTGCTAATGAAACCTATGGTACTTCGGATCAACAACAAAAAACGTTCCTTTGGCCAGGAAAAGGAATTTTTAAGATTTTTACTCCAAAGTAGGCTTTAAGCGTTCCTACACTGATTTGATCTGTCGCATGATGGGTTTTAATTCAATTCATATTCTGACCACTTCCCCGTCGAACCCAGATCATGCCCGGGTATGGCCAATGCGATCCTGGACACTTAATAGGGCTACCATTGAGGTACGGCCAGCAAAAGAGTTATAAATATTTTGACTCCAAAAATGCTTAAAACTTTCCTAAAAAAAATGAAAAATAAAATAAAATTATAAATGAAAAAGAAAAAAAAATTAAAAAAAAAATTATATATAAAAAAATTTAAAAATAAATAAAAATAAAACAAATAATAGAAAAAAAAAACAAAAATATAAATAAAAAACATTAACAAAAAAAAATCTTTAAAATAAAAAAAAATATTAAAAAAATATATATTAAATAAAAAAATAAAAGAGATAAAATATATTGAAAAATAAAAAATAAATTAAAAATATTAAAATATTAAAAATAAAAATATATTAACAAAAAAATTCAAGAGTAAAAACTATTTTAAGGTCTGTTATCTGTGATCATTGGTCTAACCTCTGCGTATTTTTCAATTGTCTAGGTGCATTACGTAGGGACGCTGGGCTATTATGTATATTAATTTTACAAATTGTTCAGATTAATATTTTTAACCCCCCACAATATTTTTTTTTATAATTACTTTATTTATACAGGCTCAATCGAATAAACTTTACAGAGCCGAGTTATCCTTTGCGTTATACATTATTACTGTCTTAAATTTAAAGTTAAAGGAACTGGACCGAGTACTCGCGCTTGTCTCGAGGTTAGTGGAGATTTTCAATTTTTTGGATGGGAAAAGTGAAGAAGGAGATTTGAAATGTGGTTTACGATACAACTTTTTAATTAATCCTAAAGCATGAAATTATTTCTATTCATCTTGAAAACAAACATTGAAAAAAAAACCCCACACATACAAAATACAAACTAAACACATGGTTAATCAAACTTACAATCTAAGGTTAATATTCTTAAAGTAAACATATATGAGTTTCATAAACTCCAGATCGCGTCTAGCCAAAATATCCCGAACTGGAACATTAGGTTGTCTACCTCGAGCCCGAAGGGAATCGCACAGCTCAGATATGACTCCACGATGCTCAGCACAAGACCAAAGGATGTGATCAGCGTCCTGGTAACCTTGTCCACATTCTAACCCCCCACAATAATTGATGAAGAAATTAAAATATCAATACCATTGGGAATCAGCTGGATAGCTTCTCCAAAACCAAAACAATTACTATAGTCGCATCGCTTGGTTAAGCGAATGTGACCCATCTCCTACCCAACTGTCCAACTCCGTAGTATCTATGGAGGCGTCGGTGGGTCGCTGGCCTCTCGTTAAGTAGATGTTACATCAACAATACCCTTCCTTTTCCCGTAACGGAGAAGATGGGCGTGGCCGGCAATGGTAATTGTCATGCTTTTCCTGTTCTGAACTTTGATTGGAGAGCTACTCATTCCCAAATAGTTTGCATAATCAATCAGAATAAGAACGTTAAAGTAGATACATGACAGTATACAGTTTACGAATTATTTCGTTACAAGCGCAACGCAACGCAAGCCAACCACCATCCCCTTTCGTGGAAAATGATGTCCCTCCATTAGCACCCACTAAAGTCCATTATTTATTGAAATCCCATCTCCAACATCAACTTGACGATTTCATCTTTATGGATGGCTGTCAAACAAATTCATCAGCATCATTCGCAGCAACAAAAACAGCAGAACCGCAGGCTAGCAGCAGCAACAGAAAACTTTCAAATACACACAACTCAACGCATCACCGCCATCGGCAACAGGAGCAACAAAACTATGAACAAGCACCTTAGAAGACAAGAAGAATAGCAGTTTGCAGGTCCGTACGAAATTCGTAATATTAATATTTTGCCCGATGACCGGCAAAAATAATACTTCGTAAAATTCACAAAAAAAAAACAATATGTTTTATCTACGAGGCTCAGTTTTACGAAACGAGCGAAAGAGATTTAATGAAAAAATATTTCCTGTGTAACTGTTTCTATAATAGATAGCCGTACATATTTTTTTGAATAACTTGTTGCCTATAGGAAGCTGTGGTTAGATCAAAACTAACTATTAAATTAATGTTTATCTAAATACACAATATGGAGTACCAGATCCAGTTCATGGTCCACTTTATTTTGAATCCATCTGGTTCTTCCCGCGACTTAAGATCATAGTAAATCACCAGAGCGATACCAATCGAACGACCTTCCCGTGGTGGGAACAGTATCGAATTTCCCTTCCGAAGCGCAAGCAAATATCACTTCCTACCCGCATTCTGAATCGAAATCCGTCGTCGCTGCACCACACAGGTCGGTTCGGTGTCACTCTCCGACCACGTCAACCTGTGTGCGGTGCTGATCAGGTGGTAGTAAACTCACGATTTAACCTCTGCGCACAAAGTGAACGCTTATCTCCTTACGAGCGGCGCTGCTCAGCGAGGTACACAATCTCTTCTTAGCCACTGACTTTTCCAACTTTTATTAGCCGCCATTAAGCTTAAAGATTATCGAAAATGAACCCACGGAGAGCGAGCAACAACGGTTTACTGTCGTCGTCGAGTGTGAGAAGGGAAGTTTGCTCAGACGGTCTGCGTTCGCCCGGGTCGGATGTTGAGAAATTGAAAAATTTTACGACCCAATTGAGAGCACACTCTTGAAAAGTGATTCACATTCACATCATTTGAGCGGGCAGGAGGACGACGGTGATGGCGAAGGAAATGAATTGGTGGGTAATGGAGCAGATACTTATCGATCGGGAGTTGGATTTGTTTGGAGCGATTTTCTCACCGTGTGCGATTTTTCCCTCGGTCGAAAATATTCGGATGCTGATGCGTTCCGAGGAACAGCACGATATGGGAACTCGTTTGGCAAATTTGATTATACGAGCGGTCGTTTTGTGTTGTAGCCGCGTCGCCATCACAGCATCAACAACGACGGCGACGACGACGACGGTGAGCAGGCGAGGAGTTTCGTTTAATTTTGAATATCGCACTTTAATCGACTCTTTGTGGATCTGCGGGATGTCGTACGTTGGCGGAGAGGGAACGATTGCCCAAAAGTGGAGACAGTGAAGATGATGCTCTTGAATTTTTGTAGCTTAAGTGGCTCTTCAAAATCACGTTCAATTTGGCTCACCGAGACGCAGTCAGGCACAGATATTTGGATTAAACGACGATCTGCGTGTTGAATTCAAAGATAAAAGCTGAAAATCAGAACGTCAGTGATCGCGCGATATGGTGCCTAATGGGATTCGATGTGTTCCATTTGCTGGCGTTGATTTTTTGTTTCGTTTTCGAAAGGGAACGCAATAAAAGG
The DNA here is from genome assembly GCF_037179485.1 of Ochlerotatus camptorhynchus. Lineage (NCBI taxonomy): Eukaryota > Metazoa > Arthropoda > Insecta > Diptera > Culicidae > Ochlerotatus > Ochlerotatus camptorhynchus. The sequence goes on from NW_027040670.1 coordinate 1,392,415, forward strand.
AAAGCGGTTCAAGCCATCTCACACCCACCCAGATTTGGGTGCTCTGAAGAGTGGGAACACAGGAAATTTTTGAAGTGGACTCATCACATGCTAATCGGACGGGTTGAATTGTTAATTAAAATGAACTCACTGTCCAACTTCAATCCGCTCATCAAAAGGAAGGATACACAGAGAAACAGTGAAGATGAGCTAACAAAATAAAACCAGACCGACAAGTTCCCAAGCCCGTATTATTGGTGTACGTTCACTTCGTCGTTGTCGTCGACGTCGGTCGATCGGTGAGATACGGAGATTGTTTGGTAGCATCCCAACCGACAAGCGCCCCTGCCTGGCTTTAATCGTATGATAATTTATTTGCTCCGCGCACTGCACAAAGAGCCTATGCAAATGGGATACAAACTGGCTCGACTTGGAGTGGCGTTTTGTGAAACAGTTTGATTATTCTGCGGATTGACTGCTCTTCTTGTAGTTGTTGATGCCGTTGTTCCAGCGGTGTGTGCGGTAGATGCACCTGTTGACACCGATGAATATTTGATTAGGCCACCACTACCGACCGGGCATGTACATACGGGGACAAGTGGATCTTCGACCTTCACATCGCACCGGGTATGGCACGTCTAGTGATCGTTATTGTGATTGAAGGGCAGAGGATTATTGATTTTTAAGTTAGGTTTGCTGCTGTTTTCAACATTCATAACGTGCAATGTAACTTGATTTGGATACCTTTAAGTGGGATCCATTGAGAAAATAATAACCAAAGGTATCACATTGCCGCTAGTGTCCGAAAAGGAAACTGTCACTGGACCTCTTCGCATACAAAGTTCCAATTTTACTTATAATATGATAGGGGAAACATCTTCTTCGGTCTAATCGCCCATTCCCGGCCTATCGAGCATAACATATCTAATATATCTATGATTTCAGCGTGAATGTGCTAAACAAACGTTTGATACAATTCTTCTTTTTCAATAGCTGCAAGACAAAGTGTTGAAGAACGCAAAATAAGATCTGGAAACATAATGGTTTGTGTTTTAGCTGCATTGATATCTACAAATCTTCCAGCTCTTGAAATAGTCGGACAGAACATCCAGGCCTGATTGTAGTTTACTCGCCAGAGCACGGATCACTCGACCCGTATAGATGCTTATAGACTGCGAACATTGACAGAATACTACCACCCGGCGCTGAAGGGGCCTCATAGCCTAGTCAGTAAAAGCACGGTATTACCAAGCCGGAGGCGGCGGGTTCGATTCCCGGTCCGGTCGGGGGAATCTTTCGGGTTGGAAATTTTCTCGACTTCCCTGGGCATAGAGTATCATTGTGCTTGCCACACAATATACAAATTCATGCAATTGGTATTGGCATTGAAAGCTCTCAATTAATAACTGTGGAAGTGCATTTAGAACACTAAGTTGAGAGCACGAAATAAGCTAATATGCACTAAGCAATAAGCTTGAAATGCAAATAATAAAAAGAAGACCACCCGGCAGGTGAGGAACGTCTGACGTGAAGAAGTTGAATAAAGGGTGATACGGTCAAAATTTGGTCAATATCAACTTGACGTATTTCTTTCAATTTTGCATTTAAAAAACCTGAACACCCCTCATTTTGAAGGTGTGTGTGTGTAGAATGTTGCTCCTATTTTGATTTTGGAATTCACTCTTCAGTTGTCAAAATGCCGTCCAAGCAAGAAGAGCAGCGTATCAAAATTTTGCTCACGCATCGCGAAAATCCGAGCTACTCGCACGCAAAGTTGGCAAAATCGCTAAAAGTTGCCAAATCAACCGTTACAAATGTAATTAAAGTATTTGGGGAACGTTTGTCGACAGCCAGGAAGTCTGGATCGGGGGGAAATCGAAAACCGGAAGCCGCTGAGACGACAAAGAGAGTTGCCGGTAGTTTCAAGCGAAACCCTAACCTCTCTCTCCGAGATGCCGCAAATAAGCTGGGTGTATCGTCTACAACCGTGCATCGAGCCAAAACACGAGCCGGACTATCGACTTACAAGAAGGTAGTGACTCCAAATCGCGATGATAAACAAAATACGACGGCCAAAGCGCGATCCCGGAGGCTGTACACGACGATGCTGACGAAGTTTGACTGCGTGGTAATGGACGACGAAACCTACGTCAAAGCCGACTACAAGCAGCTTCCGGGACAGGAGTTTTATACGGCAAAAGGAAGGGGAAAGGTAGCAGATGTTTTCAAGCACATGAAACTGTCAAAGTTCGCAAAGAAATATCTGGTTTGGCAAGCCATCTGTACCTGTGGCTTGAAAAGCAGCATTTTCATAGCTTCCGGGAATGTCAACCAAGAAATTTACGTGAAAGAGTGTTTGAATAAACGTCTGCTGCCTTTCCTGGAGAAACAAGGTTGTTCCGTACTGTTTTGGCCGGATTTGGCATCTTGCCATTACGGTAAAAAGGCCATGGAGTGGTACGCCGCCAACAACGTGCAGGTGGTTCCCAAGGACAAGAACCCTCCCAACACGTCAGAGCTCCGCCCAATTGAGAAATACTGGGTTATTGTCAAGCGGAACCTAAAGAAGACCAAAAAAACTGCTAAGGGCGAGCAGCAGTTCAAGGCAAACTGGCTTTCTGCGGCGAAGAAGGTGGACAAGGTGGTTGTACAAAATCTGATGGCAGGGGTCAAGCGTAAGGCCCGGCAATTCGGATTTGGAAAAGCGGAAGCCTAACTGAATATTTTTCCTGAATTTTATACTAATTGAACTTGAAAAAGAAATTTAATTTGATTTTTTAAATAAACGATTTCACCGATTTACACGCGTTTTCCCTTGACCAAATTTTGACCGTATCACCCTTTAAGAGATAGGCCCAAGCAGGCTACCCTGAGGGATCCCCGCATCAACGTTGAACGTATCAGAGGGGACATTGTTCAAGTAGACCTGGAATGATCTGCCCGACAAGTAGTTTTTGATGATCTTCACGAGGTAGATCGGAAAGTTGTATCGATGCAGCTTGTACACTAGACCATCATGCCAGACATTGTCGAACGCCTTCTCGACATCCAACAATGCCATGGCAGATGTATTGGAAACGGACTTGTTCCGCTTGATGATGTTAGTAACCCGTGCGAGTTGGTGGATGGTAGAGTGGCCTTTCCTAAACCCGAATTGCTCTTTCAGAAAGATGTTATTGTCATTTGAAAACACCAGCAGGCGGCTGTGTATCAACTTTTCAAATAGCTTCGAGATGGAGGACAAGAGGCTGATGGGGCGACAGCTTTTGGCACTGGTAGGATCTTTACCCTAGTAGCACGCTTGTCACAAATCAATTGTAGAAACTTATATACGACTTATTTCAGTCATAAACAAGTTGCTGTAACTTATTGTGATGAAAGTGTGCTACTCGAGTACCCGGATTGTGTATTGGAATCACTTTGGCTAACTTCCAGCATGCAGGGAAGTAGCCAAGCTCCAAACATTTGTTGAAGATAAGGATTGAAGAAGTCAATACTCAAGTTGTTCAACTCGAGGTTGACAACACCATCCATACCCGAAGCACTAATCTAACAGCTGCTATCACCTCATCAGCCGATATTCTACTATCATCATGCACTACTACGGGGGTGTCAGTGACTCTAGACATTGCCTCCAGTACGGCAGGCCCCTGGGGGCTCACCGTGGTTTGGCCAAGATTTTGTGAAATCACAAAATGTTGGCCAAGAGCATTGGCCTTTTCAACTGGGGTTATGAGTAGGGATGGGTCCAAGTTCTGGTCAACAGAGGAAAGCGGAGGGATCGGTCTCGACTTATTTTTTAAAATTTTGGTCATCTTCCAAAATGGTTTTGCACAATCTGGGAGAGAGCGAATCTTGTTGGCAAAATCGTTATTTCTGAATTCCACCATCCTGGCCTGGATACTTTTGGTTAGCCTATTGACATTGGTCTTCAAGTGGGGCAGCCCAAAACGCTGGAACTGCCTACGAATGGTGTTATGGAGCCTGATAAGATCTTTGGTTGGGCTTTCAAGGTTCAGAGTATGACTCACCTGTCTGGATTCTGGTACGTGTTGCTCCCTGGCACGGGATATCGCCTCTTCGATGGCTTGCAGACACTGATCGACTTCTTCGAATGACTCCGGTAGGACGTCGTAATCGATTGCTGTGTCCACACAGCGCTGATACTGCTGCCAGTTGACTCGATGGTAATTTCGCCGGAAAACTTGAAACCGAGGAACCTACTTCGGCCACCTCCGGATAGTGGTCCGAGCTCAGTTCATGATAAGCGATAGGTTGAGAGATGTTATCGCCAATGTTGCTGATGAAGATGTCGATGGTGGCATGAGTTCCGGATCGATTCAACCGGGTGGGAGTGTCCGGACACAGGATGTTGTACTGGGCTTCCTGCAGATCGTTGTACAAGATTGTGCCGTTCTGGTTTCGCCGACTATTGCCCCAGGCTTGATGCTTGGCGTTCAGGTCGCCAGCTATGACGAAATTTTGCCGCCGTCGTGTTAGCTTGATGATGCCTCTTCGGAGGTCTGCGGCCGAGCCGTCCCTAATGTTGGTTTGCGTGGGACAGTAGACCGCGATGATGGTGATTGGACCAAGTGATGTGCTCACCTCAACTCCGATGGCTTCGATAATTTTCAGCTGGAAGCTTGGTAGTAGCCGGCAGCTGATGTTCCGCCTCGCAGCGATGGCCACTACCCCTCCCCCGGAGCTGGTGCGGTCAATCATTACGAGCCGAAAGTCAGGAAGGAAGACGTTCAACTCGGGCTTCACGTGAGTCTCGGTGATGACGGCTATGTCGATGTGCCGTTCGTTGAGAAAGTCAACAAACTCGATGTTTTTGCTCTTCAAGGAGCAAGCATTCCAATTTATGATCTTGATGGCTTCACGGTCCATACTAAGTGACAAGGGACAGAGCAGCGTGTAGCTGTTCAGATCGAGTCTTGCATGTGTGCATGATGATGATGACCTCGGCCACGAGCGTCACAAGTTCCTCCGAGGTGAACTGAGAATCGTCGACAGGTTCACCTGAGACAGCAGCAGCGTATGATAAACCAGGGGCGGTGGATGAACCTGGATTTGGCTGGGCCGCAGCAGCAGCGAGACGATGCTGAACTGTCCGACTGTTGGGAACCATTTGGACACTCGCAGGATTGGCTTGTTGGTTGTTGAGCGGAAGCGGAGCTAGGTTCGGAATATGTCGACGGGGCTGGAGAGCTGGGTACTGGACTTCCGTGAGTACAGGAGGCGAACGATGATTGCGGAGGTGACCGAGCTGGTTATTGATTGTGGCCTTCCGACGGATATTAATGAACTCCACTCGCGTGGGACATCCGCGATTGGAGGCTTGGTGGTTTCCACCGCAGTTGACACACGTTGGCTCGATGTGATCGACTTGCTCACAGGACGCAGTTGAGTGAGTTCCAGCACACTTGCCGCAGTTTGTCTTCATGTGGCAGTTTTTGGTGCCATAGCCATATGAGAGGCAGTTCATACACTGCGTTACATCACGATGTTGGGGTTTGTAATGCTCCCAACTGATGATGACCTGAAACAGGTCCCGAATTTTGGATCACAGAGTCGCAAGACTGGTAGATCCCTTCACAAATGCACCAGGAACAACTGATCACGGAAGCTTGTGTTGTTGATGGAATGCCGGTTCATCGGATACACTGCCTCAGGCTTGAGCCCAAACCGCTGCAGCTCGGATTTCACCGCAGTTGCCTCAAACGACGGTAATTCACGCAAAACCACCTTCAAAGGCTTGCTTGATGGCAGATCATGCGTGAAGAAGTCCACGTTGTTGTCCTTTAGGAAACATCCTATTTGTTTGTACTCCTCCAGGCTGAAGCACATGATTTTGGTATGCTTGAAGCGAGGCAGCAGCTTGTGTTTTGCCAGTTCGGCACCCAGCTTGGCAACATCCTTCACTGGCGTTAAAAGCGGGGGAATCCGCTCTCTTCTTGCAATGGGAACGGCGTCACCATCGCCATTTTTTTCCGGGAGTACTGCATACTGGTTGGCTTGCAGTACTCGTTTTCCGGCGTCATCCTGCGACACGCTGGGCTTGATTAGCATCTTCTTTGAAGGGCCCGCTGCTGACTCATTGGCACGTTTACGCACCATTTGTTCAAGTAGACTTGCCAGAACGAAATTACAGACTGAACAGCTTGACAGTCGAGCAAAGAATGAATGAGTTGAGTATTGATGTCAGCAAATTTAAAATCTTATATAGGAAAGTTCGCTTTTAGGTGGAGATCTGAAACTCTTGTATCGAAGAGACGATCAAGTACCATCCTCAGTATTCTATTCTGAGTAAACTGGATTCTGTTCCTATGAGCCTGTGCACATGATGCCTACACCGGAGCTGCGAAGGGGATCGCAGGTGCTATTATTTGTTTGTGGACAGCCAGTTTGTTCACCCTTGAGAAGCGGGATCTGCGGCAAGTCAGCGGATATAGACACCTAACCAAGGCAGAACACTAGACTACAGTTTTCTCTACATGCGAACGGAAGAGGAACTTTTCATCGAACAGCATCCCGAGATAGATTACTTCGGCAGACCACTCAACCCTTGTGCCATCTATGATTACAGTACAAGAGGGAGCCGGTATAAGTTTTAGCGATTGCCGATGGAGGAACATGATCGCTTGAATTTTGGAGGCATTGATTTTAATTTACCACGTGGTGGCATAATCAGCGAAGGCGTCAAGGCATCGTTAGGGTTTGTTTATTATTTCGCGAGGCATCCTTCCTTCCTTATCTGCGAAGAGGAAACATACGCAACCGTCTCCGAGAGGAGGAATGTCGGAAGTGTAAATGCTGTAAAGCAAGGTGCCCAGCAGACTGCCTTGCGGGACTCTTGCTGGGATGGAAAACGTGTCTGAAAGACTACCATTCATTGATACCTTAAACGACCGTTGCTAGAGGTAGTTACGGGTGATTTTAACCAGATGTAATGGAAAGTTAAAATAACAAAGATTGTACACAAGTCCGTCATACCAAACATTTTCCAACGCCTTTTCAACGTCTAGCAAGGTCATGGCTGTGGACTTGGATACAGCTTTTTTACTTCGGATGTTATTCATCACCCGTTCTAGCTGGTGATTGGTGGAGTGCGTCTTCCTGAACCCGAACTGTTCTGGTAGGAGAATGTCGTTTTTCTCGACAAACTTGAGCAAACGATTGAGAATGAGTTTCTCGAACATTTTGCTCAGCGCTGAAAGGAACTGATTGGTCTGTAGCTTGAAGACAATGTTGGATTCTTACCTGATTTACGTAACATACTGGTACGCTTTTTTATAACCTCGCGTAATTGGTTCGTCTCTCTTCGATAGCCATAGAAAGCGAGCACGAAATTGGTTGATCACGGATAAAAGTTTGATAAATTTTCAATAGATAACAGTTGACAAATAACTATCATCTTTATACCAAACAAATCTTACATTTAATCTAAATCAAGCGGTGTAATTAAATTTGAAATTCATTCACTAATGACCATGTTGTAAGCATTTAACACCTGACACTATTTCGTCACACATTTTTACTTGGTTTTCACTCCAAATCAGTATCGCTGAAACACCCACCAAACGAAAGCTTAGGGTTCACCCTTTCATAGGAGACTGGTATGAAAAATGTTCTATGGGTGGGTTTAGAACATTTTTTTTTATTTTTTGACGTAGAACTTCTTCTTCTTCTTTGCATTTCAAGCTTATTGTATATCGCATATTAGCTTATAGCGTGCTCTGAACCTAGTGTTCTAGATGCACTTCCACAGTTATTAATTGAGAGCTTTCGATGCCTGTACCATTTTTGAATTGGTATAATTGTGTGGCAAGTCCAATCATACTTCTATGCCCAGGGAAGTCGAGAAATTTTCCAACCCGAAAATTCTTAGACCGAACCGGGAATTGAACCCAGCTACCTCCAGCATGGTCTTGCTTTGTAGCTGCGCCTTTACGAACTGAGCTAAGGCAGGACGTAGAACTACGTCTGTGATTTCTATTTGGGGGTGCACTTTGTGAAAACCGGAAAATGGAACATGTAACGAAATTATGAAAGATTTTTAACGTTAATAACTCAGCTGCCTCTGGACCAATTTTAATATTTTTATCACCAATCGATCAGAAATATTTCTACGCATAGATAAAGTTGTACACTGAAAAGTGAACTAACTCAGAGGGATTGACTTTTACTCATTTGTGAGTGACTTTTACTTATTCGTATGGCAAATTTTCTTAAAGCGTAGGTTACTCAGCGCATGAGTAACTTACGCTTTTAAAAATTTCTTCATACGAATGAGCAAAAGTGACTCACTCTCTGAGTAAGATTCGTTTTCAGTGTACAACGTAATGAACACTCCTGTTTATTACTCGGCAATCCAACGATAACTGCAGTCAAACTTACTACGTTTCCTTTACTTAAGCATTTAGCTCGGCATTCAGATTAGCATTCTATGCTTCTACTTTTTTTTCACCTGCTGATGTAGGTGAACTAATAGAAAAAGTAGACAAAAAATGATACTGAGTATTGAGTGGTACCAGCTCGTCTCTCTGTTCTCTCGATAATCATCATCATCGAAGAATCGTTAGGTGTGGTGACATGGTAACTCGCAGCGAGGTGAGCTGTAAAACTATAGAGGTAACTCTAAGACTAGTAGGTCCCGAAGAAACGTGCTCAACTTTTTGGCTCAGCTCTGGTACTATCTTCGGTCCCAAGCTAATCGTTGCACCCCTCGAAACATACGAAAATCGATGAACCTCTCATTTTATCTGTCAAACTTTCATAGCGAATCAAAACAAACATAGTGTAGTACTAGAATTTTAACTAGAATGGGGTACGATAATCGATTTGCTTGGGACCAATAGGCTAGTCAAGTAGTGCTACGTTTTTGAGGAGCATTCACACAAGACCGGACGTGCGCTCACAAAAAATACAAATTGGATTCCGGCTGGAGCACATTGTGGTAGGTGTAAATTCTGTCAAAATCGTTTATCGGTATCTTTGACGCACGAAGCTTATTCCTTGCTTGCCGAACGCATCAAAACGATACAAGCTAATCGCGCACTAAAGGGCGAACACGAAATTATTGCGACACCGAAAATGTCACACCAATTTTCTTATAATGTTTAGAATCAAACCAAAATTTTAGGGTAGTTTTATACATATATTTACTTCAAAAATCAAAAGAAAAGTTAATCGATGGAGCCTTGAGTGTAAAATTGAACGCATTTTCGCTTGATGCCCTCCATCAAAGTCTTTACAGTGTCATCCGGTACCAGTTTCTCAGTTTTTTTTTCCATTTTCTTAACATGTCCTTCTCGTCTTTGACTGTCTTCTTGCTCTTCCGAAGTTCCCACTTCATTATTGCCCAGTACTGCTCCACCGGGCGCAGCTCCGGACAGTTTTGCGGATTCATGTCCTTTGGAACAAAATGGACAGAATTGGCCTCATACCACTCCAGGACACTTTTAAAATAGTGGCATGATGCCAAATCTGGCCAAAATAGCGGAGCTTCGTCGTGCTGCTGCAAGAACGGCAAAAGGCGCTTCTCGAGGCACTCAGATTTGTAGATCTCGCCATTTACTGTGCCCTTTGTCACGAAAGGCTCACTCCTCAGTCCGCAAGAGCAGATGGCTTGCCAAATGAGATATTTGGAGGCGAACTTCGACATTTTCTTCTTCTTAAATTTGTCGTCCACATCGAACTTGCTCTTGCCGGTGAAAAACTCCAACCCCGGAATTTGCTTAAAATCGGCTTTTATATACGTTTCGTCGTCCATCACACAGCAGCCATATTTTGTCAGCATCTTCTCGTAGAGCTTCCGTGCCCGAGTTTTAGCCGTCGATTGTTGCCGCTCATCGCGGTTTGGGAAGTTCTGTACCTTGTATGTATGTAGTCCAGCTCTCTTCTTTGCATTCTGGACGTAGCTCTGCGACATGCCGATCTTTTTAGCCAAATCACGGCTTGAGACGTTGGGATTTGCTTTAATCATCCGCTTCACCTTTCCCTCCGTCTTTTTGTTCTCCGGTCCCGGTTTTCTTCCAGCTCCTTTGCCGTGGTCCAACGTCAACCGCTCCTGGAACCACTTCAACACTCTGGAGACGGTTGAATGGTGAATGTTCAACATTTTTCCCAACTGCCGGTGCGATAGGTCAGGAAATTCCAGGTGTTTGGAAAGAATTTGTTCTCTCAACTCGCGTTGGTTCACCTCCATTTTCGTTGAATCGAAAAACACGACTTCGAGTTTGACAGCATGTACACAATACACATCAATGAGAAAGTGTGCAAAATTTGGTTGATTTTTACCCAATGGTAAAAAAGCTATGCCCTGTTGAATGTGTCGCAATAATTTCGTGATCGCCCTTTATAACACAAGTTTTGCACTTTTGAGGACGGTTAAGTTTTATTTACAATAAACTAGAGCTCTTATGTACAGATTTATTGCTGGCCTTGAAAAAGGCCGTTTGTTTTCACTACGTTTTTAAGGGTGACTGATAAACTGAACAATTCCTACTGATTGCAATGTTCGAATTCTTCTGATATCGATGGATCACAGTTACTCCGATGAGCTGGATGTTCGACGGAATTTTAGGTACTTGTTTGACAAAAATAACCCACGGACCATAAGGCAGTGGATCTCACAATGGTAACTCCATTTCCATTTCCCTGGACAGATTTGCGTCTGGGTCTGGTTGTTTTTCATTGGTGTGAGGTGTATGTATTGAGCTGCTAGGAATGCTATGATGTTCACGCTGCAACGAACAAGTTCGAGGTCGAACCGTCCAACGTGCAACGTTGAATGATTGTGCGGCTTGTGTCGTTAGGGATCAACTTTCTGTTTGCTATGCTAGGGGAGAGCATTCTTCATTGACAACTGTTTAAATATTTAACAATTATAATATTTGCAATACCACACATATCTTATGAAACTGGTGAATCGATCGACATACAAATCATCAAAATCCATTGATTATTGGCTAAGTTATTAGCTTTTAAAGTCTGACCAATTTTTGTTGCATTTCCCTGAAAGACGTAGTCCTACGTCAAAAGGGGAGGAGCTTTACATGGGCGGACACTGATATTCTGCGGCCTTCCAACCTGTCGCACACACCAGTTCAACCCCTGTCCAGCAGCTAAAGGGCCGAGACTCTTGCGAGTGCCCAATCATTGAACCGGATATGGGATTGTCCGGTCCGATTTGCTGATCAAGCTGCTATCTTTCAAAGGCTGAACATGTCCCAACTAAAATTCATATCTAAAGGTTCTTTTCAGGGAAATTGTCATACTAAAGAGTATAAACAGAGAGAACCCCGCTCAAATTCCTATTCCTACACAAAACACAAGCTTCTGCTGCAGTTAACATAGACGTAGCCAGACGGGGGCGGGGGGGGGGAGGTCAACTGCCCCCTTAAACTCAGCAACACAAAGGCTTTCGGGGGAAATGGCGTTCGGTGAAATGGCATTCGGCAAAAATTTCCATAGTATTTTTTTTGCTCCTCCCTAGCTCGAAAGCTGGCCACGCCCTTGGCAGTTAACAATTAACATTTATTATATAAGACCACGTAATCTTACGTCACCAGTGCATTCAACCCCATAGGTCTGTCCCTTGTAGTTTTTTTTTTTTGTATTTTTCAGCGTAAATCACGTCCAAAAACTAGCTCTTTCAGCCATTGAAGCCCAACAAATGTATGGAAAAATGACCCCCGATAAAATATTTTGATACTAGCCTAAAACGAAATAGGGGCACCTAAGATTTCGTTTGGTGGGTGCTACCGCGATACCGGAAACTTCGTGATTGAGGTACCAGCCATGTCAGGTACTTTATTTTTCAGTCAGTTTCACTGTTCAGGATTGTTACTAGGATTGTTGACCGTTCCATCCTCTATTAACAACTAACGGGAAACCGGTTTATGCGTAATTTCCGACAGGTGTCGCAACACACAAAAGTAGTGACATCTGATGGACAATAAGCACAGAAACCATTTCCATCGGCTCATTGACTAAAAGGATTGATGAAATACCTCTTAAGTTGACTCTTCCATTGAGGTATGCAGCAAAATTAACGCCATTTACCTAGCAACACAAATAAAATCTCAGTACAACTCAACCATTGGCTTTCTCCTTCCTTCGTTTCATTCGTCATCAACCGAGGCAACCTTGTCCGTAATTTGATTGGAACCTGTTCGATCTGACTGTGAGAGCGTGACAAACGGCTAATAATCCCCAATCGAATCGCGGATGAACCCATCTGTAGCAAATTGTTTCGCTCATCTCTTTGGCACGTAGCGTCGTCGGTCCAGCGGTCGGCTCTTGTGGCGGTACTCCAGCGATGCTGTTCTGTGACGATAGATATGATGCTATTTAGATATACCCTCGAGGGGCGGGCAAGTCACACACGTTTGGTCGCGTGCTGCCACACACACACGGTAACATTTTAATAACTGCTTCACACCCCAGAACTAGACCACTTGACGTTGGTCTCAGTCCAGCGAGGGGCCTTCGATCCACTCTGCGAAGACTTTTTTTTATGATTGGAATTCCAGCACGACCAATACAAACAATATTGCCTCCCGTGTCGTTATTGGTCGTTTGCCAAATTTCACCGAACCGTGAGAAATGTTTTGGATTGGTATGTGGCGTATAGCTGTGTGAAGACGGACACGCCCTGAGGGTATCACTCGTTAGATAAATTGGAAGGCGTTTAAGATGTTTGTTTAAATGTTGTACTCCTACGTGCGGAAAGTGCGCACGGTCATCATCTGGTTTCGATGTCTTCATTGGAAATTGGGAGTTCAACATCTTGCGCATCAACAGTTTCTCAAAACCTATTGCAAAACAGCAGCCATCTAGTTCATGAATGGATAGTACCAAATTACTTCCTATTGTGCGGTCATAAATCCCTAAACGACGACAGTTGTTTACATTCTTAACGAGATTCTATAGCACACTGCATGTAAAGCTGCATTAAGCGGAATAGGTAGTCATAAAGTAGCAGCGGTGTCTAGGTCAGGAAGGCTCTTTGCTCTCAATTAATCCAAACGGTAGTAGGTACATAGTCATAAAGTGGTAGCAAGGTCAAGCAGACAAGTGGATCAGCAGTAATGATGATGATGACGGTACTTCAAAGCAAAATGAAGGGTCTTTTAACTGCGTTGCCCACTTCTTTTAGGCTTATTGTTCTTGACGGTACGCAGCCAAATCGAGAATGAAAATAATAATTAGCTCAAAAGCTTGAATCATCCGCTACTCAACTGATTCTGTTCGATTATGTTGGAAGTTAGAATTGTGAAAAGTAAAATTCTCCTGCTGTTTCTATTCCTGTGTGGAGATCTTCTTTGTGACCTCGTTGGATTTTATAGAAAGGCTTTTGTGGGGACGGCGGTAGTTGAAATGAAATACAACCCGGGCGAAGCTGAGCTGGTGGCCAGTAGCCTAGTCACGGTCTGTACGGTAGCAACTGCAACCCGTAGGGTTGGCCGTTGTGATGATGAAGTGGTCAACCATTCAGCGGGTAGCGCGCGTGTTGCTGACCTGCTGTGGGGAATTGAGGCAATTGCTGGCAGTGTTGACGTTAGCCTCGTCGTCGTGTAGGGTCTACAATTGATTGAGAGATGGAAGATGAATCTGCGAATCTTCTGATGGATGATGGCAATCGGCATCGGATGGATAGATTTATCATTTTTACGCTACTGTCTCGGTGATGGAAATGGCTTGGTTTTGCGCCTTTCTATTAATTCTATCAGCTGCTTATAAAGACATAACTCTGATTGAACCCTTTCGAGATAAAATGGTTCAGATAAGATTGACGCTCGGGGTATACCACTAGTCATGGTCAGTTCATTCCATCGATCGCAAACCGGATTCATCGTTGGTGGCATGCTGATGGTGTGAGTGACACGATAATCAAATTCCGACTTTTTTCTTCTGAATAATAATGCATTCAGAATGCTTTGGCACAATCGGTAGCGCCAATTTGGCTCGAAAATTGGGGGGTCAAAGCGACTGTTTACACACATATACTGACCATACAGGAATAACAGTCCCATATGGATTTTTATCAGAAATGAGTTATCCATTAGAATCGATTGTAAACTACCTGAATTTTACACTGTGCACTAAAAGTCATATTATTTATTTATTTATTTATTTATTTATTATTATTATAGTCCATCTGACTTGATAGTCTCAATGAAACACTTAAATCTAAATGTAGTCACTCATTAAAAATTAAAAATTGGCCAACAGCAAATGATGACGAAACCTCGAGGCATTGATGTCAAAGTCAAATAGGTCAGAGGCTTCGTTGAATTGATGAATCATGGCGACAAAGGAACTGTTTGCAGCATAGTTGGTTGCATGTACTACTTCATGTAGCAAGGTTCTCGGACGGAGTGTTCGGGCAGGAGCATACAGATTAATTTTGGCCAGTAACTCAGGAACATCATATTCTGCGAGTAAAACTTTAGCAACGAAGACGACCTGCGATATGTTTCGTCGCTTAGCAAGAGTATCTAAACCCAATAAACGACAGCGGTCAGCATACGGTGGTAAATTCAGCGGGTCACTCCATGGAAGATAGCGCAGTGCGTATCTGACGAATTTGCGTTGAACAGCTTCGAATCGTCCACTCCATACAGCTTGGTATGGATTCCAGACAACACACGCGAATTCCAGTAGTGAGCGTACCAATGAACAGTAAAGGGCTTTAAAACACAGAGGATCACGAAATTCCTTAGATATCTTGAACATGAATCCAAGCTGTCGATTAGCTTTATCGATCGTGGTTGAGAAGTGGCGAGTGTATGTGAGCTTTTCATCCAACATGACACCGAGGTCTTTAACGTGATCGACACGTTGAACTGCAGTCCCAGCAACGTTATAATCAAACAAAATGGCAGTCCTAGTTCGACGGAAACTAATTACGCAGCACTTTGAGGAGTCCGCTTTGAGAAGCGTCCGAGAACGGTTGTGTGTTTTTGCTCCGCTGCGTGCTTTTTTTTTTAGAGCTCGGGCTATCTTTGTGCTGCCGTGTAGTTTTTCGGTGCTCGCATTTGAATAGTTTTATGTCCCGGACGCGATAATTCTATTTAGAATGATTTGTGCTGATGTTTTTCCCCTGTTGCTTTGGTGCCTGGTGTGCTCTCGCTCCCTTTGTTGACAGTGTGACTCGACCGCGCTGATCTATTATTAGGTTTTTGCGGTGTGCATTGCTTTTGTGCACAGAGTGACATGAAGAAGAAAAGTGATATTTAGTTATTGTGTGTTTGGATTCGCTGGAGGAGAAATTGTTTAAAAATGACTAGAGAAAATTAAGCATCGAGAATGCGCTCCCGGATGTATTGATTTGGTGAGTACGTTCCAGTTGAAGATTGTTCTCTCTAAATATCCCTTTTTTGAATACGTTTCATCAATCAAACATTATTATATGTTGGGTTTGGGGGGGGGGCAGCCTAAGGGTTTCAATGGATTTGTAGACTGGACAAGTGTTCGTGGATTTGCCAGTCCCTTGTCACGTGTTGATAGACGTACATCTTGTCGTTTGTCTTCCAAAGGTCTTCAATGAAGTTGATTCACCCAGCTGCAACAAACCATCAGGCAGAACTTTACAACCAGTGAAGTATCTGCAGTCATATGTAATCCTTGCACTGATGGTGGGTTCTATTCACATCACATGTTCCCCTATAAAAAAGTGAATTTGTGTCGCATATATTATAATCTCATCTGATTCTGGATTTTACAGTCAGCTTCACAGGTGTCAACCTCCTGCCCAGGAATAAGGAAAACTTCGTTAAAGTCTCTTATTGTGTTTCCCTTCCGACTGGGGGACTTGTAGACTTCGGGGCAAACTTTCTTTGACGGTGGTGGATTATTCCCTTCGTTCGCCTCCGTATCCGAAACTGGCTACATCTGTTCCAATTCTGCTTCAGCCTCCAAGCGAGTCTTGAACTCTCTTTTTTTCACTCAATTGATACGTTCCCACATTGGGTTTGGCATGGAGAACTCGTCTTGAGAGAGTTTCGCTACCGCGTTTTTTTCCGGCCAGTGTAGGATTCCAGCTTCTTTCCAACCAGAAAGAATTACGGTTAGGCATGTTTCGCATCTTTCAATTGTTTGTACCACTTTAAATGGCATTTTTTCCGCACTTGAACTTGGACGACACTAGCTGACTCCCTTCCGAAACATTTTGAACTGTCACTTTTCTCCAGGCAACTTTGTCATCATAAAACTGAACGGTACCAAGTCAAGTCAAAATGGATAATAAATAAACAATAAGGTATTCAAATTTACTTTATAAATGCTATAATAAACCATTGTGCAGCGATGATCGAGACGTTTCCGTCGGATAAGATTATTTTGCGGCCGAGTGTCTAGGAAGCTATGGAAACCGAAATGGCTCTTGATTTTGTTTTATGCCCTTATAGTATAAACCGCACTTTGTGAGTTGCCCCAATAGAACCCTTGCTTTTGGTTTGAATCAGTACAAATTCGTTCTATTATATAAAAAAAAAAGAACGAAGTATACATATTCATTTTCTTCCGAACTAAATAAACCACCATCACACTTTGTGAGTGGCCCCAACAGTATCCTTGCCGTTGGTCTAAATCGGGTCAAATCGGTTCTAATAACTATTTTATATTCAATCAAGTAAACCACCATCACACTTTGTGAGTGGCCCCAACAGCATCCTTGCTGTTGGTTTAAATCGGTTCAAACCGCTTATAATTAATTATTTTGGTCATTGATAAAATAAAATAAACCATCATCACACTTTGTGAGGGGCCCCAACAGTATCCTTATTGTTGGTTTAAATCGGTATACACACATCTAATAATGATCTACATCTCTAGACAGCCGGCTGTTTAGAGCATAAATCGAAAACACTTATAAATAACTACACAAAACAAAAGATCGCATCACTTATCAAGGTGAATCCTGATCCAACGAACCTAACCCACTAACAAAACCTCCTTCCTGTGACTTTTGTGGGATGCAGAGGTAAACACGGTCCCAAAACAACAAAAGTCACACACTAACATTCCTTCCCTCTCCCACCTGATTGCAAGGACGTGGCCGGTGACGTTATTGATCTTTAAAGGTAGGAGTCACTGGAACATGTACACTGAGAATGGCAGGTTACTACCAAGCCCCATTCAGTTGATTCTTTGTACAATCTCACTGGTTCAGATCAATCACGGAGTGCAACTATCGATACGTGCAGTCAGACTAAGCTAAAGCTAAGCTAAGCTAAGCTAAAAAACTAATTACGCAGCACTTTGAGACGCACAGGACCATAAAATTACGTTCACACCAATCATTAAAGATTTCAAGAAGGTTTTGTAGTTCTAAACAGTCGGCATAGCCTCGAACGTCTAGATAAATTTTCAAGTCATCGGCAAAAAACAATTTACCTCCACGTAGTAGAATAAACGTTACATCGTTCACAAATAAAGAGAAGAGCATTGGTCCCAAAGTGCTACCCTGTGGAACTCCTGATCTGTTCGAGAAACAGTACGATGAGTAGTTTCCAATGCATACAGTAACTTCACGTTGCACGAGGTACGATCTGAGCCAGCTGCAGAAGGAAACAGAACATCCAATTTTTTCAAGCTTTGCTAGCAGAACGTCGTGCACAACTCTATCAAACGCAGCTTTAAGATCAGTGTAGATGGCATCCACTTGAAGTTTCTTGCATACATTTTCCATACAGAACGACGTAAAGCTGACGAGACTAGTTTCCACGGAGCGGCCAGGAAAGAAACCATGTTGACATGTACTTATGTAATGCTTGCAGGAAGCAAACAATCTCTCATTTATCAGTGACTCAAACACCTTAGATTCAACCCCAAGCGAGGTAATCCCACGGTAGTTTTCCACATTGCGTTTGTCTCCTTTCTTGAAAACAGGGAACATAGTAGACCGTTTCCATAGTGCGGGAAATTTCTGTTGACGAAGTGACAGGTTGAAGAGCAAGGACAACGGAGCAGCTAAGATATCGGAGCATTTTTTTAGGACTGCAGATGGAATAACACTCGGACCTGGTGAAAATGATGATTTGGTTTTACTCATCACAGAGAGAACCATTTGTACATCTACGGCAAAAACATCCATGTTTACGACGTCGGTTGGCACATCATGGACGGCTCGCTCAATTTCTGCTTGCCATGGGAAGTCATTTGAGAAGACGCTTAAGAAGTGCCTAGCAAATAGGCTGCATTTGTCCTCAGTTGTCAATGCTACGTCATTGCCGAGAAACATTTTTGACGGCAGTCCAGTTTCCTTCCTCTTAGTATTCACAAACGACCATAATCCCTTGGGGTGGCATTGCAGATTATGTTGAGTACGAATTACATACCTCTTGTAAAGAAGCTTGTTGTAGTGGCGATAATCATTGCTGGCAATTGAAAAATTTCGCTTGGTAAGGGTACATCGTCGATGAGTGAGAGCACGGAGAGCTCTAGATCGCACTCGTTTCAGGTTGCGGAGAGTAGCGTTAGACCAAGGCGGTTTTCTTGGACGTCGGCACTTCGGTACTGAAGCACAAACACAGTCGCGCAAAAGGCTATTATAGCGAGCGGCTGCTGTATCGATATCAAGGTCATTCAACACGTTCCAGTTGATCCGGGACAAGGAACGTCTCAGCAAACGGAAATCGGTCTTCCGGAAATTGAGCCGAGTGGCAGTCATGGTTTCATCAAAACGAATTTGAACGTTCGCGCAGGGTGGAAATTGTCAAGAGGAACGATGACATCAGGCGCTTCAACGACGACACAGTCCAGAAGTGCACTTTCGCTAACGAAAACCAAGTCATGAAAACGAGACTGGAAATTGGGAACAAGGTTTATCTGGCTCAGTCCACGAAAAGCCGTGCCGTCAACAAGCAAGCGGCTGGCAGGAGTAGTTGAAGATGCAATCGGATCTGGAAACGCATAACCCTGGCCTGAGGGTGACCAGCTAAGCCCAGGCTGATTAAAAACACCAAGCAGAAGAAGCACATCCGTTATATCAGCCATGGACGATGCAAATTCTGTAGCATCCAGATGAAGCTGCATTGTGGTGCAGTCATGTCGACGTTCAGGGGGAATATACACCGCTCCAATGAGGATGTCCCGCGAAGTGAGGTTGACCTTAACCCAAACCGCTTCAATTGTAGTAAATAGTTCGTTGGAGATTACGCAGGAGGCGAATTCGTTGGAAACAGCGATGAGCACACCACCACCGCGAGTACGAATGCTGTTGGATGAATTACGGTCTAATCTGTAGACAGTAAAAGAGTCACCAAACAGTTGCACTGAATTGATCCTCCCATCGAGCCAAGTTTCCGTGAATACATAAACGTCATATTCCCCGTCAAGCGCAGCCAGATAAACATCGTCCAATTTAGTCATGAGCCCCCTGGTGTCCTGATAGTAGACACGTACACCGCTAGAGGGTTCGATGCGAGCCGTGTCAATGATAACTTGTCCAGGATCCGCACTAGAGAAAGGTGAACTATCAGGCAGCGAAAGATCACCTGACGTAGAAAAGCTCGAAGTGGTGGCCATAAGCGAAGATGAACTGAATCGAAGTGGCGGATCAACAGTTGAATTCACATGGACGAGTTCATACTTGCCGTAAACGAGTGGTTGGAAGACCCCTTCACCAGGCCCGCACACAGGGCCGGGACGGCTGCAGGTCGCTGGCGGGAATGGCTCGACTGAGGCGGGGGGCTCGGGAAAATAAGGTGAAAAATAAAATGTGATTCCAGATGGGACTGATATACTTTTATGGGCAGATAATATTCAGGCCGGTCATGGTGGTTACTCATGGTTACTCCAATTGTTATAATTATTATCTTTAATCAACATGAACTAGACGCAACAATATCGATATACGTGCGGTTCTGTTTTAAAAGCTACGCACCAAAATGTATAAAGATATTTTTGGGCGCCCATCCAGATTTCTATGCGCTATGAGAAAATTTCCCTGCAAACAATATCCAGCTTGAAATGTGGAATGAAAATATTCCAATCACAAAAACAAACGTTTTAAAAAATATCAGCTTCCTGTGCCCATCAGTTTAAATTTGGTTTTAGTTGGGCCGGCTTATGTACATGTGCGCTTAAATTTCGTATAGCTTAACACTTCAAACACGATGTCGCCAAAAAACGTGTAACGGCAATTGTGCAATGACATAGTTTAGCCATTTCTTGATGAATTTCAAAAATGGTTATACCTCTAGAATTCCTAGGGTCTGTAGATTATTCTGATAGTAAAAAACTACAAGGGACAGCCCTATGGGGTTGTACGCAATGGTGACGTAGGACTACGTGGTCTTATATAACAAAACTAATTTGTTAACTGCAGCAGGAGCTTGAGTTTTGTGTAGGAATAGGAATTTGAGCGGGGTTCTCTCTGTTTATACTCTTTAGTATGACGCGCTTGACATAGATGGCCCACAGCGAATCACGAAGAGCTACTGATTCCGATCAATCGTGGTGCGGCTTCTTCCTCCTTCTATGGATGCTCATGTGGGCTGCAGCCTTCGTTGTGTACTGGATAACAATGTTCAAAGCCACGCGCCGACAGCACTGCTGCTGCTGCAGCTGATGCCGACTTCTGATGCCGGAACTGAATCCGATCAGCGGTTGGGGCCTGCCTTGATAGCTAACTGCTTGCGGGGAGCCTTTCGTTGTGTACCGGAGAACTCCATAACTCACCACGTGGTGATTGGATAAACACCGTTTGGTGAGACCGAATGGAATTCAGCTTTGAAATCTGTGTAAGGGAAATCGCTTTTCGCAGGCAATCGGTGATAATTTTAATTATCATAGCAACAGTTGCACATTCGTGCAATTTTCAATAGTGACATTTTGAAAAATGATAAAACCTTAAATTAAACAGATGCGTAGAAATATTTCTGATGGATTGGTGATAAAATTTTTGAAATTGGTGCAGGAGCAGCTGAGTTATTAACGTTCAAAATCTTTCATAATTTTGTTACATGTTCCATTTTCGGTTTTCACAAAGTGTACCCCCATATAGAAATCACAGACGTAGTCCTACGTCAAAAGATTGAAAATAGAGTCGCCTACTTTTTCAAAAGCGAAAAAAGTCGTTCCACTTTTTTTAAAGGTGTATTCATGGATTTGATGGCTTAAGATCTATACTGTTGATTGATGGGCACAAATGTTCATAATTAACCAAAATACAGTCATGGTTCCTATATATGGATCCTGGAGACAACGGAATGGACCCTAAATTCTTACTAATATCTCAGTTCCAAGTGTTTAAAGAAAACCGTAGAACTCTACGATCAGTTTCATGGATTGCAAATTTTACGGGTATTCCGGATCTTTCGGATGGCCATCCAGGACCATGTTTTTGTCACGACCCAAAATTCATTCATATATCACAGTTTCAAGTATTTTTTTGAAAAAAAAACCACGCAGCTTTAGAATAAGTATCAAGGATGGACCACTTTTCCGGACGTTACGGTTCTTCGGAAGGACGGGACCATGGCCAGCTGGGTCCATGTTCATGTCACGACCCCAAATTCTATCTTATTTCACGGTTCCAAGAATTTAAAATAACGAGGTTTTTTCACAGTTTCATGGATTGACCACTTTTACAGATCTTCCGGATCTTCCAGTGTTTTTGAAAAAAAAAAAAAATCGTGGAGCTCTAGTTTCAGTATCATAGATGGATCACTTTTACGGATGTTCCGGATGTTCCGGAGATCGGTACTATGGCCATCCGGGTCCATGTTTATGTCATGACACCAAATTCTTTCTTGTATCGCAGTTCCAAAAGTTTACGAAAAAACCGTGGAAGTATAGTATCAGTTTCATGGATTGACCATTTGGCCTCCTGGGACCATGTTTATGTAACGACCCCAAGTTCTTTCTTATGGCACAGTTCTTAATGTAAAAAAAAAACTTGGAGCACTGGAATCAGTTTCATGGATTGATCATTCTTACGGATGTTCCGGATCTTCCGATGAACCTTTCCGTTGTCTCCCGGATCCATATAACATTTGTGCCCATTAATCAAAATTAAAGATCTTAAGCCACTTGCAAAACCCATAAACACGCCTTAAAAAACGTGTAGCCCGTAGAACATCAGAACGTTGCGAGAACCAGTTGGCCGATTCTTGAGCTTTTTGGAAGCTCCGTGAACTAATTGGATGTTCCTTGGAGTATTTGGAAAATTATAAAAAATATTATAGATTTCGTGAACTAATTAAAAAAACAAACGTGAAATAGTCGTAAGATCCATGATTTACCCAGAAGTTCCTTTTGGATCTTTTTTGAAGTTCGGTGAAACTATCGGAAGCTCTATGAAATTTTCGGCTGTTCTGTGAACAGTAGAATGTTTCGTGAAGTTGTCAACATTTTGGTGACTTACTCGAACTTGTCAGAGGCTCCATGAACTAGCCGGAAGATCCTCACACTGAACTTGTCGGAGACTGTATAAACATGTTTGAAGTTGCATACAATGTATGTTTTATGAACTTCTTGGAAGTTCGATGAACTTACCAGAAGTAACTGATCAGAACTTGTATGAACTTCTTCGAAGCTGTATGAACCAAAAATTGTTAGAACTTGTCGGAAGCTTTATGAATTGGAAATTGTCCAAAAAACCTCTTCATACAATATCCAAGAAATCCAGTCCAGAGAATTGTGGGAAATTGAGAGATCTTTAGGGCAGTTCCATTAAGTTCAGGGCGATTCCAAGAACATGATTAGGAAAATATCGAGAACTTAAGGGACGTTCCGTGAATATCAGGAATGATTGAAGATCTTTAGGGTATTTTCATTAACTTTACAATTTTTTTGGGAACTTGAAATAAGTTCTTAGGAATGAAAGGAAATGCCAAGAATTTTGTGGAACATTCATAAACAAACTGCAGAATTAGAAGTTCTGAAAAGTTTTGGAACATTTTGGGAAGCTCAGAGAACCTTCATGAACTTTAAGGCAGTTCCGGCGTAAGCTTCATGAAAACTGCAGGAACTTTAAAGGTATTTTGATAACATCAGGGATAGCTACATAATTTTGCGAAAGTCAAGGGAACTTCAGAAAAGTAGAGAGGGCTTATTGTTGAATCTTCACAGAAGCTCCAAGTAGTTCAGAGAACCTTTGTAGGTATAGGGATGTTAAGGGATTTTCATAGATCTTAAGGGCGGTTCCAATGGTTTTTCGGAAGTTCCAACGACTTTATGTTGCCCAGGGCAGTGTTGTGAAAATATCAAAAGATCTAATCTCACCAATGTGCATAATCTCATTTGAGTATCGTAAACCAAAAACTCAACACGCAAACAACAGCCGATGATATTACAAGCTGTGATATGGTTGCTATGATATCATGCTAACAAAACTCCCCGGCTACAATTCTAACCAAACTGTGTTGAGTTTGAGCTTCAAGATTTTTGCTGACATCCGAACACGAAACGAAACTTCCATCACTGCTGGCAGCAGTAGCTTCGTGTCTGCCATCTGTGAAGCGTAAAGAAAGATAGCAAACTATGCTTTCTCTTTCTAAGAAAACGATGTGCAAAGGAATCATTTTTGTGGTAAGTCAACTCGTGGCTGCAACTTTACATGTTCTGAATAGTCTCGCAATATCAAAGGAGCTTGTAAAAACAATATCATGCTTGATATTTTATTCCAATATCATGCGTGATATTGGGAGCCCTTGAGAGCGAAACAAAATCATTTGAGAGAGGATTATGCCATCACTGGCCCAGAGAAATCGAAAAAATTTCCAACCCAAAAGATTTATCAACCGAACTGGGAATCAAACCCAGCCACCTCCAGCATGGCCATGCTTTGTAACTGTGCCTATACAAACTGAACTAAGAGAGGCTCCAATCGACCCCAGACAATATCAGCTGCATCAAAATTTGAACAAATACGATCGAAGTGCATATATTTGGACACATTCCAATGGAGCAGCCATTGTCTGAGATTTGGCTGATCTTGTAGAAAAAAATATCCGGGCTTCAGTACGATTTGGGGAACCTAGAACATCGAATATTCATGAAATTACGCAATGTGTAATCCACATAGACACTATGAATGTAAATGGACATATTTCGATGCAGTAGACATTTTCTGAGCTTTGGTTGATATTGTAGTACAAATTATCCGGACTCCAGGACAATTTGGACCATAAAGAACACCTGATATACATGACAATAGGTCATGCATGATCCATATAGGCACTATGAACCCGTTTGAACATATTTCGATGCAGCTACAATAGGTCATGCATGATCAACATCGACACTTTAATCATGTTTCTTTCATATGAGAACAATTTTTCAAGAATCGGTCCCCCAACTGATTTTTGAGAGCAAGTTGAAATCTTAGTCAAATAGTGTTGAAAACTCTGAAAGATCTTTGACTTAGACTTCAACGTTGGGAAGAGAGCTACAGGGAAGTCCCGAGATCTTCGAGGAAGTCCAGGGAAATTCACGAAAGTTTAGAGATTTATATCTAAATTACGTTAAATTCAAAGTACCTTAGCTTAGCTTAGACTGATTGCACAAATCAAATGGTTCCTACTCCATGATTGATCAAGATCAGTGTAATTGCACATTGGATCAATTGAATGGTACAGTAAGCGTGTACGTTATAAAGGAGCGCTTATTTCACCACATTCGCAAATCGGCTACCAGATCAGGGTCTTCTTTACAAATTTCGATATTTTTTTCTTTCGAGCATCCTCCGGAACATCGAACTTAGACTTGAAAATGAAACATTCTTGCCCAGGAAGTTGACGGAAGTTGGCCTTGACGTAAGTTTCGTCATGCATCACGATGTACCACGATTTGGTAAGCAACTTCGTGTAAAGTTTCCAGGCGCAGGTTTTCACAGTGATGTTTTGCTTTTCATTCCGGTTTGGGAATTTTTGCACCTTGTAAACATGTAACACAGCACGCTTCATGGTTTTCTGCACAAAACCGACTGACACCTTGGACTTTTTAGTGACATCTTGAATTTACATTTTTGGACGGTTCTTGAACTGTTGCACCACATTCCTGGCCATTTTACTATCCATTGGATAACTCTTACGACCATTCCCTTCCTTCCTTCAGGCATTCAGATGTTCTTTGAAGATTATTATCACACGAGAAACAGTTGTATTTGCAATTCTAAGCTTTCTAGGGATCCATCGGGGGGACGCCTCTGGATTTTGATTGTAAGTGTACCACATTTTTTCACGGACAATTACTTGTTCGACGAGATGACTGGAACTACTGTGTGAATAACTATGAAACTTGACAGATGTAAATACTCTATGAATAATATTTACTCAAATTTTCAGGTTTTTTACTCATACGGTTCAAAAGTTACAGAAGATTTTCGGTGTGCCATGTTTATCGAATACACCCTGAGGTTCGAGTTTCGAACGCCTTTGGATACGGTTGTGTCTAAAGTTTGCTCTCTGTTTTGTGCGTGCGTTCGCTTTCATAGTTTTCGGCTGCATTTGCCGGATTAGCGTTGGCACTCTGCCTCCCGGACGGTTATATGTGTGTGAGTGGTGGTTTTCTCGCTTTCCGAGAAGTTTTAGAATCGGGAAAGAAAACAAGATTCATCATGTTTGCAAAATTGCAAGCATCAGAAGATTTGGCGCTGCGTGGTTTGATTGTTTCTCCCGGACCAGAAATTTGTGGCATCGCGAGTAAAAATTTTAATTTCTGTTTATTTACGCGGTGATGAGAACGGCGCTGATCTATTGTTAGGATTTTGCGATGTGCATTGCTTTTGTGCACGGAGTGACTTGAAAAAGAAAAGTGAAGAAAAGTGATATTTGGTTGTTGTGTGGTTGGAGTGGAGAGAAAAATATGCGTCGAAGCATCGGGAATGCGCTCCCGGGTGAAGTGATTTGGTGAGTACGTTCCAGTTGAAGATTGTTGAAAAGTGTATTTGTGGTGATGGAAATTATGGTTTAGATGACACATGGCTTCAAACATTTTGTGTATCCAAATAAACATATTACATACTAAATACGCACAGGGCATCGTCTGCTGACCATTGCCGCGGGTATATCGTGGGAGTCCCAGGTTCCCGGTTCAAGATTTAGTTGGCGGCGGTAGTTAGTGTGAATAAGGGCGTCTATGTGATGTTTTGCTGTACCTGTTGTGGACATCTAGTGCATCCTATTCCCTTAACTTGTTGAGGACACCCTGTCTTGCCTCAAAAGTTACCCTTTTTGAAGTACTAGTCTTCACAACATAAAGGGCACCATTACGGAGCATGAGATTTGATCAAATTATTCGCTGGGTGAGGGATAGAGGATGACACACACACACACACATACACACACACATGTTCATCGAATACACCCTTTATGTGTAGATTTGTTTTCCAGACATTATCTTAGTGTCTGAAATTTAACGTGAACAGGCTTTACTCTACACCCCCCTGTAAGTTCTTACAAGGAACGGAGGGGATTGGTTGGTAGTAATGGTAAGCCTTAGGCACATGGATTGCAAATTATCAATGTTCCTAATGTTTCAAGTGGATGAACCTGCATAGATACGCAATTTATTTAACCATTGAACCTATTTTGCTTTACTTTTTCCACCGCAATGTTCATAAGCTCGCTGCAACCGATAAACCAACTCACCTCTGCACGCCACTGTTTCCCTTCCGATCGAGCGACTAGTTTGCCATTTCGGACAAAAAATGATTCCTTTCTCCGCTGTACCATCAGTAAGAAAGCGGTCGGTACCTGACTGACTGGCAACTAAATAACGATCACATGAAATGGTTTACGACAAGATGCTTCTATTTTATATTCCTTCTTCAACGACCTCTCCCCAATGGCACTGATTGAACCGCGATTCAAAGATACGAACATGGCGATGATGATGATCGCGAGCGATGATGGCCTATGAAATTACAGATCAACCAAACCAGGACATCGCAGACGCACACACACACACATACACACACATACACCACACCGCACCCCTTCTCTAATGTGAACCTTTCAGTTTCTTGACATCTGGAAATAAGTTTAATTTTCCTGCGTTCGCATTGATGAAATGCATAAAATACCAACACCCCTCATCCACTCAGGCGACCAGCTTGACGTGAGCTGACAACGGTTTTTACAGCACCATAAAAGATTATTTATAAACAGTCCATTCGTGAGCGCTCGCGTGGTAAGGATCAAAACGCAAAACATTAATTTTCCTCTCATCAATTTTTTTTTTACAATTGTGTGCGCAAGCCATTGTCGTCATCCCGCAATGGTGCAGTATGATTTGAATGTTGGCTCATAAAATCGGGACTGTCTCGAACCTCCACTAGGACTCGAACGCGGCGGGAGGCTGCCTGACAACATTGTAAACGACAAACGCGTCCATTGGCCGTGTTGTCATCACCTGAACGCTGCCCTAGGTAGGATTCCCCCCCATTCTATCGATTATTGCCTCTATGCTGGGAGGGATAACTAGCAGATCTTTTATTGTTGAAATAGATTGCCAGACGTGATACTTTCGCTAATTTTAACGATCCTACCTATCGATAGCGCTGGGTAACGATCAATTAGTGCGGTGATTTACGGCTCGGTGTTTGTGATCATCGTGTGTGGATGTGCGGAACAGGGAGTGGCGAGGTGGCGGGTTGAAAAGGGAGTGAATGCGTAAAAGTAAGTGTAAACGAGCCTTGCGGAGATCGTTACCGGGCTTGTAACCAAGTGGTAACCAGAAAATGAAGTACGCTGTAAATTAGGTTTATGTGGGAGTTCCAGCAGCGTGCTGGTTGGTAAATTGGCAGATTTTATTGGCTGGGTTTCAAACGATCAAATGGAGGGAAATGAGATTGAGTGGTTGGTTCTTGGTGGAATTTCAGCGTACAGGTTAACAAGCAAGCCCAACGTCAGGTTGCATGCTGAGGTATTGCGAGGAAATATCTGCGGTGGTTTTTGAATATTCATTGAAACGAGTTTCCAGCGGAAATTTGTTTCATTTTATTTGGCGTCACCGTTGCGTCACACGTAATAATGTTTTGCAACTTTTTCGTGCCAAAGCTAAATGAAGAAAATTATTTTTTCCTTGATTTGTGACCCATCAACTCATGATCCGGGGACCAACGGCTTTACTTTCTCAGAACATCCCGGCGGCGCCGACTGGGATTGAACTCAGGCCTGCGGGGGTGAGAGGTAATCACGTTTACCACTACACCACCGGCGCCACTAAAGCAGAAAAATAATAAGTTGCACTGAATCTTCAGTTCATTGTTTATGGGCAAAACGCAGCGAAGACGAAAATCAAAAAGTAGTCGAAATTTCCCAAAATATTCCTTGTCTGGCAAGCAATCTGCAGTTGTAGGATGAAAAGCGAATCTTTCGAAGCTTCAGGGACCATGAACCAGCACATTTACCAGGAAAAGTGCCTTTGGAAGAGATTACTGTCTTTTTTTTTAGTAGCATGAGGTGGATTGCCTATTCTGACTGGACGTGACAATTAACCTGACACTACTCAAATTCTGTCAAACAGTGCACTGGTACAGTGAAAATGGCGTCACAGTGGTTCCCAAGGAGATGAACCTGTCCAGTACACCAGAACTAACACCAATTGAGGAATACTGGTCAATTGTGAAGGACATACTGAAAAAAGGGTGGAACTGCAATTGGCAGCCAAACAAGTGGAAACAGGGCTCGTCCCAAATATGATGGGCCATGTACGAAGAAAAGTTCGAGCAATGGTCTATGGTAAAGAAGGAAGACTGAAACAATGGTCGTACAATAAATATAATACCCACTAATGTATAGCTGTTACATTGCTTTATGAAAAATAAAACGCAATTTTAAACCCCAACAAGACATTCTTGTCCGGGTTTTTTACGTGTTCGTGTTTGGTCGTTTTCAATGCAAAAGCTTCATTGGAATAAAATGAAAACGGGCGCTTTTAGTCTTTTAATACACGTGGGATTGTGGAATTGGAATTCGTTGTAAAATAAAGCTGTGTGTTATGGTTTTGCATTTGAGGTCACCCATATATGAGGCATCCGTCCTAAGATGTAGAAACCTGTGACAATGGAAGAACGTTTACGAATATGCCATGTAATCTGCATGCTGGGCAATATTTGGAGTATTTCTGGCTAATTGACATGATCATGTGGTATTCGTTCATTGCGAGAATTTGTATGTACAACTTCAAATGCCTCAATACCACAAATGTTTTGTTTCTGGGTTCATTATCAAAGAGCTTTGGGAGTTATGTGGAACGAGGGTTACGCGCTTGGCATAGATGGCATGGTGGGCTGCTGCTCGCGCTTGCGGGCAGCCTTTCGTCGTGTACTGTAGAATAATCTACAACGCCATGTGGCGAAAGTACTGCTGCTGCTGCTGCTGATGATGATGATGACCACTTGACACTACGCGCGGTGAGACCGTAGTGAATTCGATTTTTAAATCTGTGTTAGGGAAAGCGCTTTTCGCAGTCAACGGGTGATAATTTTCATTATTATAGCAACAGTTGTACATTCGTGCAATTTTTAATAGTGACATTTTTAAAATTTAAACAGTTATCACTTTATCATACCTGTAGATGAATTTCCAATCAATTGACTTGTTTAAAATTAATATCCATCCACTATTGAAAGAGAGATAAGTGGTCGAAACCTGACCTTTTTTTGTAACGCGGTCGATTTTGTTTTTTTTTTTAATTGCAATATGTTGCCGAAAGACGTTCTCCTACGTAAAAAATCATTTGTTTACGTAAGAAAAAAAGACAGAAACATAGAGCATATTTTTTTTGTTATTGTTAATGCATTTTTTGTAATGACTTACTTCGAATGTTCGTAAAAAAGAAATAAGGTCAACAATCAATAGTTTAAGCTTTACATAATTTTGTTTGGATCATTATCTTCACATATCTAGGAAAACATTACTGATACAAAGTTAAATGAAAAAGTAACGTTTTTTTTGTGTCTGTATTATAAAGTGAAAAGCCCTTATGGTTTTAGAATAATTCCTGATCAAGACTACATAAAGTCACCGGGCTTAAACAATCGTTGTTCGTAATGGTTTGTTGCAGTGGTCCTGGCACATTTCGAACTAATTACTCACTGATTCTTTATGCGCGCCCCTGCCCACTTCAAATCCATGCACTTCTTTAAAGAAAAGCCCGTAATTGTAGTATTTTTAGAATCTACAAAAAATTCAATTCCCTTTTATTAAAACTAGGGTAAAGATAAAACTTGTCTAAAATCAGTTCGCCAAAAAATTTAAAACTACGCCATTTTCCTGTTTATTCAGCATTCTTGAAATTGTTGGATGTTTCATAGTTCCTCTTCCTCCGGAACATCCCTTAAAAAATGTCACTGCCAGAAAACCTTCTCATTTCTCTGAAGTTCTTTGGATATTCTTTAAGATCTCGGATCTTTACTGAAGTTTTCGGAAATACCCTGAGTTTCTTTAAATTTCTATAAAATTCCTGCAATTTCCTTGAAGTAAATTGAACTTCCCTGAGGACCTTAGATCTACCGTGATTCTTCTGAACTTATTTAAATTGCTCAGAAGTAAATAAAATGGTCCTAACAATCTTTAAGGTTCCTTGAAAATCTGTGGACTTTCCTGAAATTTCTGAAACTGCATTTTTAAATTTCCGGAAAGTCTGAACTTTCGTGAAGTTATTGGCACTGCACTTAAGGTCTTTGAGTTTCTCGCAAAATCTTCAAATCTAACTTCCATGAGATTTTTGGAACGTATTTAAAGTTTTCACAATTTTGCTTAAGTTCTCTGAACTTCTTCAAAGTTCCTGCAGTTTCTCTGAAGATAGTGATACCGCCTTGAAATGCTTAAAACTTCCCTGAAGTTTCCGAAATTTGACTGAAGTTCTGGGAATGCCCCTTATTATTCCGCCGTCTGTTCATGAAGCTTTTCCAAAAACTTCGATATTTTCTTTCATTCTTCGGAACTTCTTAATAGTTCCCAAAATGTTTGACCCCAAACTTTGATCGTAGACTTGAATAACTGTTATTGATTTAAATCACATTCTAAATTTGAACAACAAAAATGGCTAAATCGTAATCGATAAACTAGCCCGTAGAATGGTTTCTAATTGGTATGGTATGGTAATTGCATAGAATAGCGTTAAAATTTACCAAAATGACCTTAACAACTTTAAAACGGCCTGACAATTCTGAAAAAAATAAAACTTGAAAGTATCAACTCTCATAATAATGTAACGTAAAAATGGTCCTAAAAATCAAAAAATATCCAAATATGTCAAAATGGCCATAACTTACCAAAATGCCTTTGAATTGCGAAACTGGACATGACATCACTATTTAAAATAATCCAGGATAATTTTAAAATCAAATATATTTTACACGAAATTTCAAACACATATGAAAAATATGTGTGAATATCTGTGACCCTCCAGAAAGCAGTCTGTGACCCCCAAGACTTTTCCATTGAGCCAAATGCGGACATCGTACAAGACTTTGTTGAGTCTGTGGAACATCAAGATCTGAAAGCCAGGATAAGCTAGAGAACCCAAACAACGTTGCCATTACAATCCACATGATATCATAT
Source organism: Ochlerotatus camptorhynchus (assembly GCF_037179485.1). NCBI lineage: Eukaryota > Metazoa > Arthropoda > Insecta > Diptera > Culicidae > Ochlerotatus > Ochlerotatus camptorhynchus. The sequence continues at coordinate 1,423,926 of NW_027040670.1, forward strand.
CCCTTGAAGCTCAGAAATTTCCACATGATCCCCATGAACCACTACGGATTCAGAAACTCACCAGGACTTCGTGCAATATCTGATAGAGTTTATAGGACATCAAGACCTGAACTTCAGGCACATTGTGGAACTTGAATACAGTATGCGTGATAATGTTTGCACCATTGAGCAAAGTCAAAATTAAAAAAATTCTCAAAAATTTCGTTTTCGAGTTTTTTTTTTATTTATTTAAAGGGGGGATGTTTCTCAAAGTCTTAAACTATGCTAAAACTGAAGGCTTACACCGAAAACTACAGGCCGCCGTCAAAGCCATCAACAAATGGACGAAAAGCGTTGGTTTCACTGTGTCGGCAACAAAGTCACATGTCTTCTACTGCAGTCCGAACGCACGACGGGATCCCGTGCGAGATATCTCAATTGAGGGAACTCCCGTACCAAAGACCAACCGGCTGAGGATTTTAGGTGTAACCATGGACCGAACGTTATCCTTCAAACCTCACTGCAATATGGTTAAGAAAGCATGCGAATCTCGGTTACGGATTTTACAGATGATCGGTGCAAAACTTCCACGTGGCAATCGGACTTCTCTGCTGCAAGTTGGGTCAGCCATAGTTACTGCGAAGCTGCTCTACAGGATTGGACTTGTTAGTCGAGGAGGGCCAGCAACCTTGCAGACTCTCGCTCCTGCCTACAACAAAATGGTTCGCTTCGCTTCCGGAGCATTCGTGACGAGCCCGATTAACTCGGTGATGGCCGAAACTGGGACTCTACCCTTCGAACTGCTAGCAGCACAGACCACAGTACACATTGCCATCCGAATGCTCACAAAGAATCCAAACAGCAGCACCCTACCTCTGATTACACGCGCTTCAAATCGCCTCCAAGAAATAACCGGTTCAACGCTTCCTGCTGTCGGTTCACTCGTGAGGCAGAGCAATCGCTTGTGGCACGCACGAAAACCGACGATAGTGTGGGATGTGAAAAGAAGCATACGTGCTGGAGACCCACCGGAGAAAGTTCGTCCAGTTGTTCGACAATTACTGGAGACCCGCTTCCATAGTTCAACCATCGTCTACACGGACGGCTCCAAGTGTGAAGACACGGTAGGAGCTGCATTCTTCTACGAAGGGCTATCTAGGACCTACAGTCTTTCGAACGAATGTAGTGTTTTCTCTGCGGAGGCCTACGCTATTAAAATGGCCACCACCATCCCTAATGTTCAAAATGAGTTGCCCAACAAACAATTTTAGCTGCAGAATAGCTTATACAGCCAAAATTTGCCTTATGCAGCTAATTTTTGCCTGTATAAGCTAAGCTGCAGCTAAAATTGTTTGTTGGGTGGTTATTTTCACGGACTCCGCAAGCTTCCTACTGGCTTTGGAGGCTGGAACTTCCCGGCACCCTTGGGTGCAGGAAGTAGAGAGAATCGTGCAAAGCAAAAACATCCGTTTCTGCTGGATCCCTGGACACGCCGGCATCAGGGGAAACTCTGAAGCTGACCGACTAGCCAATGAGGCTTGAAGACAACCAGCCATCGACGTACCGATTCCAAGCGAGGATGCGATAAAAGCGGTGAAACATGCGATACGTGGTCAGTGGAATAGGCAGTGGCTTAGCACAACATAATCGAAGCTGAGGGAGGTGAAATTCGACACGCACAGATGGACAGAACGAGGAAGTTCAGCCGACCAGCGTATGCTTACACGTCTGAAAATCGGCCATACGCGACTAACCTACACGTTTCTTCTAAAGAAGGAAGCCCCACCGGTGTGTGAATGTTGTGGCACGGTGTTGGATGTAAAGCACATCATTCTTGAGTGCAGGAAATACGACGAAGAGAGAAGGAAAAATGACATCAGCACCAGTCTACGTGAAGCTCTGGACAACACGGAAGAAAGAACAACACGAATGCTTAATTTCCTACATGAAACGGATTTGTACAAAAAACTCTAGAATAACAAATTACAAGAACTTTAGAATAACAAATTGCCCTCGACTTCGCCCCGCAATCTTCCTTTACGATCTTCGGTGCCGTAAAGTCACTGATCCTGTGTTCCTTTGCCATTTTCCTTATTGAAAGCACTGAATTCACCCGAATCATCCTTTTGATAGCAGTGATAACCCTCGGAACCCGAGCTGACCTCGGACGACCTGTGGCCACCTTCGCGGATAGTTGTCCTTTCTTTTCTCGGTCTAAAACCCTTTTGACGGTCCACCGGGACACTCTTACGGCGATTGAAATGCCTTTTTGCGACATTTGCGCGTGGGACAAATCACGAATACGCTGCCACTTCGTCATGGTGCAACTGTCAAACTAAGTAAATCATTTTCTTTTATACACCGCCTACTACGGTATGAGCTATAGGCTACGTGCATGCAAAGAAAACCAAGGCATATGCACAGGTGAAACGGGAACCTTATATGGACGATGGTGCAAACATTATCACGCATACGGTATATCTTTGTCTTGTTATTCTTCGCATTTTTAGCTTATTGCTTATTGAATATTATCTTATTGTGTTATTGTAGCTTAGTGGTCTAGTTGCAACAGTTATTAATTAAGAGCTTTCGACTAAACCACCAAGCATTTTATTTATAACATTGTAGAACGATGCACACACCCCAAGTAACATTTCAAGTTTTATCAAGGTTTTAAAGCGTTCTACAAGTCCAATTCATGGTCTACAAAACCCTCATAAAACCAAAATTGTTACTTGGGACACTTGCTTCGATCCTCTCCAATTTCCGTTCAGTAGAAAAAGCATGCGAAATCAAATGATCGTACTAAATATGAACGCTTTTTATTCGCTTTTAGCATATCCATGTTCCGAACCATGGAGAGACCAGTGAAGAAAGCACAAGTCTGATAATTGCAACGTTCTTGGTTTGAGTCCAGTCAGCACTTTTTTTCTTTCCGTCATAATTATTTTCTCTCACTTATACGCTCCACATTTTCCGGTATCCAATTTTCTTGCATTGGACCGCAGCTCGGTACATCTCACCCTCCGTTCATGCGGTCTCCACTAACATCCTGCAATGATGAATCCCACATAATGTTACATCGCCCGGTTGGGTATATATATTGCTTATTCCAATTATGCCCCACATGGTGTAGTGTAGACTCAAACAGCACTAAGGACACAGGATATATGTACTATATACAATAGATCAAAGTACTGGTCGCAGGGGTTTTATGTCCCGAACAGAGGAAAACAAAACCGTGGTTTATGCGAATCTGAGCAACCGGAACTCGGATTCTAATCAGATTGTACGACCGCATATTGAAATTTCCAAAATTTACCGTGAGATTAAAAAAGAGTTTCGGTTTGACAGCTCATTTTTGGTTCGCTTATGGAACCATTCTCTGCTTCACCCATGATGGCGGTCATGGTTTACGATTTGTTTCCCCCATGTACATAAATTGTCTACTAACGTCCATGGATTCGAATGCAAAACCTTGCCAGCCAGGTTGTTCCTATTTGGCCTTATGGGATAATATGACTGGCTAAGCTTGTGCCAAAACGGGGGATCCACCATTGAGCGCATGCGATCTGATATGGCGCTAGTGATTTCAATTGGAATTTTCATTCAAAACTTTTCCCCTTTTCTGGCGTCGTAGGGGCAATTGATAACAGACAATTGAATGACAACTCTGTTCCACCAATCGAGCAACCCCTCGTTCGGTTGAGCGATGCAACCCGGTAGATATCCTCGATCCGAACGACCCGGGTGCACTCATAAAAGAGTCTCTTAATTTTAATTGATCTGCATTGAATCAGCCGGTTCGGTTCGGTTCGGTTCGTTCGCCTGCACAGTCGCCGGTGCCAATGCAGGCAAGCGAACCAGATCGAAAAGTCTTCCGTAGATCCAACATTGCACGTTTTATGACATCTCTTCACTCTTCGGATCATCTTGTCGTAGGATATGGTGTGGTGGAATGGTAGCTCGGAAGAACTGGCTTGCACTGTTTAGACAGCCAAGGATGGCCAAACCGAGACACAAGTCGATGGCGATGAATTTTAAATGAACCACTCTTCCGACGACGTCGATGACGATGACGACAAGATAATCGCTTTTGATCACTGCTGGTTTGGACTGCTCGAGTTGTCTTTACGATGCCATTTGGGGAAATGATGGTTGTCAGGCAGGCTGGGATCGACCCCCGTTGCGTTTGTTGAAACTTATAGGATGAAGTGCTGAAATTCAGTTCAGGCACAATTTGGTCCAAATAGTAATGACTGATGTCGCCATAAAACCTCATACAAATATTTGTTGTGGAATGTATGCATTTCATCCCCACAACAAGGTCAATAAATCTGTCACACGAATAGATGGCATTCCTCTCCCGATCCGAAAAGGCACTTTTAGAAGCTCTTAGTAAGAATTGTCGCACGTCCAAAGACCTCAAGCTGAGGTTTTATCACCAATTGCAATCGTTCTCCAACACGCATTCACATGTAAACAAGTCGGTTGCTATTTGTAATAAAAATGTTGAATAATTATGAAGTCAAACGTCCCCCCAGCTCACCGGACATTCAATCTCTTCAAATTCGAATAGCAGCTGGAGAGGTAGCTGGAAGAGCGGTCTGTCACTTTGCTACACATTTTGCTTGAATTGCTGGTTAGGTACCAGCCGTTCAGTTGTGCAATGCCACCGATGTGCTACCTTCCATTTATGGCGGGAAAATATTGATCCAAGGGGTTCTTACAAGTAGCGACGACGACGACGATGAAGACCCGAGTGTCGATCCGTTTTAGATATGTGAGCATTTTTTGCTTGTGGTTCGAGCAGATCGATCGAACGACCGATCGATGCCAAGATTGATTCAGGTGACATTTTGCACTACTTGTCGATCGATTTATTGCCGATTAATGTTTGTTATGGCTCGGTAATGAAGCGAGGGGGAAAAAAGCGACCATCAATCCCAGGGAATTAGAGTCGGACGATTTATTGGAGCAGATTCTGGTCGATTAGTTTTGCATTCATTTTTTTTTTTTTGCTGAATTGGATGAACTCTCCGAAATGTCACCGGAGGGTATTAGGAGCCTCAGCTTAAATTAGCAAGAGCACGTGGTGAGTATATGTATAATTAGCGGATGTCGTAAAAGTAGAGTTCATATTTTTAATGGCATTCTTTCAACTTAACGATATTTATGATGACTTTTCACCCTGTGAGAGAAAGGTGTTATGGTGCTAACGGGTGGGGAAATTAATGTGCTTCGAATGCTGTTTCATGAACCATCGTAAGGCGAGGAATGTAGTTTACTTGCTTGAGGCGGTGCATTTCAACGCTATGAACGACGAGTCAATTAGCTATCCTTTTTAAATTTTATATTTTTTTGTTGTTAATGAAACATTGCATCTGAAGATTTAATTATGTAGATAGCCATTGGAGGAGTTATCAAAGAATAAAACTCATGTTAGTTGTTTTATGTCATGTTTGTAATTTTATGCATACGGGTTTGCGTCACTTCGTCATACTAAACTGCAATAAGTCATACATCCGTTAAGCTCAGCCTTTTTACGGTCTTTGGTCTGGTTAATTTCTCTTTCACAAGTGAACCAATCATATCATACCTACAGCAATAGTGCTGAAACCTGCATAAAATTTTCAGCAACATTTATAATCTGCTAAATTAACCTAGGTATTTGTATTTGTATTGAATCTTAATGATTTAAAAATTAATTTAAAAACTACTACACACTGCACAAAATACAATCATTCTTGTCGACTCCGTAGTCGGTTTCGAAAAGTGTCAGCAGAAATGTTGAAGTCAAACAAGCTATACTTATCTTGGATTCTTCGACTTATAGCACGAATAGGATTGTTAGATCCATACAGTGTTCGTCTCGGTGGTTGGTGCAACAGCTGTCTTGATCGCCGCACACGTTGAGGGGCGTAGATATTGAGCTGACTCAGCAATGTAGGGCTGTCTACTTCGGACCGTAAAATCTTGGCGCCAAAGATGACTTGGTTGACCTTGTGTCTAGCCACTAGCGGTTCAATACCAAGCAGTACACATCGATGTTCGTAAGGAGGCAGCCTTAATGGATCTGACCATGCTGAGCTACGCAGGACACTTCTCACAAATTAACACTTCACTGATTCTATGCGTGAAATCCACACAGCATCATATTGTGCTGCAAAATGGCTACAAAATGGTAAGTTGACAACCTGGAAGGAGCAGAATACCTAGCCCTGGTCCTCACAAGTTCCTACTTCACGCCTCCTCTAGTTAGTCATATGATAACAAAAGACTACCAGCTGGGTGGCGTAGCCTGGGCAATGTTGCCAGTCCGGCAAAAGCAAAGTGAAGAGGTGCGACGCGAACACTGGCGCGGTAACCATAGTACGGTGATAGAGGAAATGAATCACCAAGCCTGAGCGTCTGTTCATCATGGAGGTGCGGCTCAAAACGGCGTCTGCTCTCGATGTTAGAAGCGGCTGATCACCGTCCTAGTGCCAGCGTGGGACTCTAAACAGAGCTGTGCACGATGGTCCCCCGGCAGGCCGAACAAGCCGCCCGAAAAAAAAAACAAAGTTTCAAATACTGAAGCAAGAAATATGGATCGGAACAATCGGCCCAGACCTACGCGACGAAATAAGGACTACGATTGGAAACTCGGAACATGGAACTGCAAATTGCTCGGCTTCCCGGGCTGCGATAGGTTAATCTGTGACGAACTTCAACCACGCAACTTCGAAGTCGTAGCACTGCAGGAACTTTGCTGGACGGGACAAAAGGTATGGAAAAACGGGCATCGAGCGGCTACTTTCTACCAGAGCTGTGGCACCACCAACGAGCTGGGAGCCGGATTTGTAGTGCTGGGTAAGATGCGCCAACGCGTGATTGGTTGGCAGCCGATCAACGCGAGGATGTGCAAGTTGAGGATTAAGGACCGTTTCTTCAACTACAGCATCATCAACGTGCACTGCCCACACGAAGGGAGACCCGACGACGAGAAAGAAGCGTTCTATGCGCAGCTGGAGCAGGTGTACGACGGCTGTACGCAACGGGACGTCAAAATCGTCATCGGCGACATGAACGCTCAGGTAGGACGGGAGGCAATGTATAGACCGGCAATCAGGCCAAACAGCCTGCATGTCGTATCGAACGACAACGGCCAACGATGCGTGAACTTTGCAGCCTCTCGGGGTATGGTAGATCGAAGTACCTTTTTCCCCCGCAAGGATATCCACAAAGTCACCTGGAGATCACCTGACCAACACACAGAAAGCCAAATCGATCACGTTCTAATCGACAGGAAATTCTTCTCCGGCATTATGAACGTCCGCACGTACCGCAGTGCGAACATAGATTCGGACCACTACCTAGTTGCAGTATGCATGCGCTCAAATCTCTCGACGGTGCATAACACCCGTCGAAGTCGAACTCCGCGACCCAACATTGAGCAACTACGGGACGCCGGAGTTGCCCAGGAATACACCCAGCAGCTGGAAGTTGCACTACCCACGGAAGAGCAGCTTGGCGCAGCTTCTCAGCGCCATAGGTAGTACTGCACTCCCGGACCGAAGAAATGACTGGTTTGACGGCGAATGTAAACTGTTAGTAGAGGAGAAGAATGCAGCACGGGCGAGAATGCTGCAACACCGCACGAGATTGAATGTGGAGCGATACAGACAAGCCCGGAACAGACAAAACTCGGTTTTTCGAAGGAAGATGCGTCAGCAGGAAGACCGAGATCGCGAGGCGATTGAAAATCTGAACCGCGTAAACTACACACGGAAGTTCTAAGAGAAGCTAAATAGTTCGCGCAAAGGCTACGTGCCACAAGCCGATATGTGCAAGGACTTGGACGGTAACCTTCTCATGAACGAGTGTGATGTGATTGAGATGTGGAAGCAGTACTATGACGCGCAGCAGAAAACGAAGGTGGCCCGGCAACAGACCTTGGTGCACGCGCAGAAGACGATATGCTACCGGCCCCTGATCTTCAAGAAATTTAGGAGGAAATCGGTCGGCTGAAGAACAACAAAGCAACTGGTGTAGATCAACTACCAAGTGAGCTATTAAAATACGGTGGTGAAGCACTGGCTAGAGCGCTGCACTGGGTAATTGCCAAAATTTGGGAGGAAGAGATATTACCGGAGGAGTGGATGGAAGGTGTCGTATGCCCAATCTACAAAATGGGCGACAAGTTGGATTGCTGCAACTGAGCGCCGCCTACAAGGTACTCTCCCAAATTCTATGCCGCCGTCTGTCACCATATGCAAGAGAGTTCGTGGGGCAATACCAGGCGGGATTCATGGGTGCCCGCGCTACCACGGACCAAATTTTCGCGATTCGGCAGGTTCTGCAGAAATGCCGTGAATACAACGTGCCCACACATCATTTGTTCATCGATTTCAAATCCGCATACGACACAATCGATCGAGATCAGCTATGGCAGATTATGCACGAGTACGGATTTCCGGATAAATTGACGCGATTGGTCAAGGCGACGATGGATCGAGTGATGTGCGTTGTTCGAGTATCGGGGACACTCTCGAGTCCCTTTGAATCTCGAAGGGGGTTACGGCAGGGTGATAGACTTTCGTGTCTGCTGTTCAACATTGCGTTAGAAGGTGTGATCAGAAGAGCTGGGATAGACACGAGTGGCACGATATTCAGGAAGTCCATCCAGCTCCTTGGCTTCGCCGATGACATTGACATTATGGCACGGAACTTTGAGATGGTGGCGGAAACGTACATCAGACTGAAGGTTGAAGCTAGGCGGATTGGACTGGCCATCAACGCATCAAAGACAGAATACATGAAAGGAAGAGGTTCTAGGGAAGATAATGTTAGCCTCCCACCCCGAGTTCAGATTGACGGTGACGAAATCGAGGTGGTCGATGAGTTCGTGTATTTGGGCTCACTGGTGACCGTCGAAAATGATACCAGCAGAGAAATTCAAAGACGCATTATGGCAGGGAATCGTGCCTACTTTGGACTCCGGAGGACGCTCCGGTCGAATAAAATTTGCCACCGCACGAAGTTGACTGTCTACAAGACGCCGATTAGACCGGTGGTCCTCTAAGGCCACGAGACCTGGACTGTGCTCGTGGAGGACCAACGCGCCCTTGGTGTTTTCGAACGGAAGGTGTTGCGTACCATCTACGATGAAGTGCAGATGGATGCCAGAACGTGGAGGAGGCGAATGAATCACGAATTGCACCAGCTGCTGGGAGAACCATCCATCGTCCACATTGCAAAAATTGGGCGACTACGGTGGGCTGGGCACGTCGTAAGAATGCCGCACGACGACCCAGTGAAAATTGTTCTAGAAAGCGACCCAACAGGAACAAGAAGAAGAGGCGCGCAAGGTGGATCGACCAAGTAGAAGGTGACCTGCGGATCCTTCGCAGACTACGAGGCTGGCGAACTGTGGCCATGGATCGAGTAGAGTGGAGACGACTTCTTCGGGCAGCAGAGGACAACAAGGCCTTAGCCTGATTGGTAAGGTAAGTATCATATGGTGTGCAGACGACAGAAGCAAATTCAAGAATAGATCTAACTAACGAGCAATACAAGAATCGTAAGCAAAGAGGGTCATCAAACTAACTAGCTGTCTTGAATATAAATCCTAGTTGTCGATCCACTATGTCCGAATAGTGCATTTTGAATGTGAGTTGATAATCCTGTACAACACCCAAATTTTTATCATTATCAACTCGATTCAGTAGTGGTAGTAGTGGTGTAGTGGTAAGCGTGATTACCTCTCATCCCAGCACGCCTTGGTTCAATCCCAGTTGACGCCGCCGGGATGTTCTGAGGCATAACATCTCTGATCACGCCTTTCTTCGGATGGGAAGTAAAGCCGTTGGTCCCCGGTTCATGAGTTGATGGGTCGATAGGTAGGGTCCAGGTGTGGAAGCTGCCTTCCTGGCACGTCGGTAGCATTGGTGCTCAGCACGGAAAACAAGATCGACGGAAAAAAATTGTGGGTAATTAAAATTGTTATTCAACAGATTGCGTTCAACGTATCCACATCGTATAATGGCTGCACCAAGCAGAACACTCGTAAGTCCACCGGAGGAAAGGCTCATCTCAAACAGATGGCTACCGGAGGAGTGAAGAAGTCTCATCGCTCCCGGCCAGGAACTGTCGCTCTGCGTGAAATCCGTCATTACCAGAAATCGACCGAGCTGCTGACTGCAAGTTGCCTTTCAAGCGTCTGGTCCGTGAAATCGCCTAGGACTTCAAGACCGATCTGCGCTTCCAGAGCTCGGCCGTTAACGGCCCTACAGGAATCCAGTGAGGCTTTTCATAAGGCAAATCAACTGATTTCTTATCGCGAACCTTGCTAACGCTGCTTTCGAACATTTAAAAGTTCAATAAATCATCAAAACCTCTTTCACGTTGGAAATCGATGTGTGGCCCTGAAAAGGGCTGATTGATTGTTTGGATGGTACGAATTTACTTGGAGCTAGTGTACTTGCCTTGGTTCCTTCAGAGACAGCGTGCTTCGTCAACTCACCCGGCAGCAGCAGACGGACAGCAGTTTGGATTTCGCGGGAGGTGATCGTCAAGCGTTTGTTGTATTGAGCCAGACGGGACGACTCAGCAGCAATACGTTCGAAGATGTCATTGACGAAGCTGTCCATGATGCTCATGGCCTTCGACGAGACTACGGTGTCCAGGTGGACCTGCTTCAACACCTTGTAGGTGTAGATGGCATAGCTTTCCTTCCTGCGCTGTCTCTTCTTCGTCTTCTCTCCCTTGACGATGACTTTCTGCGCCTTTCCGGACTTCTTGGCGGCCTTTCCACTGGTTTTCGGTGCCATAATTAAGCTGTTCGCTTTTGTAGAGAATAACTGATAGTCGTTTCGACGGTGGTGTCTCATTTTAACCCCGTAGCATAAGAAGCGAAACTCCTCCCCTTTTCAGTATGTTGCTACCCACTGTATGTATTGTATTGTATACTCTCGACGAGTGAAATAAACCGACCTATCTGGCTACTACTGAACCTCGTCGTAATGCTACATCGACATGTTTCGTCTACTTACTACTCTCTGACGACTGTGCTGGGGAAGCAGCATATGCATGTACACAGCAAAAAATAAATTTGAATATTACATCAAGGAGGATGCACTTCAATCATGTCGAAAATCTCATGTAATTTTTATGGCCACTCAAATAAACAAATGCAGTAAAAGCAGCGTAATATCAGTTCATGCACGGTATTAATGATATTTTTTTCCTTTTCGGCAAGTAATATTACACCATATTTGCGACACGACTGAAGTGCATCTACTTTGATGTGATATTAAAATTAATTTTTTGCTGTGTACGTAATTGGTGAATTTGTTAATTATTTCGACGCTTTTGGACAATGCTTGAATTTACTACTTTTTCAATAGTTTCTTGTTGAACACAAACAGTCAAAAGCATTGATATCGATGCGTAAGCGTAGTCCTGATCGATTGGTGATAAAATTATTGAAATTGGTTCAGGGGCAGCTGAGTTATTAACGTTCAAAATCTTTCATAATTTGGTTACATGTTCCATTTTCAGTTTTCACAAAGTGTACCCCCATATAGAAATCAAAGACGTAGTCCTACGTCAAAATAATGTTCTCCATAGTATTCTCTTATAGTTAAACGTAGAAAATCCGAGATCCAATCAGTCGTAAAGCAAGGAGCCGATTTTTGATCTTACGCTACTTATCCCGAGCAGGAGAAAATAACTAATGACTAACTAATGAATACCTACCTTTGATAAGCTTCAGCGCAGATGCTTTCCAACAATTTTGGAAACTTTTTCACATTCTTTCGCAAACTTTGTAACGGAATCCGCTGCCTTTACATGTTTCCGCAAATATGCTTTGGTCAGGGCCCAAAAAGTTTCGATTGGCCTGGCGTGGGGACAGTTTAGCGGATTCATCTCCTTGGGTATGAATTGGACCTTGTTAGCTTTATACCAGGCTACCGTGTCCTTGGAGTAATGAACTGACGCCAAATCCGGCCAAAACAGTATTGAGGTCCATAGCTCTCACGCCAACGTCACGAGTTCAAATCTCACCCCCGGACAAGACACGAATGACCCAAGACTGTGTTAAAGTGACTATAACTTCCGAGCCCTCGGTTTGACGGATGCAGCTTGATTTTCTTCTGCTTCTTAAACGTCTTTAGACCCATTATTGCCTTGGCCCACTGGGCGTTACTCTTCGAGAATCCCACTTTTTAGCCACGTCTCGAACCGAAGCACTTCTCTTGTGCGTGAAAGCTTGCACGATTTTCTGGTCCAGATTTCGGTCAAGAGGGTTCGATTTACGTCCATATTTTTACTTGTGCTGGAAAATTGCTTCATCACCATACTTCCGAATCGCGTTTCCATGCTTACACCTTCCAATTTCGCTAATTGACTCATAGAAATGTTGGGGATAGTACACCATTTGTACACGATCTGCTTGTGCTTTTCCGGAGAAATTAATGCTTCGCATTGTCACGGAAATGTAGAGAACCGACACTTGCGATACACGAAACTGTTGGTCTAAATGTAAACAATGATCCAGCGTGATAATCAGCTGTTCAAACGTCATCTCAAACAAGCAGCGGTGTTCCAAAGTCGTGCTTAGACATTCTGGGACACCCTTTATACAAATGTTTCGTACCCAATACGAAATAAAATCAATCGCGATTGTGGCATTTTTAACGCATAACTAGCTTCATAAAAAGTACGAATCCATTTCGATGCAGAAAACAACGAATCGATTCGTCGTAGAACAAACGCGCGATTTCGTTGTGAAAACTAAATTTTATTTTCAGTGAATGTAGGTTAATGTAGATTTGAAGTGCAATTCGTTTCTAATTTTTTATTAACTGATCAACAAATCTTTGCACCCCTAGCTTAAGGAACTGCATATGATTTGATTGTTAAACGATCTCTCTATAATATATGACTAGTATACTGCGTCACAGCTTCCCACTTATCTTTTGCTAGAACGGCATTTTTGCTTCATAATTTTTAAACCTGTGAAATCTCAAACGTATTTCAAATTTCTGGGCCACGCAACCATGTAACACTCGTTCACCACCAACCATCACTATAGTGGCACTTCAGTCCCTGCAATCTTATATCGCTCAAAGCGGATATCTCCCCCAGATGATCTCGCAAATTGAATCGCATTCAATTGGTCGGCCTTGATAGCGCGCACCTAGCACAAGACGAGACACCACTCTAGCAACTACAACTCGCAGCATCTCCTCTCAATCAGCGTGAAGATCATCGTGTTCTCAAACCGGTCCGAGCTGGTAAATATTCCGACAAAGGTAACATTTGTACTAATTCCAACACCTATCCCATATAGTGCAGCTCAGCACCTCGCAATGATGCCATCTGATTGTATCCTCCAGCGAGAGACGCGCGCGCACGGAGAGATCACCCCCGCAGGCAGCCGTTGGAACCATATTTTATCAAGCTACCCTCGTTACACTTTCAAATGCCTTCCGAGCTAACAGATTGTGATCACTAGCTGAGGTGATTATTGCACATGATATTTATGAAAACAATCTTCGCTAGTTACCGTTGATGACGGTGATGATGCTAAATGTTGTTTGCTGGGGAGACGAGAATCCCCGGAAAGTTAATTGCCTTATGGCCTTGAGAAAAATTTCGATTGCCAGTTCCGTGAGAGCCATATAGCTTATGCGAAACGGTTCCTGCCTTGAACTTGACGTAGTATGAAGGTTACGTGGTTGCGGATTTGAACTTGTGTTTGGAACTTGCAGGTCTTCGCACTTATTTCCAAGATTTCACTCGTACTAATAACTTCACACCCTGCAGCATTTCGCACTTTCATGGTTCATTAATTGACTGCCACTCGGTAAGTGTATTTAAATGAAGCTGGAATTTTTACAACCCCTTCTACAAACCGGTGCAGTGAGGCGCGAAAGCCTGGAGGGGCCCTACCGAAACTCCTAATGGTACCAATAAATTTACACGCAATAATGGCTACAGTTTAATGTGCTCTGGGAGGCGTCAATTTCGCTCGCAAGTTGATGAAATACCATCTGACCGACTGAGCATCAACATCAGCATCAGCATCAGCACCAGCAGCGACGGAGTAGATAATTCATTTGGGGAGCATTCGAGCGAAATTGCCGTATAATTAATGGTCACCACGGAGAGCGCGTTGTCCCCTCAGCATACACACACACACACGCACGTAGGGGAAGTTTATGACCGCCCCGCTGGACATATCCATAAACACAACTCACACAGGTGGGAATTTGTTACCATTTTGCCTTGATATGTGGATCACGAATGGATGCTGATGGACTGCCAACCACAGGAAGGAAGGTGAACTTGAAGTCTTTATTGCCCTCAAACCGCACGACGTCAATTACCTTAACAGTGAATTTTATCGTTCTAATTAGCTGACATTTCTGATTCAATTGGTCCTTCCTCCCGGTCGGTGGCCGATTTTTATCTACCCAAGATCGTTAAGAGAAACTGGCTCGGACAAAGCTACTGCTGGAGCAGATGCTTGGATGGTAGGGTTGAGGCATGTTTTTTTTTTCGGTTTGCTTTGCAGAGTCAGGTGTGGCCTTTTGGGCCACTTGTTGACAACAGTTTGGTCGTGATTTGAAGCTAATTTGGATTTGTTTTTCAATGAATGCATGCTAGGATTTGAATGGACACCATCAACAAGAATGTACCTACAGTTCGATCAAAAACTTCAACCGTAGATTCATTGGAGGAGGTGAAAGCAAACGAATCAGTCACGGTTTTCACTCCGGATTTCGTTCAAGAGGATTATGTGTGGTACTCCGATTTCGGGTGATATTGTTCGATTGAAAATGAACTGAAGGGTGGTCTTTTGTATTTTCTGTGAGGAGATACGTGAGGAGGAATGGCCAACTATGACGACGATGTCATTCATTTTATCAAAAGTATTGTTTTCGAAATGAAACCATACGAAGTCGAACCCCCTTCACCTTCCAAGTGGTTAATGTACGATAGTGTAACAAACTGAAGGTTAGCTTTTTTCTGGTGAAAGTACGCCATAAAATACATAAAGTGTATGTGTCATATGAAAAATATGTGTGTTTACAAATACGATGAATCATATTTCAAAAATCTATCTGAGGTATAAATGCAAACAATCATTGAATTTTTCTTAGTGTACACTAAAAAATAGTCCACACGTCTGATTGAAGTGTTTAAACACTTGATTTTTCATATGTACAATTACCATTTATTTTCAGTGTATTTTACCATGGTTAAATGTGTTCTACACGTTGATTCCTAGTGTTTGAAACTTTACATTGTTGATATGTAACGGACTAAAATATGGTTGGAACCGATTCTGGCATTTCTTTAACTTAAGCAAGACTATCAAAATCGCTTGCATATAAAGCAGCAGGCTTGTTTACCCGGCGAGACTCAGGGCGAGTCCTTCGAATAAAAAAAAAACCCTAATCGAAATTCGACCAATCAACCTACGAGTAGGACGATACTCGAATCAAATCGGGAACCCCCAACGGGAACTTAATATTCGAACGAACCGGCCAATATCCAATCAATCACCCTTTCTTCATCCAATAACAACACTAGCAAACATTCATTTTCTGTTGCAATTTAATTCCAGGTTTTGAAGGGCTATTATTTCCTAACTCCTAAATTTCAATTTGCACGGCCGTGCCTTACTGAGTCCCTCAGTCTGGATATATAGATGTACATAAACAACCGGCTTGACCGAATAAAACACTCTTGAAGTTCATTAGATCTAGGGTTAACATATCAAACACTTGAAAAGGAGGACATTTCATTTGAGGTTTGAAGACTAAGGAGCTTTTATCAAATATGTGCGCTGTCACAAAATTCATGAATTGGAAAGGTTCAATTGAGATTGTTCATAACTTTTAGTCGTTACCAATTCAATTCATCTTCTCGTTATACTTCTGAAAAATGCATCAAACTAGCCTTCATAATCCATTTTTAATACTTGGAAATGATTTAGTCTAGCTGATTTGCATGAAAACTACAGATTTACAGCCTTAAAACCATCCCAACTGTTATCGTGAACAAAAATCAGGATACATGTCATCGCTGATAGATACCAACATGGAACATCTAAGCAACCTGTTAATTTTACCATTGATTCAGCATAGGACTCTAAGGCTGGGGGAAGGACAGCTCAAAGTATCAGCATAAATACCGATGGTGGAAATATCAGATATTTTAGTATGTGTGATATTTGCGAATCTTATACTTACTCTGACAATTGTTTTTTTTTTTACTATTTTTGGTTTGTTAAATCAAAAATGGATTTCACACGAGAGGCAAGTAATTCCTTGAAGATCTCGCTGGCCACCGCCAACGCAATTCACTCCTTGTTCTCATAAATTAAGCATTCTTTGGTAGCTGATCTCAGTGCACATAATCGGCCGCACTTCTGTTCCCACGAAATAGTCAATTATTTCCACGAATTCTTCATCGTCTGCAAACCAGTATGTTGTCCTCCGATAGAACGGGAATTGACTGACTACGCCAACCCTGTAAACGGAGTCCGAGAGTAATGGTTCCGTGGTCGTATTACGCTCGATTCGCCATCAGCAGAGCTGGTAAATATCACGGCCGTCATGTGACAATGAGAAAACAGGCCCTCTCACTATCACGAGACGAAACTAACTATCATTGGCTTTCTTGTCATTTTCCAATGATCAAGCACTCATGAGAATAATTCTTATGCGGTTTTGACATCTACATTTCTAACTGATTTAGATGTATTGAAGCACGCAACTGTATGTAATCGGTAGAGTGAATATAGTGAGATTATAGAGTGATTTTCTCGGAACTAGGAACATTAATAGCAATAAATGAGCTAGTAATTACGATGATTACACCACTGTCACGCTCTGTCATGACGAAAAATTCTATAAGATTTTGAAGAAAATCTCTATCATCGTTTTCTCATCCGATGATAGTGAGTATCTCTGTAAATATCGCGTGAGA
This sequence comes from Ochlerotatus camptorhynchus, assembly GCF_037179485.1. Taxonomy (NCBI): domain Eukaryota; kingdom Metazoa; phylum Arthropoda; class Insecta; order Diptera; family Culicidae; genus Ochlerotatus; species Ochlerotatus camptorhynchus. Next base: position 1,440,891 of record NW_027040670.1, read on the forward strand.
TCTTTCATTGGAAATGACATTTGCCAGCCCTGGCCATGAGCCTACAACTTGCAGAGATTTGCTGCTGGGGGAACGTCCAGTGCCGTTTTTATCATAAAAAGCTGAAGCCGAAAACGATCAGAGCTTTCAAAAACGAAAATCTAGGCAAAAATTATGACAAAACAGAAAGCTGCAGCAAACATAAACAACAACGGTGAAATGTCATTGAGTGTATGTGTTAATGTAACACTGTTGAAATGTTTACTTTGTAGCTTTCCGCTTGACAGTAAATTTCATTAATAGTTATACTAAATTTTTTACACCAAATATTACTTCAGATCAAGTTGTACTTCCCCTAGCTCTAAGAATTCTTATTATTGTGGAGGCAAACCAGCCTAAGGCTGAAAGCCTCCTAAATAAAGCTAAATTAATTAATTAATTAATTCCTATTATTGATATTATTCCATACATTCGATTTCACGCATAAATTATAATATTGGTAAATCCCTCTGTTGTTGTCCGATTTTCGAGAAATTGTGTGTCAACATTAATTTCTGGTTTGTCTGAAATAAGCAAGGGGTAAGTCACTCAGTACATTGTGCCGAAATAAGATTCGGTACAGCTTGGGCACATCCATCGGTACAGCTTCGGCACAATCTCGTAGGCATTGGATTTGAAGATAAAATGGGAGCACTGCTGGACAATTGTCATTACGTGCTGTTTGACTGTATATTTAGGAACATCTTCTAATTGAATAGCGTTAGCGTTAGCGTTAGCGTTGTTATGATATACTTCGTAGATTGGATACTAGTGACACTCACGTCTCTTCTGAAATTCTCAGTTAGACTACTTTCAGGATTAATGCTGGGGAGTAAACATTGATTCCAATCTAAACAAGAGTAACAGAAGCATGACTGTCGGTATTCCCGGCCACGCCCATCTTTACCATAACTAGGGATAGGTAAGGAAATGTTGATGTAGTACTTACTTAACGAGAGGCCACCGACTTAGCGACACCCTCATAAGTGCTACGGAGTTGGAGGGTTGGGTAGGGTATTCGGTTAGGATTCACCTCAAGTTGGCGATGCAACCAGAAGTATATATTGTTTATTTGTTGTTCATTTAATCTCTCGATAGCCGACTATCGAAAGAAAATATTCATTTTGTTTAGTGATCATAAATTTTAAGAGTCATGACGGAGAGCTTGGGATTAAACCCATAATGTTCTGCTCAGTAAGCAAAAGCGATCCCTCCAAGGTCATCGAGCATCTCAGAACCATAACGCTTCGCGACAATACAGGACTACGTTTTCGCATGATATGCAAAAAATCTCCGAGGTTAATTTTCAATATCAAATATACAAATGTTGGTGGGGATTTATTGTGCTGTGGAAGAGCTTGGGGTTAAATCCATGATATTCTGCTCAGTAAGCAAAATCGATCCCTCGAGGGTCATCGAGCATCTCATAATCCACAGGTGCTATACTGCAGAAACATTAATAAAATTAGTGAGATAATACGATTAAGCGGAAGATTTGGCACCATCAAGCATAATGTCATCAATAAAAAACTAAATTAATATGAATGCTTTAAAAATTACTGCTGTTGTTTGCTCATCTAATCAATAGCTGGTTTTTAATTACCTGTAAAACATAAAACTTAAAGCAAAACGACCACCTCTCCCATGACCGAAAAGCGCTAAAACGTGTTCAGGGAATTATCTGTGGAAAAGATCCATCAGTTGGTCCATCATTCGAGTATGGTACTTTTTAGGTTTCTAGCATCCTAAGAACTGGTAATTATTTTTTTTAATATTAATTAAATGATTTTAATTAAAACAACGCACCACCATAAACCGCTGCGCCGGATCATGCCGTGTATGAGCACCTTAACCTTAAAGGTTAAAACTCTACACACTTATTTACTTCAATGGAATACCGATCTCCTAATTCTCCTCAATGTGTGGCTCTTTATCAAATTCAACGGTGCTTATGGAAAGGGAAATAAATTGAGAAGTCATCTTTGATAGAAAAAAATCATTTATTGTTCAAACCCGTTCAAGAAAGAGAGGTAACGCGTGGGTTGTGCTTAGTAAGACGGAAATTAGATCTAAAACCCTATGTAAAATCTTGCCAGACACGCCTTCAGATAACACATTTTAAACTCAAAAGAATTGCGCTTATTTGAAAGAAGGAGAAATCGACTATGGAAAATCATAAACTTAAACCTCATCAGATAAGATGTCAAAAACATTTCAATGAAATGAAACATTTTCTACGCCTATTTAGGGTAAATGTCGGCTTCGGTACCCATTGACTGTTTTCGGCAACCAAAATTTAAACGTAAATTCGACAGTGGGCATGCATAAGGGCGTAAACGCGATGATCGATTCTTTTGTTAATAACACGCTTGGAGCCAATACAACCTGTTACAGCACTACATTTAACAAATTCCAGAAAATTGTTTCGTTTAGCTGTAGCATTGTAAAGAGAAAATCGACGAAGAGAATCGATCATCGCGTTTACGCCCTTATGCATGCTTACTGTCGAATTTCACAATGTTTTCCCATCAACACACTTCCTTGAATTGTATATTTAGGAACATCTTCTAATTTAATACACCACAGGAACTCAGAACAGCAGTTCACTCATAGATCTTAATACGGAATGTAGGTTCTAGAGTGGGTTCAAGAGAAAGAGGCAAATAATCAGACCCCATTAGTACCCTTAATCCAAATAATGTTGCAACTCACACAAAACAAACTGCAGAAATCTATTCATCTATTGTTCCCGACCGGTTCCAACTTGTTCCGGCCGCTGATGACTGTTGCTTTCATATCACAAAAGGCTAGGTTTCTGGTCTGCCTTTGAGGGCATTATAAAACCCTAAAACACAGGATTTTTGCTATCCTATGAACACAAAACACCAAAATTTCGCACGACCGCGTCATCCTCAATCCGATTTATCCTTGCGATTTCAAACCAAAACATTCAAGCCGGGATGGGTATTTTACAAACAATCGCAGTTTGCTCTATGACTGGCACAATCAACACACCTGCGACACACTTGTGGCACACTGACAACAAATATGACCCAAGATTGGTGTGAGGAGTGACCTACCCCTTGGAAATAAGTCTGGTAGAATAGCAGGTTTATTTGAAAATTTTCATCTCTCAAATATAAGTTAGAATTCACCAAATAAACCGCAGCCTAAATGTAGGGAGGTTGAAAGCTGTAGTATACTCCTAGTCCCACCATCGATTGGCATTTGCCAGATAAGATGAGGTTGCGACATAATTGAATAAATCAACTCTGCAAACAACACTCTTTGAAAACAATTTTATGAATATGTTACTGGAAAAAATGCACATTTTTGGGCAAAACGAGGATGTAGAAAAGTTATTGAAAAAGAAGGACAAGTCCTCCTTTAGGAAACCATATGGTAACCCTAATAAGATCAGGCCCAACGTCGAGAAGTCCGTACACTGTTTCCGCCGTTGTTGATTATAAGGAATTCTTATAAGATTTGCGAGGTCGTTTTTGTTCTAGCTATGTAAAAACGCAAACAAATACTCGACGAGGAAAGAAGAAATACAGGCAAAACGGAATCACTCTTGGTCTGGTAGACGGAAAAGCTCAAGACACACTCACATAGAGACGATAATCTTTGATCACAATGTAAATAATATATCATATAAACACTCATTTCACTTATTTCTTCTTGGTGTAGGGTATTTGATTAAAGCGTTGAAATGTATAAATGATAGATTTAGCATATAATTCCGCATAACTGTGACATTATCAGGATTTTCGCGGATGAAAGCGGTTATCCGCACTAATTCATGCGGTATTTTATTCAGGCAGATCCACATACAATGATTTCAGCACACACACATTCTTTCTTTTTTTCTTCAATAGCCCGGATAACTAGAAAAAAATACAGAAAACAACTAACTTAGACTTAACATTTTGACTAATACATGAAATGCATAACCTTAGGTTGAAGATCTTCTGAAATTTCATCGGTCCGATAATGTTGCACAGTTTTCGATATTATCGCGACGAACCATCACCCAGACTTGGTAAAAACACCGCTCGGTGCGGCTCGGTGACAACCTAGTCATGTATGCACAGCACTGGGTTTCTTCGATAAAGCACCCGGTGTCAGTGCAACATGTTGGCACGCCACCGAACCAAAAGAGAAGCCCAAACGCGGTGCTACGGGCTTCGGCTCGCCACCGTGCGGCACGGAGCCAACGAACCGCTCATGATTTCGTATCGTTCATTGTTGGTGATGAGCTATACTCGGTCCCATTTGCGTTTTTGTCAAAACTGAGTTTTTCAATGGAAGTGGTAGCAAGTAATTCATAGTTTCTTATATTGGATGAACTTAAGAAATTTGTTCTGAAATAGTTTAGTAAAATGGGCAAGCAGGTTTTCCCTTTGACGGATTTCACGCCAACTCGTCTTCGGAGTTGGCAGCACCCTCTCAGAACCTTATGAAACTTTGTGGGTGTGGAGACTTAGCAATTTTAAGCAACTTTGAGTACTTATTTTTTTCAAAATTTATCTCGCCTAACATTTGATAAGGGTCAAAGTTTTTTGTCGATTTTTTTTCAAATCGATATAGCTTAAAAATGACAAGCCCTAAAAAATAGTGATGTATGATGAACTTTTAGCAAATAATCTGAAATTTTATAAAAAAATTTAAATAAATGAAAAAATTGGTTTCTACACTCTAAAAAAATATATTTAAAAATTAAAAGTCATTTTCCCAAAAATGGTACCCCTCAGATTTGCTTGATATTTTTTCTCATGAAAGGCAATATAATTACCTAACTTTTCTTCATACATCGCAAAGTGGGCGCTTTTAAGGAAAAAAAGTTGTTCGAACAACAACTTTTTCATGTTAATTTTTTTTTAGCGTGTTTCACTCAAAGTCGAATAGTAATACGCGCACAACCTTATTAAAATCCGTTGAAACTTAATGAGCATAAAGATTTTGACCTTTTGATAATCTGGGCGTGCTTAAAACAAAAATCTAGCCTAACATTTGAAAGGGCCTAATACAGAGGATTTTCCTGCATTTCGAATGGTGTTTTAATAAATGAAAACTCTAGTGTTTTTGTTTAGTGCATAATTTATTTTCCTATAATTCTCCATACATAATTTGAGTTTTTCATTGATTATTAGTCTATCGGAAACAGAGTGAAATTTTTCGGAGTTTCCTTTGAATGTGAAAATCGCTTAGTAGAAATTATGTTTTGAGAAATAGGTACAAAACAATGAAATTTTTGTGTACCAGGTATAGTTTTTACATGACTGAACAGCTCCTTGAGTTCATCGGACATCTTTGTGTATTGATCATTTGATATGAAGCAGAAGTTCAATTTTGTTATGCTTGTATCTGTTTGTTTAACTGCCCAGTCATACAGTTCTTGTGGAGTTGTGATTGTGTTTCCATAATCTCGAGCAAGACTTGCTCTCTTTGCTATTCGTTTGAGAGTTCCTCCAATTGCGTCACATGGGCCTTTCCCATGAGACGTTGCGAAGAAGTGACATTCTGCTTCCAATGCATACTTGGACTTGAAGTTGCACAAACTGGCAAAATTCTTTTTATTTTTTGTAATGAGCCGCTGCTCCATCTGACATGAAAGTAATTTTTGTGAAACTAATAGATTGTTTAATGAAATCTAACAATTTTGATATAAATAATTGAACTGCTATTGTATCATGGGTCAATACTTCTGAAATAATAATAAAGCTTAAATTTTCCAACTTGTTTTCTTTTATGTAGTAAATTTCGAAAGGATGTATCGTAGCTTGATTATTGTTCCAATGATACCCCTGTGCTGAGTTTTGAATAATAAATGAATAATTTTCAGAAAAGTCGCAAATCACTAAAATTTCACCGTTTTGAAGAGAATTTTTTTTATTACTTAGGTAAGATGATTGCTCTTTATGAATAAAATCATGGGTTATGAGCTTTTCAACTTTTTCCGTCAAATATTGAACACACTCATCTGCAGGTTTAATAATAGTTTCCAAATTACAACGGTCGGTAGTCAACCACTGTTGAAATAAAACTTCTTCCATATCATCTGCTTCTAATACTGATGTAAGTTCCCTCACGATACTATCTGTGGAAATGCATTCTTCACATGTACGATAAAAACAATCTATGGTTCTAATAGGACTACTGCAAAGTATTTTGTCTGCAATTTCTTTATATGAATCAAATTTTACACTATTAATAATCAATTTAACATTTTCATGTATAGTACAGACACATACATTATGTGTACCTGTACTATCCAACAGTATGCAATACTTTGGTCGGAGCTGAGTGAACGAAGTAAATCCGATTTTAACACTTTTGTATTTCTCTTCAAAAATCATAAAAGCCTCTTTAAGAGACATCATCAATAAACGTTTCTGAACATGCTCTTTATATCCATTTCGATATTCAGAAACATAATCATTACTTCCTGGCATAGGCCTACTAATATCATCACTGTCAAAGAAATCTAAAACAATTTGTTTTTCAGTATCATTAAATCCATGACCACTTCTTGCTTTCTTACTACAAAGAATACCTTGTTCTCTGACTAGCCTTTTCATCTGTTTCACTGTATGATGGGCTGCATTAAACTCATTAACTATTTGATTCACTGACCATGATTTAGGGAGCACTGATAACACTTTTAATTTGTCATTTGTACTCGTAGAAGGCAAATTAAATTTCTCCTTTAACTGCATGATCATTTCGTCAAAATCATTTGATTTGTTGACATCGTCTGAATCCATCCCAAATATATTTTTACGCACTGCCTTTGTGATCTCTGCAGATTTTTGAACACGATAATTCATACTTCTCATACTTCTCGATGAAATTGGTGATAACTGTAAGGTTGAAGCTATACAATTGAATTGCTTCACATTATATGGACCTTGGATCTGATCCGCTGATGGGATTGATTCTAGTGATGGATCTGTATCTGTAAAATTAAAGAAAAGAAAAAAAAAAATATTACCACACATTAATATATAACGCTGTTAAGGTGATAGTACCATGAACGGGGGTGGTTTTGATAATAGGGGTAACTTTGGTAATGCAGCTAAGCCAAAAATTTATGACTTAAGGCACATCGTACGCAATATTTTGGATAGGAAACCGATGTTCCCTTCCAAAATAATGAATACGAAGAGCATTAAGTCATAACTTTTTGGATTAGTTGCATTATCAAAGTTACCTCCATTATCAAAGACATCCCCGTTTACGGTACATCGAAGCCGCATCTGAATTTTCCCCATGTTTGTGGAGCACGAGCTGCATAAACCGCATATCGTACAGTCGTGAAAATTTGATAGATTGTTCACCGAGGTTGGCCTACCAATCGATCAAATTTGTACGATAAGCGGTTCATCCAGCTCGTGCTCTAAAAAAATGTTGAAAATGAAGTTGTATCTTCGATGTACAATCCTTAAACCACACAGTTGAAACAGTTAAAGTTATTATTATTTACCTAGTGTATCATCAAATTCCTGATGTTCTGATTGCTGATGACTTGTTGATGGTTGCGGCTCTTCAAACTTCCGAGCATGGCTTGATTCTTTTCCATCCGATCGCCTCTTTTTCGGGAGAGGTGTCCTATTGTGCACTAAAATTCCACGACACGATTCACAAATACGCATTGTTACATCCAATTGATGATCAAATCCCCATGAATGTATTTTCTCTATGAGACTTGATGATAAATTACGTAAATTATTGCGGCTGCAATTGGGATTGTTTATGTTGGCACTACATTGCACCCTTTTAATAATCAATTCAGCAGATTTTTCCATTGTTGTATATATAAACACTTTTTCGTTTCAACAACTATGCAGCACTACACTTTCAACAACTATGCACTACAGCAACTATGAGCATTGTTGTGATATCACCAAACTTAAATATTAGATTATGTCGGTAGAAACAGACTGCGGTGCTTTAAGTTTATACCTTATATCTCTCATGTGACTACCTGCGTTGTTATATAACTGCTATATAGCAGGTAACTTAACGATTATTTTAGGCATGCCTTAAATAATCGTTAAGTTACCTGCGCTATTATATGTATTCACTTGAGAGATGAGGTATAAACATATATGCATATTGCTTACTAATGGACACACCTAATACATAAAAATAAATGAATGATTATTTTTCTAATTAAATTAATCACAAATACATGAATTGAAATCTTTTCATGAATAAAACATACTAAGTGATTTTTACTTAGTTTACCTGTTGATTTGGAACAATTTGAGGGTGGTTTTATAGAAGTTGGATAGAGTGTATGCATATATTATAATACAATCCATCACAGGAAAGTGCAAACCATGCTGAGATGGCTGTTCCTCATTAGAACGTTTTGTTCTGAACTCTTATTGGACGATTGACAGGTAACTTCTCTGTACCCTTTTCAAATGTTAGGCTAGATTTCGCCCAGATTATCGAAAAGTATACCCATAAAGTTTAATCGAATTTTAATAAGGTTGTGCGCGTATTACTATTCGACTTTGAGTGAAACACGCTAAAAAAAATTAACATGAAAAAGTTGTTGTTCGAACAACTTTTTTTCCTTAAAAGCGCCCACTTTGCGATGTATGAAGAAAAGTTAGGTAATTATATTGCCTTTCATGAGAAAAAATATCAAGCAAATCTGAGGGGTACCATTTTTGGGAAAATGACTTTTAATTTTTAAATATATTTTTTTAGAGTGTAGAAACCGATTTTTTATTTTATTTAAATTTTTTTATAAAATTTTAGATTATTTGCTAAAAGTTCGCCATACATCACTTTTTTGTAGGGCTTGTCATTTTTAAGCTATATCGATTTGAAAAAAAAATCGACAAAAAACTTTGACCCTTATCAAATGTTAGGCGAGATAAATTTTGAAAAAAATAAGTACGCAAAGTTGCTTAAAATTACTAAGTCTCCACACCCACAAAGTTCCATAAGGTTCTGAGAGGGTGCTGCCAACCACTGGATGAGTTGGCGTGAAATCCGTCCTTTACATAAGAATCCATGGTGCGAAGCAATCTTAAAACGCGTTCTTAATTGCGTCGGCCATTTCTCTCGACAGTAACAGGGTCCGTTCGAATACGGATGTTTTGGCCATTTTCGAAATGTTGAAAATTATGAATAACCGGTTGAAAAAACTTCTTCGCTCCGATAAGGCTCAAACGAATTAACTTTTCAGAGCCGAGGATTCATGGACACTATACAATACGTCTTAAAACTATAGTCAAAAGGTACAACAAAATAAACACTTTATCTTCCGTTATCCAAAATGCCTCCTCCATCAGAACTGGAGCCGCTTCTAGTGGTTTCATTGTATGGCAGTTACGCCAACGAGGGTCAGAGCGCTTCCATTGCAGCAATGGACGCAAAAAGTGGTCAGCACTCACACACTCACCACTAAACGGTTGCTTTCCAAAGTCGACGACGCATCGACCGAAAGAACTGCTGATGAAGAACAATGAGGAGGCCTACGCAATGGTTGCAGCCGAGATAACAGACGATCGCGTGGCACACATCGAGAGTGGCCTGCTTTTGTCGACAGCCGAGTGAACACTGGGATGGGGGATGAAATTGAATAAAACAAATTTTATAAATCATAACTCATTTGTAGTTTTCCATTCCCTGAAAATTTCAAGAAAATCTGATAAACGGTTTAATTTTGGTGAGTAAATATGTGTGTTCCATTTTCATCAAATACACCCTTTATTCCATTAAACTTCTCGTGCATTTTTCTTGATGTTGATTTAAATTACAGTAGAAGTAACTTATTTCCTCAATTTACTCCATTTCCTTTCATTGACATGTCAATTTCCTCACACTTATTATTTATTTTTTTGACTGTTTCTGGACTTTCCGTTCGGGATATTTCCACATATGAAGCACTTGTCTGTAATCCTCCGTAATAGAATATATTCCCCGTGCACACTTCAATGCCCATCCCTTCTCCGTTGAACATTTGTTATGGATAACACGTTTAACCAATCGCTTGATCGCAGTGGGATATCTCTGGTGGGAAATCGTTCCCAAGCACGTATTGCACATCCCAGCCCAAGTAACATTGTAAGTTTATAGAGGTTTTAAAGCACTCTACAAGTCTAAATCATGGTTAAACGTGCCCAAATTGTTACTTAGGAGGTAACCAATAAGCCCGCTAATTAGGATTGATTTTGTTATATGAAGCTTACATCGGTATTACAGTATCTTTTGTGCAGAATATGTATAATGGACTTCAGATGTTATTCTAATTGCATATAAAGAGGTACCAGACATGTTTTACACTATTTTGTAACTATGAGAGGTACAGCATACATGCATTTTAGGCTCTTTTGGCGGGTGAAAAAATTAACGTCAATTCTTTTTAGGTTGTCGTTATAGGACGAGGGGGGGGGGTATTTAAAAACAATATTTGTCGCGTTTCAAATTATTTGAACAGGACCGAAAACAGTCTCAATAACTCTTTTTGTAAAATATGTGTGGTCCTGAAAAGGACCAATTGTTAGATCTACACAAATTCCACATCTTTTGTTGTCATCAAGGTCGCTGACTGCTGCTTTTTTACCACACCGTCCACCCGATGCGAAAATGAGCAGATTCACAACAGCATTGCTCTAGCCTGACTGCGCTATTGTTCAGCAGAGGCAGAGGAAAAAAATCTACCTTTTTCTGATTTGCTCCTGGTTCTGCTTGCCACGCCGCCCGAAGCTTTAATGAGCGGAGAAACGACAGCAGAGCTCTTACATAATTTTACAGGTTGAAGCAAAAGGATGCGCAACCAAATGGTACTCGATTATGACGACTTGGTTTGGGGAGAATGTTTATTTCATTAAAATAGTGATAAAATTATCACTTTTCTTTGTACAACTTTCAACGATTTTGTTTGAGAAAATTGGCAAATCATTTATTGTAGTAGATTGTGAGAGTTATTTCCTATCGATTGGTGTATTTGGATCTTAATTTCATCTATAAATGACAAAGTTATAAGCGTTCAAAACCTTACACCTTTTAGTGACGGTCGCAATTTTAGATTTTAGATTTACCCCCAGTACCTTTCCGTAAGACGTAGTCTACATCAAAACAATTTCAGACCAATCACTTTGGTCCAATAACGTCTTTAAAAATTTATAAATTTCAAAATGATCAACCATGTACTGCTCAACAGGAACCGCATGCAGTTCATTCAAACCGCTAAAAACTCAAATCATTTCCATCATTACCCCTTGCAACATTCTTGCATATGTTATACGAACACACTCGCGACCCATTGAACCACCACAGGCCATAACCAGACGACCTGTCAATGTCACTGTTTGACGCACCACGGTGACCTCGTTTATTGAGACGTTTTCAGGAATTTCACGCTGCTCACCCAGAACAAAAGCGTTCAATTTCTGTCCCGACGACGACGACGACGACGATTATGGGATGCTGTTGGCGGCAGCAGCGGTATTCCATATGCAGGCACGATAATTGACTTGTGGAACTGGTTTCTTGTCCCGAAATTGGCCGGGCACACCTTGGAGCATCTTTCTCCGTTATTGGCTCATCATTTCTGCTTGACTTGCATTTTTCTCTTTCTCTCTCTTCAACTGAATAGAGGCATTACATTTGGGTTCGTTTGCGACATTACTCTGCTTTTCGCTTGTATTTGGGCTGAGATCAATTGGCGAAACTAACTGCATCTTTCTTCTTTCTTTCTCATTGCAGTCATTCTTCGGTCGCACGTACAACAATTTGTCATCGATTTCGGAATGCAAAAACAACGGCGAATGTGTCATCAACAAGAAAAATCGCACCGCCTGCAAGGCGTGCCGTCTGCGCAAGTGCCTGGTCGTGGGGATGTCCAAAAGCGGATCCCGATATGGCCGACGGTCGAATTGGTTCAAAATCCATTGTCTGCTGCAAGAGCAGCAGGCCCACAAGAATAACAACAACAATAACAGCCTAACCAGCAACAACAACAACGACACCGGTAGCAGCAATAATAACAGTAACAATGGAAGCAGCAATAACACTTCAAGTTTGCTTCCAAATGGATTTCTTCCGGCCAACTTTCTTTCCAATCTCTGCAACAACAACAATAACAACAACGTCACGCTGAAAAAAGAACTGAAAAGACCCAGTTCGCCAAGTGACTCGGGAGCATCATCCGCCGATCCGGAGGAAAGTTCCAGCTTCAAAGATCCCTTCCTGGCAAGCAATCGTACGATCTCACCCAAGGTTGAAATCCCGGAAGTAACACTAACCAAAATCAGTCCCAAGGTCAGTCGGACTCCCTCCACATCATCGTCCTCAACAAACACCACCACCGACAGCTTCCGACCGCTGATGGATCGAATCTCTCCGTACCTTCCTCACGGCCCCTATCGGCCGGAAGCCACCCCGTACTTCCCCATGCCTTTCGCCATGCCACCGGTGTCTCTTGCCCTGATAACTACCGGCAAGCACGATCACGAACAGCACGAACCGATCGACCTTTCCATGAAATCGAAGTCCTCCAGCTCTTCCGGATCTCCTCTTCGGTTAGGATCGTCCTCTCCCCTCATAGCGGAGGCTAACGACTCGGAAGACCTGCCATCTTCAGCGGACAATGTCCCTCGACCGGTCCCCCTGGATCTCACCTTTTCCCGGTCGAAAGCCTTATCTGGGTGATAGCGAATCGCAACAAAATTACTGTATTCCATACTCAAAGTACTTGTAGTAAGATGTGATTAACTCTAATATGACTAGAACAGCTGTATCGAATCGTAGCAATAAGTTGTACACCGTAAGAACACAGAACCCGAACATGTCAAGTGCCAAAATGTTGCCCATATTGTTCTATTAAAAGTTATCCTCGCATTTATTTGGAAGTTGGAACACGTGGGCATTGATTAGGACAAAGTATCCTAAATTAGTATTAAATTCTCTTGTACTAATACATAGCTAACCATTGGCCAGTCGCAACCGAGCCATTTGCAGACATCTGAAAATGCTCAGTGATTTCACACGTTTAATTGCTTTAATCCAGAACATTGCACATGCACTACTATAGTTAGCGACAGTGGAAACTGTAGCCAGTAAAAGGGACCAATTTGCCAGTTTTAGATTATCAGTCGAAGGAAGAATTAAAAAAAAAATACTCCACCACGACAATCGAAACCACTCTTAATCATATAAGTAGCAAGCGAGATAATAGAATGTAACATAACCTCAACAACAAACAAGGATCGAACCGATCACAATAATGGTGCCAGATGACATTGTACAAATTTTACTCAATAGCAAACATGAAGGTGGAAATCAACCAAGTCTCTGTAGTCTGATGGTACGATTTAGGTCCGCTGATTTCCACTGGTTGATTTGTGAAACGATGCATTTGTTTTTAGTTTTCTAGCCGTACAGACAAGCAGTAGCATTAATGCAGTTGTAGCAGAGTGTTTTTATTGTAACATTACATTTTTATTTATTGATTCGTAGCTCAAGCATTCAGTAGGTAGACTGTAAATGTATCGAATTGTTTTACGGAACATTTGATTGTACTATTTTTGATTGTCTTTCTATTTTTTCTGTCTTATCATCTCATAGTTTTGATTTCAACTGTACATAGGATTTGATTTGTTGTAGTGAAATTTTAGTTTTACAGTCATTAAACTTATTTATGGAAGGTTTTACATTTTTGAAAAAAATAAATGTTTTGTTTCAGTTTTATGAAACGTGTCTATTGTGTTACGAAAGAAAGCTTTATAAGTGCCGTTGGTTTTAAATATTATTCTAGTTGGATTTTCATATGGTAAGTATGAACTAAGGGGTAACCAGGTTTTGAAAAGGAGGGGCTTTTTTATGAATCAAAAGGCCGCATGTCATTCGGTCGCCAATGGATTACCCTAATAAAAATAACCATAAAAGAGAGATTAACAACGTGTTCCGGGTATCATCCAGACCATTTGTGAGTTAGTTTAGGGCCTCCCTTAGCTCAGTCGGTAAAGGCCCAGCTACAAAGCAAGACCATGCTGGATGTGGCTAGGTTCGATTCCCGGTCCGGTGTAGGAATTTTTCGGGTTGGAACAGTTCTCGACTTCCCTGGGCATAGAGTATTTTTTGAACTCTTTATTTGTTCAAATTTCAAAATAAATTACATTTAATTTCAACCTAGCTGATCCAGTTACTACAGTTACTAACCAGCCTTAATTGTTGATATATATCTAAGTGTTTTTACATTATTCCTGGCTTGGAAAATCAGTATTTTAAACAAGTTTTTTTTTAAACCTGCATGTCAGTATAACAATGTACATATTTAAACTAAAAACCAACACAAAATATTATCTAAGTTTAAAATCGTTGCAATGAGGATTGCAACGATTTTTGCCTGAAATTATTAATTATTTTGTTTTAAAGTCTCAACATTCGAAATTCTTTGTCGATAGTATTGTACCAGAGAGGAAACTTCAAAATCATCTTCAGAACTTTGTTCTGAATCCTTTCTCCTGGTAGTGCAACAACTAGACCATATTGGCACAGCGTAAAGCATGGCTGGTCTAAAAACTTGTTTAAATATTAGAAGTTTATTCGTCAGGCAAAGTTTGGATTTCTTGTTTATAAGAGGATACAAACATTTTATATATTTGTTACATTTGGCTTGAATGCCCTCAATGTTATCTTTAAAAGTTAATTTTTGGTCAAGTATTAATCCAAGATATTTCACTTGGTTTAAACAGGAAATTGGAGCTCCGTTCATAGTGACTATGTGACTACTACTAGGTTTCAAAAAGGAAGCTCTAGGCTTATGTGGAAATATTATAAGTTGAGTTTTGGAAGCGTTGGGAGAAATCTTCCATTTTTGTTAATAAGAAGAGAAATATCCAAACTTTTCTGCAGTCTGCTGCAAATAACACGAAGACTTCTTCCTTTAGCGGAAATGCCTGTGTCATCAGCGAACAAAGATTTGTGGCAACCCTGAGGCAAATCAGGGAGGTCCGAAGTGAAAATGTTATATAATATAGGCCCAAGAATGCTACCCTCAGGAACTCCTGCTCTAACAGGTAGTCGATTAGATTTGGAATTTTGAAAATTTACCTGCAGAGTTCTGTCAGTTGAATAATTTTGAACTAATTTCATAATATAAAGTGGAAAATTAAACTTTTTCAATTTAGCAATCAAACCTTCATGCCAAACACTGTCGAATGCTTTTTCTATGCCTAGAAGAGCAACTCCAGTTGAGAAGCCTTCAGATTTGTTTGAACGAATTAAATTGGTAACTCATAAGAGTTGATGAGTAGTTGAATGCCCATGGCGAAATTCAAACTGCTCATCTGCAAAAATTGAGTTCGTATTGATGTGAAGCATCATTCTGTTTAAATTATCTTTTCAAAACGTTTACTTTTTGAAGAAAGCAAACTTATTGGACGGTAGCTAGAATTTTCAGCTGGATTTTTTCCGGCTTCAAAATTGGAACAACTTTTGCATTTTTCCATTTATCAGGAAAGTATGCCAAATGGAAACATCTGTTAAATAATTTTACCAAGAAAGACAAGATACTCTCTGGCAGTTTTTTTATGAGGATATAAAAAATTTCATCATCACCTGGAGCTTTCATATGATGAAACTTTTTAGTTATAGACCTTACTTCGTCCAAATCAGTCCCCCAGGAATCATTAAAAATATTTTCCCGTGAGAAAATATTCAGATAATCCCGAGCAACCTGATTCTCAATAGGACTAGTAAGACCCAAACTGAAATTATGGGAACTCTCGAATTGCTTAGTAAGTTTCTGGGCTTTTTCCAAATTTGTGATCAAAATTTTACCACCTTCTTTAAGCGCTGGAATTGGCTTTTGAGGTTTTTTCAAAAAAATTTGTAAGTTTCCAAAAAAGTTTGGAACTCGGGTCTAATTTAGAAACATTATTTTCAAAAGTTTTGTTCCTCAGGGCAGAGAATCGTTTTTTAATTTGTTTTTGTAAATCTTGCCAGATAACTTTCATGGCAGGATCGCGTGTTCTTTTTTATTGTCTCCTACGGACATTTTTAAGACGGATCAAGAGCTGAAGATCGTCGTCTATTATAATTGAATCGAATTTAACCTCGCATTTTGATACTGAGGCAGCTCTTGCTTCAACTATAGAAGTAGTCAGAGATTCAAGAGCATAATTAATTTCATCTTTGGTTTGCAAAGGAATGTTTGGATCGAAGCTATATTCCATAAATGTTCGATATTGCTCCCAATTAGCTCTATGGTAGTTGAAAATAGAGCTGTTGGGATTACAAATTATTTCTTGGGATATTTCAAAAGTTACTGGAAGGTGATCAGAACCGAAGTCAGCATGGGTAACCAATTGGCTACAAAGTTGACATGAATCAGTTAAGACCAAATCAATAGTGGAGGGATTTCTTGCAGAAGAAAAGCATGTTGGGCTGTTTGGATATTTTTTTTTCCTTTGGTTTGTTTTTTCCGTCGATCTTGTTTTCCGTGCTGAGTACCAATTCTACCGACGTGCCAGGAAGGCAGCTCTCACACCTGGACCCTACTTATCGACCCATCCACTCATGAACCGGGGACCAACGGCTTTACTTCCCATCCGAAAGAAGGCGTGATCAGAGATGTTATGCCTCAGAACATTCCTGCGGCGCCGACTGGTATTGAACCCAGGCCTGCTGGGGTGAGAGGTAATCACGCTTACCACTGCACCACCGGTGCCGTTGACTGTTTGGATATTGAATAGTTTAATAACCTGCATAACAATCATCAAACAGAATATTTCCATTGGAATTGCTTTGAGCATTATTCCATGAGCGGTGTTTTGCATTAAAATCGCCAATAATGAAGAATTTAGACCTATGACGGGTAAATTTTTGAAGGTCACCTTTGAGAAAATTCTTTTGCTGGCCTACGCATTGGAATAGCAAATAGGCAGCTATAAAAGTAAGTTGTCCAAATTTTGTTTCAACAGAAACTCCCACAGTTTCAAAAACTTTGGTTTCAAATGAAGAAAGACTTTCATGTTTGATTCGTCTATGAACAATTATGGCATCGACACCACAGGCTCCATCAAGACGATCATTTCTATAAATGAAATAATTTGCATCCGTCTTAACCTTATGGTCAGGTTTAAGGAACAGTGCAGTGTCTCTTAAATTCTGTAAGTTTTTCTGAACGTTTGATATGTCTAGACATCGAATTGAAAACATTTATTCCTTTAAAATATAATGAATTTTGTGAAGCACAAGTCAAAAAATGTGGTGTCCTTATTTCAACCACGTTTCTAGAGTTATATCTATGAAAATCACTTCCTCTTTCAATTCGATCACACAAATATCGAGGAAGCAATCCATTAACTACTTTAATAATAATTATTATTATTATTATTATTATTATTATTATTTAATTTTATTCATCGGACTATTGTCTACATGAAACAACCTTAAAGCTAAAACAATTCAAGTGTTTCTAATCTGTGCCAAAAAGCGAGATGAAGATTCCCCAAATTCGAATAATTCTTCGACAGCCGTAAACGTACGCATCATAGTTGTTAGTGGTTCGCTGTAACCGAACGCCGTTCGATGGTACCGCGGTTGGAGAAGGGTACCACTTCGTATTGTTCTCGGTGGTACTCGGATATCCAACAGCGAGAGAAGCCTCGAGCAGTCGACCTCACCATTCAATAGCTTGGCAACAAAAACTGCTTGCTGATTTTTTCGTCGGCATTCCAGAGTATCCAAGCTCAGCAGATTGCAGCGATCAGAATACGGCGGGAGATTTTGCGGATCACGCCATGGTAGATTACGTAATGCTATCCTGATAAACTTGCACTGAACACTTTCGATCCTCAAGCTCCAAGTCAACTGATGAGGAAACCAGACCAAGGAGGCATTTTCCAGGATTGGTCGCACAAGTGAGCAATAGAGAGCTTTCAGGCAGTGTGGGTCAATGAAGTCCTTCGATATTTTCGACACAAAACCTAGCTGGCGATTCGCCTTTGTGATCAGAGCAGAGCGGTGGAGGTTGAACGTCAACTTATGGTCCAGTAGAACACCAAGATCGCTGAACTGGTCAGTTCTTTGAAGAACCACACCGTTAATGGCATAGTCAAAAACAATCGGCTGGCTGATGCGGTAATACGACATTACCATACATTTAGGAATGCTGAGGGTAAGCTTATTCCGACGACACCAATCAACGAACAGATCCAATACCGATTGAAGACGAATGCAATCCTCAGCAGTCCGCACCACGAAGTACAGCTTTAGGTCATCGGCATACGCAAGCTTACAGCCATCTCCAAGTAGAAGAAGTGCGTCGTTGATGTACAACACAAACAGCAACGGGCCAAGATTGCTACCCTGTGGTACACCTGACGAGTTCGTGAAATACGAGGAAGTACTGGAATCGAGTTTCACTCGCAGAGACCTGTCAGTCAAGTAGGAGCACAACCACGAAGTCAAACGGTCCGACGCACCGAGTTTGGATAGCTTTGCCAACATAATGTCATGGTTGATCGTGTCAAACGCTGCTTTTAGATCAGTGTAGATGACGTCTATTTGTGCCCCATTTTCCAGTTGCTCAAAACATGTCGTGGTAAAATCTAGAAGATTTGTGGTAACCGGTCGTCCAGGCATGAAGCCACGTTGGTCACTAGAGATATAGCATTTGCTGTGCTCAAGAATGAAACCACTCACAATTATCTCAAACAGTTTTGATGCTGCAGAGAGATTAGTAATTCCTCTGTAGTTTTTAACGTCACGTTTATCTCCTTTCTTGTGTACCGGAACCATAAATGAATCTTTCCAGATTGCAGGAAATTTCGACTCTACAAAAGATTTGTTGAAGATTCTGCAAAGCGGTTCAACAAGCGCTCCAATGGTACGACAATACACTGCAGAAGGAATGCCATCTGGTCCAGGCGAGAAGGTACATTTCATTTTCTTGGCGGCATTAGTTACCATAACGGGCGTTATTTCAAAAGTGTTATGTCAACAAGGTTTGAAGGCACATCCGAAACAGCCGAGACAAGTTCAGTCGAGGTGATGGATTCTGCGGCAAAAACCGACGAAAAATGAGCAGCAAAAAGCTCACATTTCTCCCCGCCTATCGACGATTCAGTCATTGACAAAAACGCTTGCAGGCATTGTTGAATTTTTCCTCTTCGAGTTTACATAGCTCCAAAAGCTCTTGGGGTTTCGCCGTAAATTAGTTTGCACTCGTAAAACGTACGATTTGTAGAGCGAAGAGTTTAGATTACGGTACTCGTTACACGCCAAGTGAAAACTACGCTTATTTGCCAGGGAACGGTATCGCCGAAGTCTACGTTGCGAAGCATTTCTTTTTCGTTTTAGTTTTCGTAGCAAAGCGGTGCTCCACGCAGGAGAAACAGCAGGCCGACGAATCGGTACGTTTGTATCCATCCAATTATTTAGCACAGCACACAACGTTTCAGCCATTTCATCAGCATTCAGTCCATGGAAAAGAAGATCCCAGTCAGTGACTCACCCAGTCAGTCTAACGCAAGCTCATCACTCGCATTCAGCAGCAGTGCACCGTCATCAACTAGAGATGGTAAGCAGACGACTAGTGGCGGATGATGAAGATCAACTGGCAAGAGTGGTGAAACAGATCTCGAGATTTCCACAGGAAAGTCCGTATGGCAAAAGAACAAATCCAGGATGCGTCCTAAGTGGTTGCGCTCGAGATTTCTCTGATGCAGGTTGTGGAAATCCATGCCATCAATCAAGAATGAGCTAGCAACTGGTAAAGGAACAGAGTTCACAGGTCGAATCTCGCCATCAGCCCAACTCCAGGATATCCCAGGTTGATTGTAGTCACCGCATACCAGCAAGCAATCGCTGTCAGAGCCACTGTTACAAAGCTCTTGGATCGATTCAATACCCTAATAAAAAATAACCATAAACGAACGATAACCCAAATCATTGAACTATTCCACAAATGGTTTGGAAGATACCCAGAACACGTCGTTAAGCAAATTAACCATACAATTTTTATTAGGGTATGCCCATTCAAAACGCTGGATCTGCTCTTGTCTGGAGGAACGTAAATTGCACACAGCAATAGTCGCTTGGATCCAATCCTCGTCGATACACACACTTGTTCTATCGTTTCTCCGCTCGTTGCAACGACACTGCTACTGATGAAACGATGATGCACGGCAATTAGAACCCCTCCGAAACGAGATTTGCTGTTGTTTATATGGCTTCGGTCACATCGGTACACATTGTAGTTAATTCCGAAAAGCTGCGTCGAATTGATAGCCTCGTTAAGCCCCGTCTCGATTAAAATGATGACGTCAAAATTGCACTCCAGGACGTTGCAGTAAAAGTCGTCGATCTTGGTGCGCAGTCCACGTACGTTTTGGTAATAAACCCATAAACGACTAGCGTCACGGGTCGTGTTCTGCAACATGGAAATATTTGGCGCGGGAATTTATTTATTTATTTGTAGTTTTTTACAGTCAACAGGTTAAAATACCCAAATGACAATTAAAACTTAGAACTATCGCACTATTGCTACTGTGACATAAATCTCAAGAAATTCTGCCTATTGGACGCACGTGAAAAACTAAAGTCAAATACATGTTGACAATGATTGAACACACGGCACATGCTACGAACTGGCTCATTCAAACCATAATTTGTCCTGGAAGTATCGATGAACAAAAAGGCGTGTGTACGTAGCTGACGTCTCCTAATGTTTATGTTTAGCTGTGTAAGTAGCGAAGGGCAGTCGATGAGAGACGTTAACAGATCACTGACAAAGCAAGCTTTTGCAACATCACGTCTAACACTGAGTAGGTCCAGATGAATGAGTTTGCAACGACTCTCGTAACTAGGAAGATCCAGACGGTCAGTCCAGGGAAGGTGTCGTAGAGCATAACGGATGAATTTCCGTTGAATCTTCTCAACGCGTTGAATTCCATTTTGGTAGTATGGACTCCAAACAACGGAGGAGTATTCAAGTATGGGTCGCACCAAGCTGCAGTACAAGGCCTTTAAGCAGTATACATCTTTGAAGTGCTTGGCAAAGCGAAATATGAAGCCTAGCTGGGAAGATGCTTTCGAGATGATGTATGTCAGATGAGCGTTAAACGTTAGCTTCGAGTCCAAAAGCACTCCCAGGTCTTTAACCAAGGATTCTCGTGCTAGAGACACTCCGGACAAGCTGTAGTTATGGATGAGCGGTGAACGTTTGCGAGTGAAGGAAATCACTGAGCACTTGGATGTGTTTAATACCATACGATTTCTTCTGCACCAATCAGCAAACGTTTCGAACTGATGTTGTAAGAACTCGGCATCGTCTAGTTTCTCGATGATCGCATAAATCTTGAAGTCGTCTGCATAGGATTTCTTGTGACACCTTAGAACTGAGTTGACGTCGTTCATAAACAACAAAAACAGAAATGGCCCCAGATGACTTCCTTGCGGTACACCGGATGTAACAGGAAACGAAGTTGAAAACTGGTTGCCGAGCCGTACACGCATGTTACGCCCCATCAGATATGAACGTAGCCATTTGAGTAGCCTAGCATCAGCGCCTAATTTATCATACTTGGCCAGAGCGATTTCGTGGTTCATCTTGTCAAAAGCTGCTGACAAATCCATGTAGATTGCGTCAATTTGGCAGCCACGCTCTATCGAGCGAGCAAGAAATGAAGTGAACGTGGTTAAGTTTGTGGTAGTAGAGCGCTTGGGCATAAAGCCGTGTTGATCTTCCGAGATGTAGTGCGAGCAGCCGTGTGAAAGGAAGTCCAGAACAATCAGCTCGACGAGTTTTGAGGTTGCACATAGAGCGGCTATGCCACGGTAGTTTGAAACTGTTTGCTTACAACCTTTCTTATGTACAGGAAACACGTACGATTCCTTCCAAATAGTCGGGAATATTTGCTTCACCGACAACCATTGTAGGGCGTCCAGCAGCAAAGTTGAGAAAGTGAATCTAAAACATCTCACAATCAAACGCATTATATTATACTGAAAACGCTTTAATATCGATATTTGTGTTTCATTGGCCAGAAATAAAATGAAAGGGCAAAAGTCTAGATGAGAAGAGATGATTGATTAGTACAGCTGTATTTTGCTGGCTATAGTTAAATCGTTTTTCAGTCGACATAGAATTACATACTTCTTGGCAATTTTCTTGATTACATTGTCGATGTGAGAGTTGAACTTAAGTTTGTCTTTTTTTTTTTAATAATTCGTTTATTTTTCCAGGCTCATTTCCACTTACTTAAGTTTGTCATCAATTACACTAGTTTACAAAACAACATAAAAAGTGTGAACTTTAGTGGTTGACCAACGTTTCTAATGCAAAATCCTACGCTGAATTCAATGCCGTGGTCAGAAAAAATTAAAGTAGAGTCATTTTTGAGATATACAAAAATTTTGATTTTTTGAATTTTGGGCAAAAGTACGATTACTAAAATGTCAATATCTTTAGAACTAGTGCACCAATTTTAAATCTTTTTTTTATGAAAATGAAGTTAAATAAATCTGCTATCGTTCAAAAATATTATGTTTTGATTAAAAATTTAATTTTGAAGTCATTTCAAAATTTACAGCATTTTTTTTTTATTTTTCCTGCGAATTTTCCATAAAAATCTTGTTTTAATCAACATTTTTAATGGGATAAAAAGATTCAAAAAATCATTCCATAATTTATTCTTAAATTCCATTAAAAACTGGAGAAAATGAGCCTTTATTGGATGAAATTGTCGAAGTTATGAAATTTTTTGTAAAATCATGGAAATTGAATGTTCCAAGATTGGCCGTTGTCCCGCTCCTAGGTTCATGCACCACTTCCAGTAAGCCTTTCTGCGGACGTGTACGCATACGGTGCATTTCACTAACACTACCAGCTGTCACGCAAAATTAAATGGGATATTTTCAACAATATAATTTACGCTAGTGTTTGTGAGACCGCTCGGCGAGAACCTAACGCAACCAACTCAATTTGACAGCTTTCTTTCTTTAACATTGCTTAACGATGTATACGACAAAACGTGAATTCAAGTGTAAAAATGATCCTCAAAAGTTTTGTTACGCGTGTGGCAACTATATATTTACAAAATCGGTCAATTTCACTGCTTCGTTGCAAACTGCATACAGGCTTTATTTTAAAATTGATCCTGGAGACTTTGACGAACCGTGGATTTCAAAAGTATTATGTAGTTCGTGCAAAACGTGCTTGGCTAGGTGGATGTCAGGCGCAAGGTAAATTGATTTTTTGAATAACTTTCATATAAACAATTTATGTACAGCATGGTAGTGCTTTGTTCTTTCCTGATCGACATTATCTTACTTCATCTATTTTTGATAAGTATTAATGTCTTACTTACTACTCACTTATGTGTTATCTGTCAGTCGCTATTTGTCCTTTGACATGCCCACCATATGGCGTCGACCGTTTTGTCATGCAACGAATTGTTATTTCTGCTTGATAAAAGTTAAGCAACAAGGACGTCACAAAACAGTTGAGTATCCACAAGTGGCTTCTATGACAAAACCTGTTCCACATTCAAGTTCGGTCCCGTATCCTGTTTATCCAAAGCGGAAACGAGCGCCTTCTGTTGAATCGATCGTTACAAAAAGTAAGGAGGAATTCAAGGAGGAATGCGGGGAAGACTTCGACGTGGAATTGGAAAGAAACCCAAAACTGTTTACACAATCCGAATTTAATGATTTGGTGCGAGATCTCGACTTATCGAAGGAGAAATCCGAATTGCTGGCATCACGCTTGAAAGAACACAACATGCTGAGCAAGGAGGTCAAAATTTCTTGTCACAGGAATCGTCACAAGAAATTTGACAAATATTATTCTACAAAGGACAAGGCATGTTTTTGCCATGACGTAAACGGCTTGTTTGAAGAGTTTGGTAAGCCATATGATCCAGCTGAATGGCGTTTATTCATCGATAGCAGCAAGTTGAGCTTGAAAGCCGTTTTACTGCATCAAGGGAATGAGAAACCTTCTATTCCATTAGCTCATGCCGTTAATATGAAGGAAACGTATGAATCAATGGCTCTATTGCTCAATTTGATAAATTACAATCAACACAATTGGAAAATTTGTTCCGATCTTAAAGTGGTTGCCATGTTGACTGGATTGCAACAGGGATACACAAAATATATGTGTTTTTTGTGTAAATGGAACAGTCGAGCTCGTAAGGAACACTACGTCCGAAAAGATTGGCCAAAACGGGATAATTTCACAATTGGTAAAGACAACGTTAAAAATGATCCTCTTGTGGTAAAAGAACGCATAATACTTCCACCACTACATATAAAACTTGGGCTATTCAAAAATTTCGTCAAAGCGTTGCAAAAAGAAGGGCCGGCATTCCAGTACTTGAAATCAGTATTTCCAAATTTATCTGACGCAAAGATAAAGGAAGGTGTATTTGTTGGCCCACAGATCAAAAAACTGTTCAATGATTCCGCATTCAATACAGTTTTGACACCAGATGAGGAAGAAGTGTGGAAATCGTTCCAGCGTGTTGTCACAACCTTTTAAGGAAATTTCAGAAGCCCAGATTATGAGGAAGCCGTCGATGAATTGCTCAAAAATTATGAGAAAATAGGTATAAATCAAAAATATTGTGTTTGTTACATATAATTAATTTCAAATCCTTTTATTTCACTGATCACAGGTGTGAATATGTTTTTGAAAATACATTTCCTACATTCTCACATGGATTTTTTCCCGGAAAATCTTGGTGACGAGAGTGATGAGCACGGCGAACGTTTTCACCAACAAATGAAGATGATGGAACGTCGTTACCAAGGGTTTTGGGATGAATCAATGATGGGTGACTATTGTTGGTTTCTGATTCGAGAAACAAGTTCAAAACATCGAAGACAAAGTCATTCGATTCTCAATCATTTTTAATAAAACCTAAATAAATTTCTTTTGTATCAACTCGGTTTTAAATCCTGATATGCCTTAATCAAATTGATATGTAGAGAAAAGAATCTCCCATGAAAACTTTACATGCGATTTGGATGCTTACAACGACACCTAGAAAAGGAACTCTAAAGCTGTTGTATTTCAGCAACATTTTTAAGTGTTTTACAAAAATGCTCATATCTTCGACAATTTCCAACCGATTTCATCCATTAAAGGCTCATTTTCTCCGGTTTTGAATGGACTTTAAGAATAAATTATGGAATGATTTTTTGAATCTTTTTATCCCATTAAAAATGTTGATTAAAACAAGATTTTTATGGAAAATTCGCAAGAAAAATAAAAAAAATGCTGTAAATTTTGAAATGACTTCAAAATTAAATTTTTATTTAAGACATAAATTTTCATAAAAAAAGATTGAAAATTGGTGCACTAGTTCTAAAGATATTGACATTTTAGTAATCGTACTTTTGTCCAAAATTAAAAAAATCAAAATTTTTGTATATCTCAAAAATGGCTCTACTTTAATTTTTTCTGACCACGGCATTGAATTCAGCATAGGATTTTGCATTGGAAATGATCATCATCTTACCGAGTTCAAAAATGCTGTAAACTAGTGTTATCACGCCAAGATATTTACTCTTGCGAACGCGATCAATAGTCGCAGCATCAATTATAACAGAGACGTTCTCATTTACTCGATTCCGAGAAATTACCTTAAATTTAGTATTACTTGTATTCAATTTTAACTGCTTATACTTCAACCATCTACTTAGAGAATGCAAATCTTCATTCAAGTGTAAAACGGCATCATCAAAATCCTTAGCTGCAATGAATAACACAGTATCATCTGCAAAAAGATTAATGTCGCAAAATCGTAAAACACGTCACAAGTCATTAATATACATAATAAATAACAGGGGCCCTAATATACTTCCCTGGGGCACTACAAGGTTATTCAGGAAACAGAATCATTAAAAACAGTCCGTTGAGTCCTGTCACACAAATAGCGTTCAAACCTTTTATGTGCAGTACCAGTAATTCCAAAGCGCATTATTGTACTCATCAATAGAGGACTAGAAATTGTTTCAAAAGCGCGTTTCATATCCAAAAAAGCAGCAAAAGTCAATTTGAGCTTATGGAAAGCTGCATAAGCCATTTTTTAACTGAAGAACCAAATTTTTGCCTGAATAAGCTCTTATTTAGCTTTCAATGTTTGTTGGGTCTTTACGCTCCAAGTTGTCTTTAACTTTGCCAACACCAAATTCATCGCAGTTTCACAAGAATGACCTTTCCGATATCCCGATTGTTCTGGTATCAACAAATTATTACTATTTAAATACTCCAACAGCTGGCCTTTAACAACAAGTTCTAAAATTTTCTCTAATGTGTGCAACATGTTGATGGGACGAAACTCTTCGGCTTCAATCGTTCCAGCAACTTTTTGAATAAGAACCACTTAGGATTCCTTCCAAACGTGTGGGACATTTATAAGGTATTTTGCGAAACTAGTCGTTGTCGGTAGCGGGTCAGAATGGTTACAACAACTCGAGTAAAGGTGTGATGTGATATGAGGGGCTCGGTTGCCTTAGAGCGATCGTTTTCGCCTACTGAGGAGAACATCATGAGTCTAATCTCAGGCCCATCCACATTCAAGATTCGTCAATTGCTTTATTTGTTAATATGACTGCGTGGTAATAGCAACAACTCGATGATCGAAACTGCGATGGGTCGAAACAGGAGCTCGTTTGCCTAGTAGCAAACGTTTTTGCTTACTGAGCAGAAGATCGTGGGTTCAATCCCAAGCTCCTTCGCATTAGGACATCAATTCAGCTTATCGTTTACCAAAACGAACCCTGCTGCAATCCCAACCCTCTTACCCAATATCCCAACCCAACCCTCCTACCCAGTGATTCTTCGTGGAAGTGCAGAGGTGTTCTCGGCTTCCATCAAAGTAAGTTTCTTGACCTGTGTTCGGTCGCGGCCGGCGCTGGTATTGCCTAGTTTGAGATCACCAGTTTTTACACATTGAGGATGATTGCTAGTTCCATGCATCGTCTATTGGTTCTCTGTGTAATTACAGCTGATTTTGCAATAACAGAGTAGTAACCGTGGGCGGTCAATCATGCTCATGCTTAAGATCATGATCAATCTTCCTCTAGACATATTCACAACGAGTTTTTTTTTTTATTGATTATGAATATTTATTACGCGCGATTGTGTACCAACGATTGTCACTATTTTATCTTCAACACTTTTTGTACCATTTGTCCCTTTTTCGTTTAAGAAGCAAAAGATCCAAATTATACCAGCTGTTCGAGTTTTCAAACAATCAAACTTTTGCTCAACTAGTTGATTGGAACACGTTTTCAAAGCGTTAGTTAGAACAGATGTAGATTTATCTAAATTACCGGTCAGGAATGATAAATCCACACTTCACTAAAAAAGATTCGAAACAGTCTGTTTTCTAAAATTTCCTCCAGCACTTTAATTTTACTAAGTCATCGTTATCTAATACATTGGTTACTAAGGTCTCATGATCGGTTATTTTCAAATCAGTATATGTAACTGAACAAATCAACATTGGAATAAACGTGCTCAATTAAAGTTCTACTGTGCCTGGGAATACGCGTATATACATTTATCATTTGCTTTAAATTGAAAAACTGAGCAAAACGCTTCAAATGATTCGAATTATGGTTATCACGCCAATTAATATTAAAATCACCAGCTTATATATTTAATTTACTAGAATCAAAAAATGTCTCGAGCCAGTTCTCTAAAACTGAAACTGAGAATGATACAAAACACCATAATTACCCATCTTCATGCCACGTACAACTGTAATGCACAAGAACCAGTTACCTTCAATAGCTTCGTTGGTACGAAGGTTGAATTGAACTGATTCTTTGACATAAATAGCAACACCGCCAGTGTGTCTAGAATGTGATAAACAAGCAGCAACAATATATTCCGGAATACTATACTGATCAAAAGCTTCAGTTTCCACAATATGAGTTTCAGATAATAAAACTAAAAGAGGTTGCTACGTAGTTTGTTGACAACCCCGCAATATTATAAGTTTGTTAGCTAAAAAGAAGTCAATTCGTAGAACTATTTTTAGGCAACAAACAGTTTCTACCGGTATCAAAATAAACAAGGGGTTTCAATATTTTCACATAAAAAAATCAAGATACATGGCATCGTTAGTTAAGACGTCCCAACTAGAACGATATGCTTGCCTTCACCTTAGTGCTCTTGGAGTTCATCCACAATTGTTATTTGAGAGTCTTTTTATGCCCGTAATTCCATTCCAATAATACTTTATGGCCAGAGAGGTCTCCCTATTCCCAAACCCAATAAACTCCTGAACCGGACCGGAAATCGAACTCACCACCACCAGCAAGGTCTTTGTTTAAAGTTGCGTCTTAATCTTACTGAGCTAAAGATAGACCCATCCAAATGTCAGGAAATGTGCTGTGATAATCTTCTGCAGCAATGGAATTATCTCCGATTACTCGAAGCAGGTGGTATTTTGCTGACCGTATTGCAGACTCGCACAGTAAATCAAAGTGAGACGTACTTGGTGGGTTTAAAAACACTTCAAGAATAGGAAGGTATACATACTTAATGGGGTGTTTCTATATACGCTGGTTCAGTAGCTCAACCAGCTCAACCAATTAGCACGAATTTTAGATGTTCCATAAACCTCATGCTGGTACACAGCAAAAGTAAAATTAATATTATATCCAAGAGGATGCACTTCAATCATGTCGACAATCTCATTTAATTGTTATGGCCACAGTAATAAAAAAAAATGCAGCAAAATCATTGTAATGTCAGTTCATGCACTGTATTAATGATAATTTTGTCCTTTTTGACAAGTAATATTACATCATATTTTCGACACGATTGAAGCAACAATCAATACGAAACTAACGATTTTAAATTGGCACACTACTTGACTAGCCTATTGGTCCCAAGCAAACGATTAACGTACCCCATTCTAGTCGAAATTCTAGTACTATACAATGTTTGTTTTGATTCGCTATGAAAGTTTGACAGATAAAATGAGGGGTTAGTGGATTTTCCTATGTTTCGAGGGGTGAATCGATTAGCTTGGGACCGAAGAGAGTACTAGAGCTGAGCCAAAAAGTTGAGCACGTTTCTTCGGGACCTACTTGTCTTAGAGTTACCTCTATGATTGAAGTGCATCCACTTTGATGTGATATTAAAATTATGTTTTGCTGTGTAGATGCACAGCAAAAAAATAATTTTGATATCACATCAAAGTGGATGCACTACAATCATGTCGAAAATTTCATGTAATTTTTATGACCACATAAATAAACAAATGCAGTAAAAGCAGCGTAATGTCAGTTCATGCCTTGTATTAATGATAATTTTGTCCTTTTTAGCAAGTAATATTACACCATATTTTCGACATGATTGTAGTGCATCCACTTTGACGTGATATCAAAATTATTTTTTTCCTGTGTGCTGACGCTCTGATTACATTATGCTGACCACTTTTCAGTACAGGGCTGGTACACTAGCGCCAGCAAACCAGCACAGATGTTAATACTACATAAATGACGTACCACATTTCATCTCAGTTCTTGAACTTATCTGTACCTATCATTTACGTATACCTAATGCATGTCCAGTCACAAGTTTTACTGAACCACTTCCCACTCTTCAACGTGCTATGTCATTCATGCAAATTTAACCCTCCGATTTTGAATTTCACCCTTATGCACACTTGCTGCTGTTGAATAATCAAGGGACCATGAAAACAATGTAACTGGGTCAATCTCGGCTCAGCTGTAGAAAGTTATGCCACTGCTTGTTCCATCCCTTGCTTTGAAGCCATCGATAAAGCATCAAACGAAGCGATTATAAGCAAACCCATCTATTACGATTCTTATCGATCGAACGTGATCATTATGGCTATCGTCTAAGTGACCCTCTTCCGTATGGGTGGCATAAGACAATGTTGCTGGCTCTTGCCAAGGAGGTTCGTCGCTTTCAGTTCCGTTGATCTCCTTTCATCTTCCTAGTTCATAAATTATCCAACATGCGGTAGAAAATGGATTCTCCCGATAGCTCATCGGGACGGATTGGCCCAAATATTATTCCAACGAGCTATCAAAATAAAGCCATTAAAGGGTACCAAGCAGAAAGGGGAAATTTATGGCTTAGTGAATCGTATTAATGTTTATTCATTTAGAGATCCAAACCGCAGTTTGAAGCAGAAACAAACCACACGAGGAGGATGCACGGCAGAACTAGAAACCTTTCAATATTTATACGACCACAATAAATAACAATATGTTATAAATGTCACATTTATAATATTATTAATATTTCTGCAAGGGCTCCCTTCGGCTTCCCCTCCACCTCTGACCGTACCAGCGAACTCGCAGAAAGACCGGAATAATTGCTGTTTAATCCATTACGCCAAACGATGAGAACTGCGCGTGCGTGTGGATGTGAGCAATAGGGTGATTCAAAACATCGATTTTTCTCCACCCCACCAATCGATTTCAAATAAGTTATTGATCATTCTCTCAGAATGATATCTCATTTGGTTGCGAATTCGTACTGCACTGGTCGTTTGAAGACTGTTTAGTTGCCACAATGATATACGGAAAAGTTTGTTGAAATATTTAGTTTTTATGATATTCTTGCGACATGCTACATAGACTTCTTAGCAGACAAGATTGGTGTGCCTAGCGCAAAGAATATGACAATAAATCCAGGTTACTATGTCATACGGCAAAAAGCAGTGTTGATTAATCGTATCAGAAAGCTATCGGCTTCGAAATCAATTAAAAACTAACTATCTTGACGTTTAATCTTAAAATGGTTGCTGGGAAAATTTCACAAAAGTAATGAAGGAAAAATTTCCCATATAGGGTTAAGATCATATTTCCGTTATACTAAGCACAACCTGCGCTATACCTCTCGTTTTTGAACGGGTTGGAATAAAACATGGAATGTTACTATCAAAGATGACCAGGGTTGCTTCCACTCACTTGCTATAAAAATTGTTTTTCGGAATTATGAAATCATTTGATGTTATAAAGATATGTTGTACTTGTAAGGAAAGACGTTGTAAGGTATGTTTTCAACTCATATGACCTGTCAATATTGCTTTTGGAACGTTACAATCAGCGATATTATGATTCGAGAGCGTTCGCTCAGAGTGAGCACTAACGAATCATAAAATCGCTGATTGCGACGCTCTGAAAGCGATATTGACAGGTCATATGAGTTGAAAACATACCTCTGTGATGAAATCGTTCCTGTGCTCTTGTTAACCAAGCTGCCAGCAATGTTTCTATGGCGGAAGATACTTGGGCCACGCTCATCGTCGATGATGCTATGATCTCCAGAGCCGAGATCTCAGTTGAAATCGTCGATGAATCTGGGTCCGTATGGCATTTCGTCAGCTTTTTTGAAGAGGCATATTGAACATCTGCTTACTCCTATTCGGCATTGTTTGACTTGTCATTGACTAGGGGAATTTTTCCGTCCGTATGGAAAACTCTGCCGTTATGTTTCCCACACACTAAGAAATTATTATTTTTACACGAGACGTAATTCAGCTTTGACGTAAATCATGGAACGTAAACAAACATGGCATGTAAAATTAAGTGTCCTGAAACTAAAACATATGCGACTCGACGAAAAGTGCGTTTGATTGAATTGATTTTCTGGTCCTTTTCAACTGATTCTTATGTCAAACGGGCCGTTTGCATGTGTCGGTCTCAGGACACTGAAATTTACATGTCTTTTTCGTAGTGTGCATATATAAGAAAGGCGATCGAAAAAACGTTAACAACTATCTTGGAATTTCGTCATTTTGTGCCTTGTGCCATCTCTAAACTGTTCGAGCTAGTGGTCATGAATTCGCTGCAAATGATGATCAACATGGATTTATCTGAGGGAGGTCAACCACCACTAATCTTCTGTACACACTCAGAAAAATTGATGTAAATTTAGGTGCTCTAAGACTAGCATATACGAGCGTCAATTTTGACATAAAATTGAATCATAATACACACGAAATTCAGCTCAATCAAACGTACTTTCGAACTTTTCAGTCTCGGAGTACATAATTTTACATGACATGTTTGTTTACGTCTCATCCTTTATGTCAAAGATGGATTCAGTCACGTGTAAGATTAGGTATTTCTAAGTGTGTACCTTACGTCATACGTTACACACTTAGAGATTATCACTGACTTCGGTAATTTTTACCGAACTTTCAACAGCTAAACTGATCGATAAAAATCAGGCATTTTAATTCATTTGTTTTAAGGATTCAAAACAAGGAAAACATCTCCTCAATGGCAAGACTCGATTATTTCTCCTCAATGGCAAGACTCGATTATTTCTCCTCAATGACAAGACTCGACAGTGTGTTGAAATTCAAATTTAGTGAAACAGCTTTGAAATGATGGTCAATGTTTTAACGAACGTTCGGTAAAAATTACTGAAGTCGGTAATAATTTCTACTGATAGTCTAACTGAAAGAGCTCAAATAGACGTCATCTAAACCGATTAATCTGCGTCCTTCGTTAAAATCAGCCACGCTATAACGATAGCTAAATTGAATAGACTCGCCGCTAGTGGTGGTATTCTACGCTGGA
Source organism: Ochlerotatus camptorhynchus (assembly GCF_037179485.1). Lineage (NCBI taxonomy): Eukaryota > Metazoa > Arthropoda > Insecta > Diptera > Culicidae > Ochlerotatus > Ochlerotatus camptorhynchus. The sequence continues at coordinate 1,473,477 of NW_027040670.1, forward strand.
TCAATTTCTACCTTGTCGATCGCAAGTTGCCCGTTTCAGTTGGGGGATTCCTTTCTAACGAGATTTGGCCACATCTGGAATTCCTCAAGGTAGTCATCTGGGGCCCTTGATATTCCTCATATACTAAAACGATATTAACCACGTACTCAGGGTTCCTCAACTATCCTACGCCGATGATCTTAAGATTTAGCGACGGATTCAATCTATCGCTGATGCTTTGCGCCTACAGGATGAGATCGACACCTTCATGGCTTGGTGCACATTAAATCGAATGATCGTTAATCTTGAAAAATGCTCTGTTATCTCCTTCGCTTGGATCGTCCACTCGTCTTTGATTACTAGCTTGGTCACTTGGCTTTGGTCACTTTGGTCCTTTCGGATGGTGGTCATATTATTTCAGAACTCTCACTACGTTGTGCTAGTGTGCACATGAGCTTTCTTAATATGTTATGTTTCGAAAGCCTGTCCATATAAGATATTGCTGTGCAATGTGAGAGCAGGAACCGGAAAAGGGATGACGTTTAGAGGCCGCAAATCAATGTCGGACGCGATTTTAAAATCCAAGATAGCGGCTAGTAGTTTTTAGAAAAACAAAATGGGTATTTTCAGAAAAGGGACGAAACTTAGAGGCCGGAAATCGATGACAGACGCCATTTTGGAATCAAGGATGGCAGCCATCAGTTAAAGAAAAACTGGAAATACCCATATTGTAGGGTATTTTCGGAAAGGGAACGACGTGTAGAGGCCAGATATCGATGCCATGTTGCTCAATGGTTGCTCACTGTGCAGAACTGATACGAGGCTGTTCATAGCCACTAAATGTCAGCCAATAAACTCCTTTTTGGATCCCAAAATGGTGGCAGGCATCGGTTTTGGGCCAATACACATCGTCTCCATTAAAGGGTGATACGGTCAAAATTTGGTCAAGGGAAAACGCGTGTAAATCGGTGAAATCGTTTATTTAAAAAATCAAATTAAATTTCTTTTTCAAGTTCAATTAGTATAAAATTCAGGAAAAATATTCAGTTAGGCTTCCGCTTTTCCAAATCCGAATTGCCGGGCCTTACGCTTGACCCCTGCCATCAGATTTTGTACAGCCACCTTGTCCACCTTCTTCGCCGCAGAAAGCCAGTTTGCCTTGAACTGCTGCTCGCCCTTAGCAGTTTTTTTGGTCTTCTTTAGGTTCCGCTTGACAATAACCCAGTATTTTTCAATTGGGCGGAGCTCTGGCGTGTTGGGAGGGTTCTTGTCCTTGGGAACCACCTGCACGTTGTTGGCGGCGTACCACTCCATGGCCTTTTTACCGTAATGGCAAGATGCCAAATCCGGCCAAAACAGTACGGAACAACCGTGTTTCTTCAGGAAAGGCAGCAGACGTTTATTCAAACACTCTTTCACGTAAATTTCTTGGTTGACAGTCCCGGAAGCTATGAAAATGCTGCTTTTCAAGCCACAGGTACAGATGGCTTGCCAAACCAGATATTTCTTTGCGAACTTTGACAGTTTCATGTGCTTGAAAACATCTGCTACCTTTCCCCTTCCTTTTGCCGTATAAAACTCCTGTCCCGGAAGCTGCTTGTAGTCGGCTTTGACGTAGGTTTCGTCGTCCATTACCACGCAGTCAAACTTCGTCAGCATCGTCGTGTACAGCCTCCGGGATCGCGCTTTGGCCGTCGTATTTTGTTTATCATCGCGATTTGGAGTCACTACCTTCTTGTAAGTCGATAGTCCGGCTCGTTTTTTGGCTCGATGCACGGTTATAGACGATACACCCAGCTTATTTGCGGCATCTCGGAGAGAGAGGTTAGGGTTTCGCTTGAAACTACCGGCAGCTCTCTTTGTCGTCTCAGCGGCTTCCGGTTTTCGATTTCCCCCCGATCCAGACTTCCTGGCTGTCGACAAACGTTCCCCAAACACATTAATTACATTTGTAACGGTTGATTTGGCAACTTTGAGCGATTTTGCCAACTTTGCGTGCGAGTAGCTCGGATTTTCGCGATGCGCGAGCAAAATTTTGATACGCTGCTCTTCTTGCTTGGACGGCATTTTGACAACTGAAGAGTGAATTCCAAAATCAAAATAGGAGCAACATTCTACACACACACACCTTCAAAATGAGGGGTGTTCAGGTTTTTTTAAATGCAAAATTGAAAGAAATACGTCAAGTTGATATTGACCAAATTTTGACCGTATCACCCTTTAATAGTTTACGTTAAAGCAAAAACCGCTATCCTGGATTAAAAAATGACGTCTGGCATTGATTTCCGGCTTCTACACGTCATTCCCTTTCCAAAAATACCCATACATCATTGATTACTAGCTTCGAGGACCTTGAAGTTGTTCTGGATACTCAGCTAACGTTCAAGCATCATGTTTCTTACGTCGTTGAAAAGACATCCAGGACTTTGGGATTCATCTTCCGTGTCGTCAAGGATTTTAGCAGTGTGTACTGTTTAAAGTAATAGTAATGCTCTTTGGTCCAATACTGCTCTGCTGGTTGGCATCCGCACTATCAGAACGGTTCGGAGAGGATTGAATCTGTTCAACGCCGTTTCATTCGTTTTGCTCTCCGTCGGTTTCCTTGGCAAGATACGTTCTGATTACCGAGCTACAGCAGTCGATGTCAGTTAATTCATTTGGAAGCTCTTCATTCGCACAGGAACATCGCTAGGGCTATGTTTGTAGTGGACACGTCACAGGGAAGAATCGACTGCCCTGCTATTCTCGAGTCGGTTGACTTGAACGTTCGTCCCAAGGCACTGCGAAACAATGCGATGCTGAGGCTACCTTTCCGACGAACAATTTACGGACAAAATAGTGCTTTGATCGGTGTACAACGAGTGTTCAACAAGGTAGCTTCCGTTTTCGATTTCCACCTATCTCTACAAACGATCTGCCGGAAGTTTTCGGCAATGTTATCTAGTTTAGACGATTGATTATTAAGTAAATGTATTTGTGTAGGACTATTGTTTATTTTGTGCATTTTACTAAAACCGACTGTTCCTTAAGTAAGTTAGTTTAAACATCATTAGGACCATTGTTGTCTGTTGGTATTCTGTATTAATAAGTTAAATATATAAATAGTAAACACATACTTTACAACCTCTTCTTGTGACATGCAAGTACAACATATCAATATATATCAGCATCTGTTGATTTCATAATTCCGAAAACACAATTTACTATAGCAAGTGAGTGGAAAAAATGTATTTTTCTTTCCATTAATACCCTTAGATTTGATAAAGAGCTACAATCTGTTGAGCTATTATTAAAAATCTAACACTGCTTCTTGATTCCAATTCCGCCATACTAGCTGAAATTCTGTCCAAACACATCACTTTGGTATATGGTTGTAGTCAGAAAAATATGGATTCGCTGAGCGTTTCTATTGTTTTTAATACGAATAGATGTAAATATTCATATTATAAGTTCTTATAGAATTTGTCTTGTAGCTTTTGAACTAAACTATCGCACCAAACGTATGATTGTTAGAGCCGTTTCCCCAACATTTCAATTTGAAATGGCAATGCTGGGTGAGTTCTAAAATAGATTAAATAAGCATACATACTTTAACTAATTTTGTTTTTATGTACTTCATGTGTTAAGGTAATGTTTTACATTGTTGGAGATGCTTAACGTCAAATAACAGACTTTAAGTGGTCATTTTATACCATCGATGATGAGATGAAAGTGAAGGGTGTATTCGATAAAAATGGCACACACATATTAACTCACCAAAATTAAACAGATTATCAGATTTTCTTGAAAATTTTAGGGAATGAAAAGCTACTCATATCTCACCAATTTGCAAGACCACCCTTGATTTTCGTAGACAAAAATCAACAACCAAGCAACTGCGGATGATATTACAAGCTGTGATATCGTAGCGACAAATATCAAGCTAACAAAACTCACCCACTGTGGTGAGTTTGAGTTTCATGATTTTTGCTATACATACATCCGAACGCGACCGAAACTACCGTCACTGCTTTCAGCAGTAGCTTCGTGTCTGCCATCGGTGAAGAAAGAGAGATAGCAAACTATGCTTTCTCTTGCTAAGAAAACGATTTGCAACGCAATCATTTTTGTGTCGAGTCAACTCTCAGTTTAATTTTTACATGTTGTGAACAGTCTCACAATAGCAAAGGCGCTTGTTAAACCAAAAAAAATGTGTGCATTAATTTATTTGATGTGGCTCAATCGAATCAACTTCACAGAGACGAGGATTCTTGTTAACTAAAAAAAAACATCTTAAAACTATAGTCAATAGGTACAACACAACAATCACTTTATCCTTGGGGCACGCAATAACCTTTAACTCCAACGCAGGCAACGGCTGTAATTAAATTAATTCTATAAACTACTGCTTTAATTACATTAATTACACAATAAAGAACATTATCTACTTTTTAACACTTTTTATTACATTTGAATTTTGGTAATTAGAATACATTAATTACATTTTCAATACTTTTAATTACATTAATTACGGATAGATAATTTTAATTACCGTCAGTACTACTTCAAAACGCATTAATTACTTTAAGTACTTTTGATTACATTTTAACTTCAACGCACCGGTTCTTTGTATTGCGTCCCCTCAACTTTATCTTCCGCCATCTAATTTCAGTTGTTTCATTGTATGGCAGATTCGCCAGTCAGGGGCAGTGCGCTTCCATTGCAGCAATGGACACACAACGTGGTCAGCAACTCACACACTCATTACTAAACGGTTGCTTTCCAAGGTTGACGACACATCGACCGAAAGAACTGCTGACGAAGAACAATGAGGAAGACCACACAACGCACAGTGGGAAAAAAATCGGCGTAAAAGGAGCAAACTTCATTATCTCTGATCAGCGCTGATTTATCTGTAGCAAATATAATCATTCTTATGGTAAAAAGTGTAAGGAATCCAGTGGAAATAATTTCGTCCTGTGCAGAATAGGGCAAGTTGGGGTTTTGGAGCAATTCACTCAAATTTCTCAAAATTTTGTATAAATGACATAAAAAATACCTCATTGTGGTTAATATACGTTCTGAAATATTGTCACTCTGGTAGAAAAATCATTAATTCGTATAAAAGTATATCATGACTTGTTTTCTTCAGTAAAAGGGGGAAATTGGGCAAAATGGGTAATATACTTAAATTTTCTCAAGATGAAACCATCACCATTCGATTTCTCAGTCATTTTTACAGTTATACAGTACACGAGGGTATAGTATGACATGCACTAACGCGTATAACCGTGTAACACTACTGATCAACTTTATTAATTGGGGAGAATTAGCAAATAAAAAAGCTCCATACATCAGCCTTTTGATGCAATCTAAAACGTAATTTTTTGAATCCCTAAGGTATTTTCACAGACAAACAGACATAACACTCGCAAGTTGTTCATCGAACTAGTGAGAAATATGCAATGAGTTATGTCTGTTTGTCTGTGGTATTTTCTTTCAAGAAGGACTATCTTTTGGACAAGTTTTTTTTATCACGGACTCCTGTCTTTTAAAAAAATATCGAAAATAAAGTAATAGAGGTAAAATTGACTAAAATGCATAGTCTGCACAGACTGGTGATGCATGAAACCATTTTTTATGGATTCTCCAGATGTTTTTTTTCTGCAAGAGTGACAATGTTTCATAACGTATATGAACCACAATGAGGTATTTTTAAGTAATTTATACACAATTTTGAGAAATTTGAGTAAAATGCTCCAAAAACCCCAACTTGCCCTATTATCAACAGGACGAAACTATTTCCACTGGATTCCTGAAACTTTTTCCCACAAGAATGATTATATTTGCCAAAGTTAAATCAGCGCTGATCAGAGATAATGAATTTTGCTCCTTTTATCTCGATTTTTGCCCACTGTGCAATGGTTGCTGCCGAGTAAACAGACGATCGCGTGACCCACATCGAGAGCAGCTTGCTTCAGTCAACTCGGGGGCAACTTGACAACTCCAGTACATTGAAAGTGTACCCCGACAATTTGGTACTGGTGGTTTTGTCAAACTCACAAATTTCAGAAGTGTTACATGAAAAGGGCGAATTCGGAAATGAAGTACAGTAAATAAAATTAAAGTTTTGAATTCACACAAAAAGGTTGTTAAGTTTTATTTATTTCTTAAATTTAAATGGATGAAAAAAATTTTCGTCTTCACCCAGTAAAACTGCTACTCACCGCGAAATAGAATCAATTTTGAAAGTTTTTTTTTTCGAATGGAATTCTTAATGCCTCCAAAGTTTTTGGCATATTCCTCAAGTCGGAGTTTTAAATAAAAATCGATGCACAATTTTATCAGGATATTGTGATAATTGTTTACTGCATCCTGGTCCAAAATATGTCCTGATAGTTGCAAAAAAATGTTGATGAATGTTGCAGATGCTCATTAGAATTCTGTTTTCAAGCCGTTCGTAATATTTCCAAACGTTGAATTGTTTGTGGTGCCTAATGAGTATTTTCAGTTCCGTTTCAGAAATCCTGCATATCAGCAGAACATCTTTGTTTACCTCAATTTCCGGGTTTCTAATCAGTTTATGCAAACACTTGTCACATTTCAGTTTTGCAATTAGCTGCTTTAGGACGTGCGTTGCCGAATATGTCAACGAATGCGTTAAGAAATCGTCGTCTACTGAAGCGGAAGGAAGCATTGCATCAATCGGGGAATATTGTCATCCGCATAAATAATCTGTCCGTGTACTACATCGTGGGCTGCGTGTGTACTTCAGGTATGAATCATGAAGCTGCAGCATCGCAAACCGTTTACTTTACTTACCCCGTAAGAGAAACAAGGGAAAGTAAACTCTTTTTATTCATGCGGCCCATGGTAAGCCTTCATCGCACAACTATGAGCAATATCAAAATGAAATAGAAGACAGCAAAGATTTTTTTTATTGCCATTTGATTATATAAGACAATGAACCTCCATCAATCGGTTTCAATTCGTTTGGATTTATTTCATTTCACCACGAAAATCAAAAATTCGCTCTTTTCATATAGCATTCTTGCCTGTTGTTTGACATCCATACATGGTGAAACAAAAAGTTGGTTCCCCATAGAGAAATTCCGTTGCGGTGGTGAAGGACAATCCCTTTGTTTACGTTGTGTGGCGACAACTACTATTTGCAAGTGGGTACGTGAAACTAAGATTATCCGCCACGTTGCCGGGGACTTGGCTTCAGTCGACAGACGAGTGAACACTGCTTGTAAAACCAATATCAAGCTTGATATTTTGTTATAATATCACGCGTGATATTGAGAACGGATGAGAGTGGCAAAATATCATCTGATTGATGATTTTCCCAACACTGTACGGATTCGTTCATGTCGAAGTCATTTATGTATTTGATGTTTGATAAGACAGAAATGGGTGCTTATGCCGATATTATGTTCTACCCTATCATTATGGCGCAGGACTGGGACGATGAGTTCAAAAATAATAACTGTTCCCATCACTACTATAGTATTTCCCATATAAACTTCAAAGGGAAGCGTAGTACGAGTTTGCATCCAAATGAGCTCAAATTACTAGTAGAGAAGTATAATTGATTTGAAATCGATTGAGAGGAGAGGGACAAAACCGATATTTTGAACCACCCTATTGAATATATGTTTGGTTGCAGTTTTACAACCTCTCTTGTTGTGCGTTCGAGCATCCGTACGGATATTGCATGCGAATCTGATTCATATTCATAACCCCCTTGCTTTGGTGCAATCTCATGACGATGGAAGACCACATGTGTGAGACTTTCATCGGTTGCAATCGAGATCTTGGTGAACCGCGGAAAATGGCATTACTATTCAAATTTGTTTTTGCTCCGGCTCCGCGAGGGTTACAGATGACGCATGTGACATATGCTGTTACCTTCAATGGTGGATTCACATGTACCTACACAGCACACAGGTTGATTTATAGCACCCCACGATTGGTGGATTTTGCCTGGAAGCAACTTGGGGGCGATTGATATATCGATGCTCGTTCGGTCGGGATCGATTAATAATGTTCAAGAGCGGTTTCCCCTCCAGCTCAATGTGTCAGATGTCTCTTTTCAAGTTTTACCACTCTGAATACTTTTCAAATATTAATAAAAAAAAAGTTTTTTTTTTGTAATCCGAAAGTGTTCTACCTCACACGTTGAAACCAATAAATCAACTTTGACTCGTTGAATCATCGTTCGCCTATCGTAAATTATCGATGTAATTGATTTGACGAAATCGCGCAATCATCACCCATTCCACCGCGCACCAAAGTCAACCAATTTGTCAAATACATAATCACTTGGCAAAATCTCGCACCTAAATTTCCGCCACCTCTGGACCACACGTCTAGACACAGAGCACTTCGATGAACACCACTGCCGAGACAATCGAAACTTCTTCTTCTTATTCTTCGTTTAGACTTTTACGCATCGTTTGTGAGCGTTCTAGACTTCCACAGTTATTAATTGTCAAGTCGCGAGAATTTCCAACCCGAAAGGTTTCTTCGACCGGACCGGGGAATCGAACCCACCGCCTCCGGCTTGGTTATACCGTGCCTTTACTGACCAGGCTATCGAAGCTTCGCAGGTCCCATTAAAAAACGTTCATAAAAGATTTTATGCCGTCGACATCCACCCGAAAATGCACCACCTCCCAACCAACAACAGTGAACTCAGAGATGCGCTTGATGTTAATGACCAAAAAATTACTGTCGCGCTTCCCTGAATGTTGTTAGCAGCCGACCAAATCCGGTAACGACACGCCACACACATGCATCATCGTCATCATCACGATTCACGACGACCTAAATGCAGCACCGGGTGGATGGACCTGTTGCTTCTGGTATACGGGGCGGCGGCTGATCCAGGGTATGATTAATTTCAATTTTATTACAAACATTTCATGGTGTCACCTTGGTTGTTGACGGTGGTCTGGACTACCGAAAGTGTCACTGCTCTTTGGTGGGAAAATTTGTGATGAGATGGTATTGCATGTGCGATGCATTATAAGAAATTGCAGGAATTTTTAGCTTTCAATCATTCAAATTATAGGAAATGCCTGAAGATAATATGCTTGGAGAAATAAATGGATCGTGGAATTACTGGAACCAGAGTTTGTTAAAACTATAGATTAATCTGTAGCAATGACCTACGATATAGGATTTTGTTCGCGTCCGAATGTGTACGACAATCAAAATAAAGGAGACTTGTGCTGGGTTACCAGTGAATTTGCATTTTGATATTCCTGGTTTTAAATCTTTAATCTTAAAATTTCTCGGTTTTGCATACGCAACAAAAAACGAAATCGAACACATTTTTTTTAAAAACGTGACTATTTGGACATTGTTGGATGTTATTTGTGGGAAAATTATATTCAGAAACAAAACTACAGGAAGTATTTTTTTTAAGCTGAATGCATCGTAAATTATCGTACTATGAGCGCTTCTTATTCGCTTTTATCGTCTCCCAAGTTCTGAAGTATGGAGAGAGCAATGGAGAAAGCACAGGCCTGATTATCGAAACCTTCGTGGTGCGAGTCCAGTCGGCACATTTATATTATTTTCGTCATGATTAATATCTCCCACTTACACACTCCATTTTTCGATCTCTAATTTTCTTCCATTGAACTGCAGCTCGGTATATCTCGTCCTCCGTTCTTGCGTTCTCCACTAACATCCTGCGTTGAAGAATACCACATAATTCTAAGCAAATCTTATATCCCCCGGTAAGGTGTGCGTTACCTTCTTCATTGTGAACTACCCTCCCCCCCCCCCTAAACTCAGCAACACAAAGGCTTTCGGTGAAATGGCGTTCAGTTAAATGGCATTCGGCCAAATTTTCCATAGTAATTTTTTTTTCACTCCTCCCTACCTTGAAACCTGGCTACGCCCTTGGAAACAGGAACAAATCTGATTCCATTTTCATGAATAAAAAATCATGGAATGAAAAACTTGCCATTCCAAGAAATCCTGGTAGTAGATAGAGTTTGTGTGGAATAGACCGTATGTATGGAATTTTAAATCAGCTAGAGGTATAAATATGAGGTACCTAAGCTTGTTGACGGCAAGATCCGACAACAGGCTTCCACGAGGAACCAACCTGGTCGCCACCGCAATAATCGTACTCCTACTGTCAAAATGGACTCGTTTTCAGTACTTCAGTACTGGTCCCGAACCTAGCACCACTTCTACTAAACCAGCGCCCCTCCGTTGCGAATCCAACATCAGATCAAATGGGTCCCAGCCACCATTGAGTCCAGCATCGCTTCATTGCCGCTGTGGCCCAGTTGAGCCATGGCTCTACTGCCCCGGGATTATCGTACGCCCGTGCTGTGTCAGGTGAGTCAGAAGACAATACTCCACTCACAAGCGACGAAGTGATCCTCGTGACTGAGGTTATCATAATCTTGCGCACCAACAAGACACTACCTGAACAGCTTCGTGCAGTTATGTCCCTCGTGCAAAAGTATGAACCGTGAAGCCATCAAAATAGTTAACTGGAACGCTTTCTCGCTCAAGAGCAAAACCATTGAGTTCGTTGATTTCCTCAATGCACATAGCATCGCCGTCATCACCGAAACACACCTGAAGCCGGAGATAAATGTTCACCTCCCCGATTTTCGGCTCGTAAGCCTGAACCGGACCAGCTCCTGTGGAGGAAGAGTGGCTATCGCATTGAGGAGAAATATTGGCTGTGGACTGCTACCGAGTTTCCAGCTGAAGATGATCGAAGCTGTGGGTGTGAAAGTCTCCACTCCTGTCGGCCCTATTACCATCATTGCGGCCTACTGTCCCAAACAAGTCACCATCACCAGTTGGCAGCAGACCTGCGGAGAGACGTCAATCCTGAACGACAACCTGCTTACTACACCATAATAGCGCCAGACTCTCCCTCCCGCTTGAGCCAGTCTGGCTTATACTCCACCATCGACATCTTTGTCAGCAACATGGGAGACAACATCTTGCAACCTGAGACCCACCAGGAGCTAAGTTTGGACCACTATCCGGTGGTGGCCGATGTGGGCTCATCCTTCAACCGATTCCAAGCCGATTCGACTCCACTGTCGACTACGGTGTCCTTCCGGAGACGCCTGAAGACGATGACCGGTGTCTGCGTTCCATCGAGGAGGAATCGATATCCCGGGCCAGGGAACAACACGTGCCAGTATCCAGATCCAGACAGGTGAGCAATACTCTGAACCTTGATAGAATTACCACAAATTTCATCAGACTCCGTAGCGCCATTCGAAAGCAATACCAGCGTTCTGGTTTGCGTGTCTTAAAAACCCATTGCAACCATCTTACAAAAACCATCCATGCCAGGATGGTGGACCTTAGAAATCAGGACTTTGCTAACAAGATCCGCTTTCTCCCAGATTGTGCAAAGCCCTTTTGGAAACTAACCAAAATCCTTAAAAATAAGCTAAAACCCATTCCACCACTGACCCCACTGTATAGTCCCGGCGACCCAGTGGTTCATCTGATAACTCCTGGAGAGAAGGCTACCGCGATAGGTCAACACTTTGTCAGCTCCCATAATCTCGGACAAAACATCGTCAGTCCTCACGAAGCTGAGGTTGCTGTAAACGCAACCAACCTCCATCAGATTCCTAATATTTTTCGCGAGGAATCCGAGATTACGGCTGACAACATCCTGAATCTGGAACTCAAATACTTGAGTTCCACATTCTACAACCATCTGGCACTGATTTTTAATCTGTTCCTCTGACTTGGCTACTTCCCTCGTGCTGGAAGTCAGCTAAAGTCATTCCCATCCGGAAACCTGGGAAGGATCCGTCCTCTCCTTCAAGTTATCGACCAATCAGTCTTCTCTCAGGGTTATCAAAACTGTTCGAAAGAGCAGTCTATCACCAGCTGCTAACATGTGCCGAAGAAAACAACTTGTTACTCGAGGAATAGTTTGGTTTTCGGAAATGTCGTTCAACCGTCCGCCAGCTGACTCGAGTAACAAACATTCTCAGACGGAACAAGTCTATGTCGAAAACATCCGCCATGGCGTTGTTGGACGTTGAAAAAGCGTTCGACAATGTCTGGCATGATGGCCTGGTGTTCAAATTGCAAATTCCTAGTGAAGATTATTAATAACTATCTATCGGACAGGACGTTCCGAGTTTCTCTGAATGGCATCACATCGGATGCTTTCAACATCAGTGCCGGGGTTCCACAAGGAAGCATCCTTAGCCCCATGTTATTCAACCTGTTCACCTCCGATATGCAGGCTCTCCCTGATGGTGGATCGTTGTCTCTGTTTGCAGATGACACATCCATCGTCTACAAGGGTAGGGTCATCGGAGCTCTGACTGCCAAACTTCAGAGAGGCCTGGACGTCCTGTCTCAATATTTCAACAGCTAGAAGATCCGTATCAACGCGCCAAAGACCCAGGTCGTCATCTTTCCACACTCTGAATCTCCCAGACTTATTCCGTTGGAGAATAATAAGATCTGCCTGAACGGCACAGTGGTAGAATGGACGAAAGAGGTAGTCTACCTTGGCTTAACACTAGACAGCAAGCTGATTTTCAGGGAGCATGTCATCAAAACCAAAACCAAGATCATCTTGATAAGATCACTGTTTCCACTCATCAACATGAGGTCTACTCTATCCCTGAAAAATAAGCTTGCTGTCTACAAAAAAATAATCCTTCCCGTAATAGAATACGGGATGCCAATCTGAGAGAGTTGCGCCAAATGCCATCACCTCAAATTCCAAAGGATTCAGAACAAAAACCTTAGGGTGGTCCTAAACAGTCCCCCGCGAACTAGAAATTCTGAGATCCACCTCCTGGCAGGAATACAGACATTAGAAGAACGGAGAGTATGCATCCTGGAAAGGTTCAGAGACACCTGTCTGAGATCAAATCATCAGATCATACGTGATCTAGCACGTTAGGCTAAGTTATACTCGTAGTTAGGTAGGTTATCACTTTTTTTTCAATTCAAACAAAACACACCCCCAAAGGGGTATTCTGTAAACTAGTTGAAAAACGCAAATATTAAATTAGAATATCAAATCAAACAAAGTTGAAGATCCAGGTAGGCTAATCAATTAAAATGATAAATCAATTTAGTATCATAATCAACAGAAATAAACATAATTTTACTAGACGGTATTCTTATAATGGACTGTAAAGAGAGCGGACGACCAGCAAAGGGCCACCAGCAGAAGGGATAGCGGCACTAGCGGACCACCAGCTGAGCGACAGATTCGTGGAACCGTGACCGAGGCTGGAAACCTCGGTCCAGTCACGACTATGGCGCAACTCGGTAAGTGAGAACCATTATCTCTCTTGCGATGATGCTACTGGCGCTCCCTGAGAGGGCAGTTGAAATTCCCCTGAGAGAGTGGATGAAATATCCCTGGAAAGGTAGATAAAATTCCCCCTAGAGGGTAGAAGAAATTCCTCCGAGAAGGTAGAAGAAGTTCCTTCTAAAAGGTAGAAGAAATTCCCCTGAGAAGGTAAAAGAAATACCTCCTATAAAGTAGATAAAATTCCTCCGAAAAGGTAGAAGATATTCCTCCAAGAAGGTAGATGAAATTCCTCAAATAAGGTATAAGAAATTCCTCCGAGAAGGTAGAAAAAATTCATTCGAGATGGTAGCAGATATTCATCCGAGATGGTAGCAGATATTCCTCTGAGAAGGTAGAAGAAATTCCTCTGAGAAGATAGAAGAAATTCCTCCGAAAAGGTAGAAGAAATTCCTCCGAGAAGGTAGAAAAAACCTTCCGAGAAGATAGAAAATATTTCTCCAAGAAGGTAGAAAAAAAAAAAAAAAAAAAAAAAAAAATCCTCAAACAAGGTATAAGAAATTCTTCTGAAAAGGTAGAAGAAATTCCTCTGAGAAGGTAGAAGAAATTCCTCCGAGGAGGTAAAAAAAAAACATTCCTCAGAGAGGGTAGAAGAAATCCACCCGAGAGGGTTGATAAATTACCCCCGATCCTCAATCAAAGAGAGTAGGAAAGGGTACACGCAAACCAAAAATCTATTGCAATGAATGTTAGTTCCATTTCCTCTGTATATGAACATCGCAGCGAATGTTAGAAGTTGACCTTGCAGGCGATGTAATGGTTTTTTGCCTTTTTCATTTCGTGTTCTGTCTGTGCTTTCACCTACACAAGCAAGCATTTGCCTTGTTTTTTATGTATAACATGGTAGAACGACGCACACACTTGCTTCGAATCTCTCCAGCAGAAAAAGCATACGAAGTCGAGTGTGAGAGGAAATGAGCGCTTCTTGTTTGCTTTTAGGCTATCCTTATTCAGAGGCATGGAGAGAGCAGTGGAGAAAGCACAGGTCTGATAACCACAGCGTTCGTTGTTCGAGTCCAGTCGGCAACCTTTTTCCTATTTTTTTTCGACATAATTAATTTACCTCACTAATACACTCTACATTTTTCGGTCTCCAATTTTCTTGCATTGGACCGCAGCTAGGTATATCACATCCTCGGTTCATGTGGTCTCCACTTACATCCTCTGATGGTGAATCCCACATAATTGTAAGCGAATCTTACATCCACCGGTTGGGTGTAAGAATGTAGTAGATAGAGTTAGTTTGGAATATAAATGAGTAAAATCGAGTGATCGTGAAGCGTGATAGACCATATGTAAACGGAATCTGATTGGTTCGGGAATTTTGATACAGCTAGAGGTATAAATATGAGGTACCTAAGCTCATTGACGGCATTCTTATGACGGACTGTGGAGAGAGCGGACGACCAGCAAAGGGCCACCAGCATAAGGGATAGCGGCACTAGTAGACCAACAGAGGGAGCATCAGATTCGTGGAACCGTCACTAAGGCTGGAAACCTCGGTCCGGTTACTACATCGGACCACCAGCAGATTCCTGGAACCGTGATCGAGGCTGGAAGCCTCGGTCCAGTCACGACAATCATGACAATGATTCATGATTTCGTGATGGAAATTCATGATTTCATAATGCAGCAGAAGCATGACCGCTACAAGCGTTACACACAGTGTTCACTCGTGTATCGACAGAAGTAGGCCACTCTCGATGTATGTCACACGATCGTCTGTTCACTCCTCGTTGGCGATACTGTTATACAATGAAGCCTCTAGAAGCGGATCCCATTCTTATGGAGGAGGCTTATTAGATAGCGAAAGGTAATGTGTTTGTTGTGTTGTACCTTTTGGCTATAGTTTTAAGATGTATTGTATAGTGAATAAGAATCCTCGGCCCTGTAAAGTTATTTCGATTGAGCCTTATCAAATAAATCAAAAAACAACAAACAAGCGTTAGACGTACCTAGCCAACCGTGATCGTAAGGTTTTTGGTTCGATTCCAGTTTGATCAGATGCTTTGGTTTAAAAGGTAAAAGTTAAATTCATGAATTTAGTTCATGATTTCAACTCGGATGATTCATAATTTCGGGAATCTTAGCTCATGCTGTCATGCAGTTTATTCGTGGTGTATTTTCATAAAATGAAAATCCACTATGTTTCTGGAATCATGAGTATTTTTTCTCATTTCGGAGATTGGATTTGTTGTGTATGTAGCAGCATATTAGTTCTGCATGTAGAGCTAAGCTTCTTCTTGTTTGCATTTCAAGCTTATTGCTTATCGCATATTAGCTTATTGCTTGCTCTCAACTTAGTGTTCTAGGTGTGCTTCCACAGTAATTGATTGAGAGCTTCCGATGCCTGTACCATTTTTGCATTAGTATAACTTGTGTGGCAAGTACAACCATACTCTATGCCCTCGGAAGTCGACAAATGTTCCAACCCGGAAAATTCCTAGACCGGACCGGGAATCGAACCCAGCCGCCTCCAGCATGGTCTTGCTCTGTAGCTATTATAAATGACATCAGAAGAAACATTTTCTCTAAAGACACCAAGTGCCTCTACTCGATCATGCTGACAATATTAGTATGAAATCGGTCTCGCCAATGAATTCCATTACCTGAGTACAGAATTTCTCATGATTTCGGAAATCAAAGCCATATTAATTAAAAAGCTACGCGTTTACTTATCACCCGGGAGATATTATGTTATCGCCTTAAAATTGACCTCCATGAAAGCAAGGAAAGTAATGCCTGCTCGTTGCTTGCTTTCAATCCATCGAAGATTACCCACATGGTCCAAAAGTACTGCGAACGCCATTGGAGATAAATACAGAAGAAGATTTCGCTACAAATTAGCCTTCGATCGTCGTGTTCAACAAGCAGGTAATTAATTTCACCCATCGAGAGCAGTTGCTTCTGAGCATTTTTTTTGTCGGGAGTGTATCTCAACCTTTGGCAGAAGTGCTACCCAAGATACCCAAATTATTCCAGTGGGCCATTTGTTCGATCAAACAAGTTACAAGATTTCGGTCCTCGCAGCAGCTCCGGCAAATTGCAACATCACGGAATGCTGTCAAACGAGCGATTATTTATCATCGTCGACAAGCCTTTTTCGGCGTCCTGCGATCACGCGAGGGTTCAATCCGCTCCTTGTTGGCCGAAGCTGGTTTTGGTCAAGTCTGTCAGGGAGAGACCACTTACCACAACCCAAACTGCTGTACACACCGACTACCGGCATGTACTTACTGTTGTATGGCATCGCACATCAGAGCCAGGTGGTGTAGCGATCCGCAAGAGTGTACGAGAGCGACGTGAAGCAGCAAGGGGAACTTAACTGGAGCAGAACAAGCTCCCTTAAACGGAGCCATATCAGCGATGTAATATCGATAAATTTCACCCGAAAAGATGTGAAACACGGCCACTGGGGGGCGCAACAGCGACCAAATCGAAAACCAACCGGCCATCGACGACAAACGACACCAGAATCGTGAAACTTATTTCAATTACGTGATTAAATTGATAACGACCATCAAGTGGAAGCGAGAGGCTCATTGATTCACCTAAAGGCTATAATTCCACTGAAGCGTCAGACTGAACATCGACTTCAATACTCTTTGCATGTACCACGGCCAAACGAAACGGTACCAATGCGCAATTTTCCACTTTTTTTCCGGCAGGTCGGTGTAGTTCGCGCCTTTTTTCGCGATCGCGATTGAGTGCGACAATCATTCATCTGTCCACCGCGTGGGGATGCGAATTGCTCCGGGGCAAAAGTGTAAGCGAATAAAAAAAAATCAGGCGACAAAATCGACAACACTTTGGTCATTTTCATACGCGGCTGCTGAGGCTGCGATGCCCGAGATGGTGGCACATAACTCTCGCATCAATAGTTGCGCTGCGACCAATTTAGTCACTCTCAATTGATGGAGACAAATTACTCCAAATTAATATTCGCCATATAATGCGTTCCGTGTCCAGAGTGTGTGCTTGATGTGTGGAGCTGATCGGGGCATTGCGGTTCTAGCTTCAAAGGAGGAAATCCGATGAAAAGTGAAACTAATTTTGAGTCAGTTTTTGAGGTTCAGGTGGGAATGTACTGACGAAGGGAAGGAATTTGATCTACAGTAACTCCATATATGCACCCACTGCTATTTCTTGACTATCCTTTATCAATTGAGCTGATTTTCTGTAAAAAATCTATGTAGTTTATGGTTGACACTAATCATATAGTAAAAATCAGGGTAATTGGTTAAAGGACAGCCGACAAACAGTGCACAGTGTGGCCCTGAAAAGAACCGATGGGTTGGAAACTTGGAAGCCAGTTTAGAACAGTGCTGTGTAATTTTTTCCTCAATGTGCTTGGAGATGATAGCGGTACTCATGATCTATCGGTGAACAGTTTTCTGTAGGGTGATGGCATAGTAGTCCTCAATTGATGTTTTTGGAGAAGATTGAGATTCTGTCAAATTATTGAAAGAACATTTAGATAGGGTAGAGAACTACTTCGGCATAATCGCCCATTTTGGGCCTATCGAGCAGAAAACATCAAATAAATCCATTGTTTCAGAGTTAACAAGTCAGTTATGCTTTTGATACGATACTTCTGTTCAAAAACTACCGAATGAAGTCAATGAGAACGTGTGCTTGCACCCATTTTTCTCAAACACAAAACAAGTGCTCCAACCGAAAAAAAAATGTGTATCTTCATCCTATAGGCCAAAGTGAATTCAATGGCGTTTGAATGGCGTTTCAATGCATCAGGCCTAATTTAGAATCCGTAGGCCAAGTTTGGGGTCAAGAAGCAACATTATCTCAAAAATTTGTTTTTCTTTATCAAATCTTATGGTTCGTACGGAAATGTGAATAAATTTAGAAGTCATCTGCAGTGAAAATATTTCATTTTGTGAAAAAAAAAATCCACTAGAAAAATAGCGGCAAAGGACGGGTTGTGCTTAGTAGGCCCAAATATATAAAATAGCCTTACTAGTGTTTTCGTCATTTTGTGAACTATTCCTGTATCGGTATGTTCAACACGGATGAGACTGACGAGCTGTATGATGTTTGAAACAAGGGTGGTATAGATGGCCCACAGCAGCTCACGACGAACAACTGAATCCGATCAGCAGCCTTGATGGCTAGCTGCTTGTGGGGAGCCTTTCGTTGTGTACTGAAGAACACCACCACTCACCACACGCGCTGATTGAATAAACACTGTTCGGTGAGACCGGATGGAATTCAATTTTGAAATCTGTGTCAGGGAAAACGCTTTTCGCAGGCAATCGGTGATAATTTTAATTATTATAGGAACAGTTGCACATTCGTGCAGTTTTCATTAAAGTCTTACTTTTAACAGATTTGTATAAAAATTTCCTATCGATTGGCGTATTAAGAATTAAAATCCATTATCTCTGGATCAAAATCAGACCACTTTCATGCCACGACCGACGTTGGGTTTTGAAATTGCACCCCCAATGTTGCCTTAAAAAATACATGGCAGGGGAAATGTTGGCTTCGGCAATACCTTAACCTATTATCGTCAGGGGGTAAACAACGTCCTTGAGAGCTCAATTTTAGTATGTGGATACATTGTGTTTGAGAGCATCTATTGGCCGAATTTGAGTGCTCTAGGCCTTTGTTTACCCCCCTGACGATAATAGGTTAAGGTATTGCCGTAGCCAACATTTCCCCGATGTTACATTTTAACATATAGGAACTGACAAAGCATATAGGACCGTTTTGTCGTGATGGTTGAGTAATGCTGAGCTATTAGGGTGTTCAGCACAGATGAGGCTGGTGAGCTGTATGTTGTTTGGAACGAGTGTGATACGCTTGGCAAAGATGGCCCACAGCGACTCACGCAGAGCTACTGATTGTGGTGTGGCTTCTTCCTCCTTCTTCGGTGAATGGACGGTCATGTGGGCTGCAGCTTGCTGCTTGCGGGCAGCCTTTCGTTGTGTACTGGAGAACAATGTTCAACGCCACGCGTCAAAAGCACTGCTGCTGCTGATGATTATGACGACACCGGACACCACCACTCACAACTAGTGGTGATTGAATAAGCACCGTTCAGTGAAACTGAATGGAATTCTATTTTAAAATCTGTGTTAGGGAAAGCGCTTTTTTGAGGCAATCGGTGATAATTTTGATCACGATTGCAACAGTTGGACATTTGTGTAATTTTCAATAGTGACCTATTGAAAATTGATAAAGTATTCATTTAAGTAGATTCGTAGAAAAGTTTCAAATCGAATTGTTTGTTTAGAATTAAAACCCATCCGCTATTGACAGAATTATATGTGGTCAAAACCTGACCACATTTCGTAGTGCGGTCGATTTCGGTTTTTTTGAAATTGCACCCCCAATATGTTGCCGAAAGACGTAATCCTACGTCAAAAAGTACATGCTATAAAACGCAAATAAATTCAATAGCTCAGCTCGGAGTAGAACAAGATTAGCACAAAAGGCATTTTCTTAAGTAACATTTTTAGGAGAATCGGATGAAAGTCGTCTCGTTTACCACCCAAAGCTCCTAGTAGGGATATATGGTTGATTTAACCCCGCTTACCCCTATTTTATTGAATTATTCATGGATATCTTGTCTTGGAGGTATGTAATATCGGTTGAATACGGCTAATCCTATGTAAAAATCTCTGGAAAATTAAATGGAAGTGGTCTTGGTCGCCGCAAGGCTCTGTGAATTAAGTTATGGCTGGTTTTAATTTTGTACATTATCTTTTTTATCACCAAATGATAAGATAATATTTTAGGTTACTTGGGAACAGTGATGGAAAAGTTCGCGAAAACTCACTATGACTCGCGAACTTTTCCATTGGTGAACTTCGTGAAATACCGCGAACTTTTCCAACAATGCTTGGGAATATACACACTTAGAAAAATTAATGTAAATTAAAGTGCTCTGAGGCTGACATATACTAGCGTCAATTTTGACATTAGTCTCGGAGCACTTAATTTTACATGACATGTTTGTTTACGTCTCATTCTTTATGTCAAAGATGGATTCCTTCACGTGTAAGATTAGGTATTTCTTAGAGTGTAGGTAAGTGGTTGTTAAGGTAAGATTGATACAAAATGAATACATACAAGGCACTTCACTGTAGGCGTCATTTAAATATAGTTGATTTGCTTTGTTTTTATTATAAAATCATGAAAAATAGTTTCTAAATATTTATTAATGTTCAATTACCGGAAATCTTTCAAACATAGAATACAAAAAAATGACTAATGTCTTGGGAAGGGTAAGTTTTAGAAGTTTTGGGATTTTGATTAATTTTGTACTTGTTACAAATATTGCAAAGACTACAGCTGGGTGCCTCTTGATCAATCAATAAAAAGTATATATCGGGGACCATCAGGGCACTCGATTGAAGCGATTTTGATGGGGAGAGTGGGATTGTCAACTCCCTACTGCTAACATTTCGTGGATAGAGGGTGGGCCTTTATACCCATCTTTTGGGACGTTCTGCCACACGATGGCTTGATTTGGTTTCTTCTGGTTTGTATAAAGTTCCCAGACAACCAGAGGTCATATAAAAATGTGCAGACAGTATCGTAAATAACTACAGTTTAAGTCAACATTGCATACAAGTATGACATACATCGCATTATGTTTAAATTAATTCACAATAAAGAATGCAAATTTCCGACTTATATGCGATGAATAATTTTTCCATCGTGCCACAAATTATATCGGATAACATCGTAAGACTTTGAAAATTGAATTTGTTATGACAGATTAAATCGTATATGATGTCAAATCAACTCGTTTAATAACAAATTAAAATTTACACGTATATACTTACCTGGGCCCAGGTCAGATTCCTATCGACTTGCTTAATTTCCTTATTGAGGCTCCGCCGCCATGAGCCCCTGGGTCTGCCTCTGCTGCGATGTCCTGCCGGATTCCAATCCAGCGCTTGCTTGCAGATCTCGTCTCCACCCCGTCGAAGTGTGTGGCCGACCCACCTCCACTTTCGCTCTCGAATTTCTGTTGCTATCGGCTTCTGATGACCTGATGAAGACCTGCAGCTTTTGAGTGTTCTCCACTGATACACACCACGTCTCGCTCGGCGTATAACAACACAGATTTCACGTTCGAGTTCAAAATTCGGATTTTGGTGCGTTGACTTATCTGGTTGGATCTCCATACGTTTCGTAAACTCGCAAAGGCAGCCCAAGCCTTCTTGATTCGTGCACCTATGTCGATCTTGGTCCCGCCGTCCGACGCTATTTGTCTGCCAAGACCTTCTCCACTGCTTGCCACGCTACCGTAAAGTTGGAAGGGTTGCCCGTGTTGATATCCAACGATTTGGTCTTGTTGACGTTGAGGGTGAGACCCGCCGCAGAGGAGCGTTCGGCTAGGTCATTGAGCTTACTCTGCATATCAGAGCGCCAGTGTGCTAGAAGAGCAACATCATCAGCCAAATTGAAGTCGTTGAGATGCTCCATGGTGATAGGCTGCCAAAGCAGCCCACGGTTCGGTACACGGTCAATTGCACCTACCATGATCTCGTCGATTACGATGAGTAACGGTAGCGGTGATAGTATACATCCTTGTCTCACACCAGCGACTACCCGGATAGGGTCGGACAAGGCTCCGTTATGCAGAACTCTGCACTCTGCGAAAGCCTCATACTGCACTTCGATGAGGTTGACGATTTTATCCGGGACTTTCTTGCGTCTCAGGGCGCCCCACAGATTCTCGTGATTGAGACGGTCGAAAGCTTTTTCGTAGTCAATGAATACCAAATAAAGGGACTCTTGGATTTCATTGACCTGCTCCAGGATGATGCGGAGCGTGACAATATGGTCCACACAAGATCTTCCGGCACGGAATCCTGCCTGCTGCCGTCGGAGAGTCGCGTCGATCTACTTCTGTATCCGATTCAGGATAACTTTGCACAGAACTTTGAGAACAATACACAGTAACATGATGCCTCGCCAATTGTCGCACACAGTCAGATCTCCCTTCTTTGGGACCTTCACTAAGATGCCCTGCATCCAGTCGACCGGAAAAGTCGCGGTGTCCCAGATATTACAGCATAGTTGATGCAACATTTGTGCGGATAGCATGGGGTCAGCTTTGAGCATCTCTGCTGATATGCGATCGACCCCTGGAGCCATGTTGGATTTCATGCTTCGGATAGCTGCTTCAATCTCCTGCAGTGATGGGGCCTCGGAATTGACACGAGTGATGCGCCGCACCCTAGGCGGACATGCCGAGATGTTGATGGCTGGTTGGCCGTCGAAACTTGAAGAAGTTGTTCGAAGTGCTCAAACCAGCGTTTCAGCTGGTCAGTGGGGTCGGTAAGCAATTGTTCAGTCGTGTCCTTCATTGGCGTTTTTCCTCGGGTTCATCCTTGCTCCACTCAGGCGTCGTGAGATATCGTAGAGGAGGCGTATATCGCCAGTGTTTGCGGCTTTCTCCCCTTCGTCGGCCAGGGAGTTCACCCACGCTCGCCTGTCCCGTCTGCAAGAGCGCTTGACTTCCTTCTCTAGAGCCGAGTACTGTTGACGGGCTTCGTTCTTGGCTCCTCTGGTTCTCGCCCGCTCTATCGCGGCTTTTGCTTCTCTACGCTCTTCAATCTTCCGCCAGGTTTCATCTGTGATCCACTCTTTCCTCTGGGTGCGCAGCTCACCCAAGTTGTTCTCGCTTGTTTCTATAAAGGCATTCTTGATGGTCGTCCATTGTTCTTCTACGCTGCCACCTTCTGGAACGTCCGCAGATCGAGTCTCAAGTTCTTCAACAAAAGACCTTTTTAACGCTGGATCTTCAAGTCGGCGTGTGTTGAACCGCCGCCCGAGTCTCTCCTGCCGTCGCTAGATCCGTGCCATGCGTAGGCGGATTTCGCCGATTAGAAGGTGATGGTCAGACGTGATGTCGGCGCTGCGTTTATTCCGGACATCAAGAAGGCTCCGTCTCCATTTTCGGCTGATGCAGATGTGGTCGATCTGATTTTTGGTATGTCCATCACGGGAAACCCACGTGACTTTGTGCACTGGCCGATGGGGGAAGAGCGAGCCCCCGATCACCATGTCGTTATTGCCACAAAATTCTGCAAACAGCTCACCGTTCTCGCTCATTTCGCCGAGACCATGACGTCCCATGACACGCTCATAGTCCGTGTTGTCGAAGCCGATCTTCGCATTGAAGTCGCCAGTGTAGATCTTGATGTCACCCTTTGGAACCTTATCCACGACGGCATTCAGTTGACTGTAAAAATTCTCCTTGTCCTGTAGCTAGGCAGCATCGGTTGGCGCATAACATTGGATTATGGTAAGGTTACGAACCCGTATTCTAAATCTGGCAACGGTTATCCTCTCATTAACAGGCTCCCACTTGATGAGCGCAGCACTTGCCTGGACGCTAAGTAGGAGACCAACTCCACGATGGCGGGGAGCGTTTTCACCTCGAATACCAGAGTATAGAAGTACCTGTCCCGACGGCAGTTTGTGTTCTCCAAAGTTTGGCCAACGAACTTCACTCAGTCCCAGGATTTCTAGCTTCATGCGTCGTGCCTCGTTTTCGAGTTGTGCCAGTTTACCCTGCTGGGCTAACGTCAATACATTCCATGATCCAATTCGTGTCCGTTGTTTTGCGCTAAAAGTCGTTGCCGTTAAATCAGTTCGATGTCTTTCTCTGTTGGTTTCTGTAACAATTGTAAAGGTTTCAGAGACAGTAGGTGGTTGACCTAAGGTCTCCTATCCGCCGTGATGGGGCTGCCATCTTAGATGTAGCTTCAGGGGAAGAGCATTTCTTATTCAGCCGCTGGATGCCAGTCAGACGCTGTTTGAGCCGCACCTCCATGGTGAACAGACGCTCGGGTTGGCGAAGCATTTCCTCTATCACCGTGCTATGGTTACCGCGCCAGTGTTCGCGTCGCACCTCCTCACTCTGCTATTGTCGGATTGACAACATTGCCCAGGCTACGCCAACCCGCTGTGTCCATGTTTCAGCTGGCAGTCTTTTGCGATCATAAGACTCGTGGTGGCGTGAGGTAGGAACTTTCGAGGACCGGAGCTAGGCATATCGCTCCTTCCAGATTGTCACTCACCATTTTGTAGCCCTTTGCACGTGTATGGCCTCCATTTTTGTAGGCAAAAGCCTTTTTTTGCATTGTTTGTATATTACAGAAACAACTTTGAATATACGTGAATTCTGGTTGTCTGGGTTACTTCTGAAAGGATATTCTATATCACTTCCGTGGGTTTCGCGTATGTGTCACTGCTTACGGGTCCGCCTCACCATTTTTGGCACTTCATACAGGAGTATGTAAAGTCTGTTCTATTTAGAATTTGGCCGCACTAAATAGGTCATTTCTCCAAGGGGAAATAAAGTACAAAAACGCTAAAGGTATCAATTAGTAGGATTTTTATCAAGCTTTAAGGAACAAACACAACAAACAATATTCGTCAGCTTTTTTGATGAATTTTCGAACTTTTCGCGGAATTCCTCTCATCATGCCTTGCATAGTTGTCAACTAGCAATGGGCGATACTGTAACGATATCAATAATATCGATACTTTTGAGCCGATATTTCGATAATTTGTATCGATACTACAAAGTTCGATGTTTCTGTGTATCGATACTTGTATCCCGATATTATATCGATATACCTAAATATGTTTTGAATCGATTCTCTAGATGCAAATTTGAACTTAATTTAATTTCAAATATCTTACTGCCATTGTCATAGTCATTGAGTGAAATAATCACATTGAAAATCAAAGGCTGTGACAAATACAGTATGAAAGCAGATGTGTGGACAGACACAGGAAACAATAAGAGTTATTTGGGCATCATCTTACATTTCCTCGACGACGAACAAAAAACAATGAAATTCATAGTTCCTTTCACACACCCCTTAGAAGGTTCTCATACTAAAGATCACTTCGTAAAGGAGTTGAAATGCACAAAATTGAATATCGACTTAGGTATTTATCTGTTTAAATTAATTGAAAATTATGACGAATATTTTGAACAAGTATCCTGATATGATTTTTTGATAAATATTAAAAAATAAATAAAGATTTTAAATCAAAAGAAATCGAGAAAATGAGGTGTGAGGAAATGACCGGAGTGATCAACTGTGAAATGACCTGCACTCTGTTTGTATTGATCATTCTCTCAGTAGAATGGCCACTGAGGCTATTGAAAAGTCAAAAAAGTTTGCAGGTTTATTGTCAAAAATTCGTAGCATCGTGACCTACTTAAAACGATCAACAAATGCTGCAGATGAGCTGACAGTGCTACAGATCAAGGCTGGAAAACAGAGGGTGAGCTTCAAAATTGAAAAATAAATAACCGACCAGGTGGACTAATAATCACCATAGGGTGGGTGAGCCAGTAGGGGAGGTACTAAGCCAATTTATTAATTAAAAAATAAATATACCATGTACACACAATTGTCATACATCAATCTATAGCTTTCAACCTCTATTTTGATAGAAACATATTACATTGTAATAAAATTGCATACAATTTTAGAAAACTCATCCTCCATTAATAGGAGCACTGTTCCAGTACTTGTGGTAGTTGCTAACTTTGGTTCCTATAATAATGGAATGCGTTGGTTTCTTTTGGGTTCCACTATTATAGGAACACTACCGCAACTATAGGTGCACAGGAGTGAAAATCTTAAGGAAAATTAATTATTTTCCGTCACTTTTGAGAATATTTTAAGTTTGAAATATGCAAATATGCTTTATTTTAGGAAAGCAACCCATGAAAAATAATCTTATCCGGATCCTCCTTACTATTCCGGCACAACCTCTATACCGCAACTATAGGTACACCACTATTACTGGAACACCTACCCTATGCTGGAAAGTTTCGTTCTGCTGGCAGATAATGTCAGAGTTGTCCTTTTAAGGCATGACAACGTCTCCATGCTTTTTGGAACAGGTTTAGCTACGGCTACAGATTTGATTAATTCGAACCAAAAATTGGAAGCGTTAATGAATTAAAAACGGCTTTGCTGGATCAATTCCAATATCTATTTCGGTAGATTGAATCAACAGACGGACTCTCCATTATGACGCTGTTGGACCCTCTGTTCAAATCGCTCTACTTAGACCCACTAGAGCAAACGAGGGTGATGAAAGTAGTTTCCGATAAACTTAAAGCAGCAGATGGGGTAGAGCAGGAGCACACATTGACAAATGAAGAAATTACAAACGATGATCCACCATGTCGGATTCACGGCAGCAAACAAAGCCTGTGGGACATTCACGACCGTTTGGTACCTAAAGGGTGATACGGTCAAAATTTGGTCAAGGGAAAACGCGTGTAAATCGTGTAAATTTCTTTTTCAAGTTCAATTAATATAAAATTCAGGAAAAATATTCAGTTAGGCTTCCGCTTTTCCAAATCCGAATTGCCGGGCCTTACGCTTGACCCCTGCCATCAGATTTTGTACAGCCACCTTGTCCACCTTCTTCGCCGCAGAAAGCCAGTTTGCCTTGAACTGCTGCTCGCCCTTAGCAGTTTTTTTGGTCTTCTTTAGGTTCCGCTTGACAATAGCCCAGTATTTCTCAATTGGGCGGAGCTCTGGCGTGTTGGGAGGGTTCTTGTCCTTGGGAACCACCTGCACGTTGTTGGCGGCGTACCACTCCATGGCCTTTTTACCGTAATGGCAAGATGCCAAATCCGGCCAAAACAGTACGGAACAACCGTGTTTCTTCAGGAAAGGCAGCAGACGTTTATTCAAACACTCTTTCACGTAAATTTCTGGTTGACAGTCCCGGAAGCTATGAAAATGCTGCTTTTCAAGCCACAGGTACAGATGGCTTGCCAAACCAGATATTTCTTTGCGAACTTTGACAGTTTCATGTGCTTGAAAACATCTGCTACCTTTCCCCTTCCTTTTGCCGTATAAAACTCCTGTCCCGGAAGCTGCTTGTAGTCGGCTTTTGACGTAGGTTTCGTCGTCCATTACCACGCAGTCAAACTTCGTCAGCATCGTCGTGTACAGTGTTCATTTTTTATAGATTACAAACTTCTCATTCTCTTAATCTAGGTCGTGGAAAAATTGACATCGAGGAAACCTAACCAATCTAGCGGTATATCTGGAGAGCTTCGCAACTATTTACTATAGAAAGCCATTCCTTGATCATCTGATCCTCTTGAAGCCTGGAGTATCATTAAAAGCAAATGTCCACATCTCTTCTTGATCGCAATAGACTACCTCTCCAGGGTGGTAACATCTGTACCGTCTGAAAAACTGTTCTCCAGAACTGGCAGAACATGTGAAAACCAGTTCAGACTCCACACTGCTAGAATGATGAAGTTGGTGTTTCTAAGCTGTCTTGAAGACACCCCTACTGGTTCAAAGAGCAAATTATGCTCTGAAATGTTATGTTTTTTTTTATATATTCCATGAATTTTGAACGAGATTTTCAATGGTCTCTTTTATAACTACACATTTCTTTACTTTTTATCCCCTGCCGTTTTATTTAGAAAAAATGAAATTTCTCCAAAACCTGTATCGATACGACAATATCGATAATATCGATACTTTTCGCCCGATATTTTGAGCATATCGATACATTCCAAGTCGATATATCGATACTCAAGTATCGATACTTTTCACAGTATCACCCATTACTACTGTCAAACTCATCTGCCCACCATCCTCAACCATCCTTTTCTACCACTTCTCCAAATCAGATGGTGTTTTGATTGTTTTGCCACTTTTCTTCAATTTGCGCTTGATAATTGCCCAACATTTTTCAATGGGACGAAAATCTGAACAATTCGGTGGATTGATACTTTTCTCAATAAAATCGACATTATTCTGTTTATACCATTCTATGACATCGCGGATGTAATGGCAGCTGGCTAAGTCAGACCAGAACTTAACGGGACCTTCGTGTGATTGAATGAACGGCAAAAATATGTTCTAGAGACACTCCTCCTTGTAAAGTTGCCCATTCATAGTCGCTCCAGTGATGAAAACCTTTGTTTTCTTTCTGCAACTGCAGATGCCTTGCCAAATCATCAACTTGCGAGCGAATTTATCTGCAAAGACAAATTTGAATTTAACCGGAGCATCCCCCTTACGTTTAGCAAAGTAAAATTGATGGCCCGGGATTTGTTCAACGTCCATTTTTACGTAAGTTTCATCATCCATCGAAATGTGAGTGTGCAGAATTTTTTCACGTCTGTCACGTTCCATATCTTCGATAACTTTTGAACAAGTATTTGAATCCTGATGAAACAGTTCTTCCGGATCAAAACGCTCTCAATAGTTTCTTGCTACGACAAGTAGAGGTGCTACAGTAATTAAAAAGAATATCGGAGGCCAAATACTAACTGGAACAGATTTTATGATGAGTATGATAAGAAATCAAATCTTGATCAAGTCATGTAGTTGGAACAGTTCATTCCCGAGCAGGAGAAAATAACTAATGAATAACTAATTCTGATCTGATACCAAAATTTGGTATTGACCAGCATGACATAAGAGGTAAAATACCAAAGAATAATACCAAAAAGTTACGTGCACAATACTTTGTAAATACGAAAAAATGATATTTGGATACTAAAAGAATACCTGGGTGGTATTGTTTTGGTATTGCATTATCATAATTTGGTATTGGAATGGTATTGTGCGGACCATTTTTTGATATTTTACCTCTTATGTCAGGCTCATCCATACAAATGTAAGGGATCGCGATATTCGTTCCTGCTCAGGTTGCTATGTGCGGACGCCTTGCTACAATAGGTGGTAATCTATCATCATTATCATCATTATCATCATCATCCATTTCACTCGCCAGAGACACTAATGTTGCCTGTTGAGCAGTTGTTTGAGCGTGATCATAAGACACTGTCGCCTTTAACATTGATCCTTACATGTAATCGAAAAGTAGTCTTAGGCTTCGTTATAGCTGCGAAAATTTCCAACAAGCACAGCTTTTATATTTTTGAGTAGATAAATATGATGAATTGTTAGAAAGATATAAGTTGTTAATATGGTCTTCCCGTAGTAATTTCAAATTGTTTGTCACAGTGAGTTTCTAACAAAATGAAAACAGATTTGAGAAGGATGATCCTGATTTACAACCTTTTGAGCACTGTGGAGCGAAAATCTCAAATTAAGCATCACTGTAGCAAACTATTGTTTCAATGTGTGTTTATAAGTTTTACCAAAGGCTATATTAAACTGAACTCAAACTTTGTCACTTGCCTATGCTTTCACTAATCATTTAACGACTATAACTGTTTCCGTACTGATATTGTTATTATCAAGATTAGGCTTTCCAGCCGCCAGCTCCGATTCCCATGCACTGTCACCGAGTATCTCTTGTGAATGGCGCCCCCATTAAGCGGCGGACTTTCCTCTGCAATCCCATATTTTGCATGACGATCATTATTTATTTGTCCAAGCGATTGTCTAATACTGACAGTGACACTGGTCCTATATGGCGGGATATCATGTTCGCAGACAATGTCTCTGTCCCTTTAGTGGCTCTCGGGGAAAATGGATCCACTTCGCTACCTACTCACCGAAGAGCGCGACGCCTGCACCGGAGCAGAGCAATGAACGTCAAACCTCATCGCTGCCGGATCAAACCGCACAAAGCTATTACAATTTAAAGTGCGCGCGCACCCTTTGGTTCGGTTAGCCACAGACATCGGGTCGGAGCTGAGCGGAACAAAAACAAAGCTTAACTTACAAACTCATGTCTGGTCGAAGCTCAGTCGTCGCGCCGGCCTGCAACTCCAACTCGCCTAGAAAGTAGCAAATTAAAGATGACACAAAAACAATCCCAGGAGGTTCGACCTTCCCCGGCAGAATAGACCACAGGAGGACAGAAGGGATCCCATTGCAGCGGAAAAACGATCAATCGCACAGGAATTAAAGATCCACCCTAGCCTACGGGTGGTGGCTCTATGACTGGGAATGTCGGCTGTCTCGGCTGTCGTCGTCGTCTTCGGTCACAAACGGCGGCTCATCTCATCTTCCCTGTGTGTGCTCGCGAGCTCCAACAACAACACACAGAAAGCGAATAATAAAATATAAAAATTCTTACCCGCAATTACCATTATTATTTCCCATTTGAATATTTCATGAAATATTAGTCTATTATATGACAATCGCGCAATTTATCTCCCGTGGCATCAGCAGCAGCGACAACACAAACGACCGACGATGTTGAATGTTTTCAAAGCGAAATGAGTGCACACTTGCTCTATTGGAAATTGTTCATCAGCTTAAGCTTGGTGGACTGGCAATTATTCCACAAAGAAACTGCCGACCTTGGTGGCAGATGGCATTTATTCAAAACACTCAGAATATTTTAACATTTCCGCACTAATTTGACAATGCTGCTTCAGTTGTGGAAGTTCCCTGGGCGTTGTTTTGCGGGTTCTTCGCTGGTTGTTTTCCTCTGCCATTGCCGCGACCCTTGCCGTGATGTCCACGATTTTTACCGTGATGATGATCGCCAGAGCTGGAATTATCCTCTTCGGAAGAGTCTGCTGCTTTCTTGGTGGAACCTTTGGCTGTGGTTGTGGAAATTGCAGACTCCGTTGGCTGGTCAGTTGAAGTTTCACCCATCGCGACTGTTCCAGATTGCGGAGCAGCTTCGGCTTGGAAGACAGCCAATAAGACCGCGGAGGCCACCAGCAGGAACAGGATGGAGATTTTCATTGTTACGGTTGCGAAATTGAAATGTTCACCCAAGTGTTCGATGGAAACAACAGAAACACGATGATCGAGGTTCATGAAAGAGCTTGCTTTTATAGTAAAAATAGTCGATGACTCTTCTATTTTCGGGCACATTCGAACTAATGAGTAAATAATAACATAGTTATACTGCAGACAACTTTAATTCAATTTCAACGAGCCTTTTCCCAAATATTCTATTTAATAATTATAGATGAATCAATTTGATGTCTGGCAGCAACGTACGTCCTCCACCGTTCAATAGACGGTACAAATGTATACAATTGTGTGGTTTTCACTACAAGAGGAGCAAGTAGTATCAGAAACCATATGGTTCTATACACTATGTGGAAATTAATATAAGGACACTTTAAAAGCATGGCTCCTCCCAAATCTAAGAATCAGAGGAATTCTATACCATGTGTGTTAGGAAGCCACATTATCATGTTACAATATGAGCCTAAGAAAGAACTTATTGTATCATGTCCGTATGAGAAATAAATGGAGATGTGATTTTCGCCTTCGGAAATAAATATAAGGACGCCAAACACAAAAGTATGGGAAATTGGTCATTTTCGAAACATTATTTAGCATGTCAACAATTATTGTGGCACCAAAAGAGTAAGGTCCAATCATTTGGTATGGCGTCCTTAAATTTACTTACGAAGGAGAAAATCATAAATCCATTAATTTCTCCTACTTACATGATGCAATTGGTTCTTTCTTATTTGTTAATTAATTTATTTATTTATTTATTTATTTATTTATTATTATTATTACAGTCCATCTGACTTGGTAGTCTCAATTAAACACTTAAATCTAAATGTAGTCACAATTTTACCGAAATCAGAACAACTGAATGTTCGGTAAAACTTTGACCTTCATTTTAAAGGCTATTGAATTTGAAAATAATTTTAAAACATGTTCAACCTTGTTTAAATGATCAAATCTTGTCATTTTAGCGTAGATTTAGTTTCAAAGTAGCTGATGAAAAGCAATTGAATTAAATTGCATAAATTTTACCGAACAGTTCAACTGTTCAGATTTCGGTAAAAATTACCGAAGTCGGCGATAATTTCTAAGTGTGTTGCATGTACTTCTTCATGTAGCAAGGCTCTCGGACGGAGTGTACAGACAGGAGCATACAGATTAATTTTGACCAGTAACTCAGGAACATCACATTCTGCGAGCAAGACTTTTGCAACGAAGACGACCTGCGATATGTTTCGTTGCTCAGCAAGAGTATCCAAACCCAGTATATTTCATGAATTTTGTAACTAGTTTTTTTTTTAAGATTTTAAATATTTCACCATCAGTCAAATCTCAGACAAAGGAACCAAAATTAAATTCTAGGACTTTGAATGTTATAATTTTATAAAATTCTGGCTGTTTCAAGGTAAAGTGCACACACAGAATAAATTTAATACATTTAGGAAGTAGGAAAATGTTCACGATGTACAATTTTTTGACGTAGGACTACGTCTGTGATTTCTATATGAGGGTAAACTTTGTGAAAATGGAATCTGTAACAAAATTATGAAAGATTTTGAACGATAATAACTCTGCTGCCCCTGGACCAACTTCAATTATTTTTTCACCAATCGATCAGAAACATTTTTACGCATCAATAACAATGCTTCCGACAGTTGATTTTCAACTAGAAACTATTTAAAAAATGGGAAATGTCAAGCATTGTTCAAAAGCGTTGAAATAACAAATAAATCCACCAATTACGTACATGCATATGCTGCACAATTCTTCACATTTTGAATGTTAAAATTAAAATAGTTTTGGATCCCAAACCAAAATGTTTTCAAGATTTTGTAACTAATAAAATAAAATATCTCTGATACAGTAAGCATAAATTCTTCGAATTCAAATGTAAGTAAAAGTCAACAAATTCAGACCAATTTATATATATCCTAATTATAAGACTAAGATAAAATTGCAAGATCCTTCTTAGACAGTCGTTTCATAAAATTTCATTTCATGAAAATTACGAATTTTGAAGACCAGAAGATTCAAAACTCGTCTAAGGCTATGATATTGAAAATTGTTTTTAATATTAAACACTAGAAATTAATATTCAGACAATTTTCGATATCATAGCCTTGGACGAGTTTTGAATCTCCTGGTCTTCAAAATTCATAATTCAAGATCTTAGAAAACTTACCTAGACTCTGAGACTCACAGCATTTCTCGAGAGAAAAATTCTTCGAGATAAGAAAGTAAGAAAAATTAAGATTTAAAATTTTCGAAAAATCTTGGCATGTGGCAAAAATTGTGAATAATCAGGTTATAATTTAATTTTATCAGGTTTTTAAGATGCCGGTTTTTTAATGTGAAATTTGAACAGAAAAAAGAAATAAAGCATTTATCCATAACAATTTTTCATTCGATGCATCAGACTAACTAACATTCGGAGTTATGTATAAAATCAAGATTTAACTGTATTTCTAATCGAAAGGAATGAACTCGAAACTTGAATCATTGTGTCCCTGTTTATAACTAGATAGTAATTTAACTTATTTTTACAAAAGTTGGGACGTTTTTAATATTTTAAATTTAGTTAGTAGTGGTTAAACCCATGGGGTGTCAATTTTGTATATACACGTACTCTATACAGGTAAGAGCGTTTTCAGGTAATTTATTTAATCAAAAAATACATACACAAATCACGAAATTGTTTATGTGCTAATCCAAACAAACAAGCTTGACAAAATACAGGTGAGTCAAAAAAAAACACCAAGAATTCTGGAGGGGGCCTAGATAATTCTGGAGGGGGCCTTCCCCCCCCCTGGCACTCTCATTAGCTACGCCAATGTCCATACTGCTTTGTAGGGATTCCAGACCAGGGTCCCAAAAAGTTACTTTCAATCGAAAATCGTCATGTGACGATGAACCTGTCAACCATCACTTTCAATTGAAAGTCATTTTGTCTTCTCTTCGAGCAGATCCCCGTCAACATCAACAGAACCACTTTCGATCAGTGTTCATGCTGTTTATTTTGGCTTGACTAGTCTTCATTTCTTCTTTCATTGTCAAATGAACTTACTTTTGCATTGAAGCGAAGCTGTTCGATCCAAATTCATGCAGTTTTTATGATTTTTGTTGTTTGTTCACTCGGTTCATTTAAGCGTATGCGCATTGATCTGTGCACGTGGATGCCAAATTTATCATTGTCGGGTGGTTTGTTTACAAATGAATATGGGTATATTTTTAATCGGGGTGACGTCTTGAGATCAAACATTAATATGTGACGGCATTTTGAAATCCAAGATGGCAACTTCCAGTTTAAGAAAAAGTGGGAAATGCTGTCAAATACTTATCAATAAAGGTATTTTGGGAATCGGGATGATGTCTAGGGGATGAAAATCGATATCCGATGGCATTTTGAAATCAAAGATGGCGACTTCCGATTTACGAAAAAGTGGAAATACAGTCAAATACACATCAATATTGGTATTTTTGTAATCGGTATGAAGTCTACAGATCGAACATTGATATTCGACGACATTTCGAAATCCATGATGGTGGCTTCCGATTTCAGATTAAGTGGGAAATGCTGTTAAAAACCCGTCAATATAGGTATTTTTGGAATCGGGGTGACGTCTGAAGATTGCAGCATCTATGCGTCCTCCTCAGTCCGAAATACCCAGATCTAAGGGTATTTGACACTTTTTGTGAAACCCGATGGCCGCCTTATTGGATTCCAAAATGGCATCGGATATCGATTTTCGGCATCTAACCGTTGTCCCTGTTCCGAAAATAACCATATTGTAGGGTATTTGACACTTTTCTGAAACCCTATGGCCACCATATCGGAGTCCAACATAGCATCGAATATCGATTTTCGGCAACCACACGTTGTCTTCGTTCCGAAAATGCCCATATCTTAGGGTATTTGACACGTTTTATGAAACTTGATGATCACCATCTTCCAAAATGACGTCGAATATCGATTGTCGACATCCTCGTTCCGAAAATACCCATATTGTAGGATAGTTGACACTTTCTGAATCCTTATGGCCGCCATATTGGATTCCAACATAGCGTCAGATATCGATTTTTGGCATCTACGCGTTGTTCCCGTTCCGAATATAACCATATCTTAGGGTATTTGACACTTCATAAAACCAATGGCCACTATCTTGAATTCCAAAATGGCGTCGGACATCGTTTTTTAGCATCTACGTGGCATTCCCGTTCCGAAAATCCCCTATTGTAGGGTATTTGAAACTTTTTCTGAAATGCGATGGCCGCAATTTTGGATTCCAAAATAACGTCGAATATCTATTTACGGCACCTTTGCGTCGTCCCTGATCCGAAAATACCCATATTGTAGGGTATTTCCCTGACCCCGATGGCTGCCATCTTGGACTCCAGATTGGCCTCGTTAATATAATTTTCGATTAATATAAAATAATATACAATTACTACACATAATCCGGATGCCATCCCTATCGGCAACCTATATTGTGCGGATACTATCCGGATACTATATTTTGATGCCTGCGTCGTCAGGTCGTGAAAAGTCGAATTAGCCCTGAATTGAAGTGAAAGTAGAAAAAACGAAGGAAGCAGTTTTCGAGTCATTCATTGCGTCAATTGAAACCAGTATTTTCTTCAAATGAAATGAACTGAAGCAGTTGACGAACGAAACAAGTCATAGTCCAGTCATGTTTGAAAAGAGGAATGTTCATCGTGACTCGATAACAAGAAACACGATGACTTACACGAAAATGATATTGCTCGAAATGAAGCGATTCTACGGAGAGTTCATTTTCTTTTCTTTGTTTCGAAAACGCAGAACCTTGTTCCAGACACGCGAATTCCAGTAGTGAGCGAACCAATGAACAGTAAAGGGCTTTGAAACACAGAGGATCACTAAATTACTTAGATATCTTGAACATGAATCCAAGCTGACGATTTGCTTTGTCGATCGTGGTTGAGAAGTGGCGAGTGTATGTGAGCTTCTCATCCAACCGAGGTCTGTAACGTGATCGACACGTTGAACTGCAGTCCCAGCAACGTTATTATCAAACAAAACGGCAGTCCTAGTTCGATGGAAACTAATTACGCAGCACTTTGAGACACACAGGACCATAAAATTACATTCACCCCAATCATTAAAGATTTCAAGAAGCCTACACAGTTCGAAAAAGTAGTGTAAATTTCGGTTGAAAATGATGCACATAAAAGGAGCGTCACATGTCATATAAGTTTACATTATATATCATGTAAAGTTCTGAGTCATTTCATGCAATGTAGCAAATATTGTATACAAAAGCCCATTGTTTTAAACAACATTGTTTACAAGTTGCTCGATTGTGTGAAATGAAATACAACTTTTCGTGAATGAATGTTTAGATCATTATTAAAATTCAAAATTTTTATCTGTGTAGTACTTGTGACTTAACAAGGAGGACTGAGTGCCTCGGATTAACAAAAGTTCGTTGTACCATTGCTTTGGTTAACGCATTAAGGGCTTCATCCTGCGGAGGTATTGATTTGATAACATGCTGCTAGTTTTGGAAATTTTGTTTTGCCCACGAATCTTAAGGAAAATTCTAGAAATTGTCGCCATCAACGTCGGGGGCGGATGCATCGTTATTAAGGCAGATTTATATTTTAAGGGCGCTGGTCAATATTGGTCAACTTGGCTCAAATTTTATGAACACAGCACTGTTCCCAAAGCTGAAACGGTGCAGCACAAATGATATAAAACAGCAACATTTACCATACCCGCACAGTTTGAAAAAGTTGTGTAAATTTCTGTTCAATATGACGCACATAAAAGGAGCATCACATATCATATACGTTTACATTATATATCTTGTAAAGTTCTGACACATTTCAGGTAATGTAGCAAATATTGTATACAAAAGCCCATCTTTGTAAACAACATTGTTTACTAGTTGCTTGGTTGCGTGAGATGAAATACAAGTTTACGTGAATGAATGTTTACATCACAATTAAAATTCAGAATTTTTATCTGTGCGGGTGCAACATTTTATTGATCATGCTCAGGCAAATCATGTAACATTACCCACATGATTGTCCATAATCGTAACATTTTTATATCAAAAGAACTCAAATTGATTCATCATGTTCGCCAGAAGGAGCCACTCATCAGCGGCAACAAAGTCGTGTCATTCAATTAACTTTATACCACCGGAGCCAGTGAAACACACGAGGGGATTGACTTTTAATCGCATTTTTATCGCTAAAGTTCTAGATGATGACGACGTAAAAACCGCTCGTTCACTTTCTATAGAGCTTCTCGGTAGATGAGTAATCTCGAGGTTGGTACCAGCTTCATAGATTCCAATGCTGCTGTAAAGGATGGCGGCGGGACGACGGTCGGCGGTCCCTCTAATGGCAAATGGGGATAGGCAAGATAAATAGAATAGTTGCGAAAATGTGAAGCAGATTGAGACGCATTCCCGCGGTTTTTGTCCTTCCTGGCTGTTTCTCTCTCTCTCTGAGTTGAAGATGTGTGCGATACACATATTTCTGTGCTTCTTTTGCGCACTACTTCACGAATGCCGATCGCACCGCGACGTAAAAAGGTTGCAACCGTTGTTGGGGTTGATCGTTATGGCTTTGTCGGAACCTCGGCGAAAGAAGCGCGGCGTAATTTTAAAAGAAAGAACAGTATAGAAAAACATCAGTATCATCTTTAATCTCGATGTTAATTGGTACTGTAAATAATTTTCTCAAACATTAATGGATATTTGCAATAAAATCAAAGCTATTTAAAGAAGATATTGTCCGCACGGAAGGGATCACCGCAGGTAGGCAGGCAGGCATTGCACAACATGAGAAGCAGTCAGAGTGACCTGGGAAACTTGGGAGTACAAAAGGAATCCGCCGCCTGAGAGGTATTTGGATCGGCGGTGGTCATCGTCGCTGTCGATGTCACTGAGGCTGGCTAGATGTGCTATACTACCGCAGATCGAGACTGGGGATAATGCGAGGACAACCCAGTTTTCGCGATCCAGACGTCAGTGATGTGCGCGATGAGTTTGTGTTTGATGCCGCCTGCAATGTTGTCGAATGTCGCGGTTTTTATCGTATTTGTGTGACGCATAACATGATTGCGCTATGAATGGTAAGAAAGCTGGGTGATTTATCTCTTATCTAAATGGGTAAAAATATACCAATAACCCGAAAATCAGTAATTTTTCTCGTAAAAACACTCACATACGGTCTATGTGTATTAAACTACCATCAATGTTGTTCATATGTCACCTGCAGTGCTGGAAAGCCTCTGTAAATGAACATGTTTCGATGCAAAACACAGCAGAGAACCACGCCACACTACTGCGAACCTCAGAAGTTCGAGGCGTTCATGCACAAAATAATCAAGCTGCTCATTTGCTTGCGATGCTGATTCAACTCGATTCTCCGGATCGTGAGCAGCATTTCCCTACTCGGTTCCCGAACATCAAAACAATTCAGCTGTCAATAGGTTCACTTTTTCAAGGGTTCATTTTTGCACATCGAATCAGGTTTTATTTACAAAAGCTTTCCTGCACTGCTAGTAGCATGAAAAGAAGCAGTGTTGGCGACTTTTCATTATCTTTTTTTACTTTCAGCAGTTAGAATTTGAACCATTTGGGGATTTTTTTAAACATTTAGTTAAAATTTTATAGATGGAAAGGTATCGATTAACACTGCTCTCCTTGATTATTTCTGACAGAGAAGAATTTAAATATTGACATTTCTGTTCGAAAACTGGTCGATCTACAGCATAAGCATGTTATCTATTCTATGTTTCGAACATAGAAAATAACTTCCAAAATAACTTCGAGTTGAATTTATAACCTTTGTATTAAACTCATTTTATTGCAGAAAGTTAATCAGCAGCATCGAATTAAAAATCACGTGCATTGTTTTTTTTTAGTTTAAATTTCGAAACCAAGAGTGATTTTTTTTTTTGTAAATTTTACAATGGCGAAATGAATTAAAGTGAGTTATACTTTTATTTACGAGTTTATTTATACGTTTTGTCCACCCTAATAAACAAATACCATAAACGAACTGTATCGCGGATGGGTAAACTATCCCACAAATGGTTTGGATGATACCCCGAACACGTCGTTAAGCTCTCTTTTATTGGTATTTTTATTAGGGCATTCGTTTTGTCAAAAGTAGGTTAAAGTTCTGGTAGGATTGACAAAAATGGTTAATGATCAAAATCTTTTTTTTTGTTCATGTAGGCATTTTGGATTATATAGTAAAGCTTTGAATAGACTCTGACTAATTTCTCTGTGCAAATTCCAAGACAGATTCGATAATTTGACAGGCTTTGATTTTTTTTCCTTCGATTTGTTTTCCGTCGATCTTGTTTTCCGTGCTTAGCACCAATGCTACCGACGCCATGGAGGCAGCACCCACACCTGGACCCTACCTATTGACTCATCAACTCATGAACCGGGGACCAACGGTTTTACTTCCCTTCCGAAGGAAGGCGTGATCAGAGATGTTATGCCTATTAGAAGTTTATCAAACTGAACAAATCTGTACAAAGAACTGGCTAGCCTGATTGTTGCTTAGTGATCAAAACGGTGATTTCCTGCAATTTAAAATCAGTTCAGGTTGAATAATTTATTTAAAATTATATGAATTTTTAATCAAAATTTGTATACAAAGCGAATTAACTCATATTAGAGAAATAAAAATGACAGATTTTTAACAAACGTACTACTAATCCATATGGCACCCCTGTATTGATTTTGTGTTTATCAACAAAGCGAGTCGGATGTTTGATTTCTTGCGATTTGTTTTTTTTTTATATTAACTGCAATTGTGGACTGGCTGGTTACAGGAGCTACTGCAGCGAGTAAATAGTAACACACATCAAATTTCTAAAATAAAGCCTTATCTGACAATATTTATTTCTAGTGAATATCTGTTGTTTTGTTCACAGCAGAACAGATGAACACCGGCCCCACTTCATAGATTTTCGTCGTGCAACGCTGATCCATCAGTCGTGTATCCCACGCATCCTGGACGGGCACAGGCGCAGCCAAAATCGGTTCCGTCAAGAATTTTTCCTTTGCTAAGTCAATTCTGCAGCAATTGAGCGAGGAACCAACCAGTGCTTGGTGCTAATTACATGAACTGGCCAACTAGATCGCGGTGCAGTTTTTCGTGGCCGGACAGCCTATGTATGTGTCATAAACGACGGAACGGATCAGCTGCTGGAGGCCCAGTGCCTGAGGTGGCGCTGTGGCCCTAATCTTGCGCATTGTGGTTGCCCTGCCAGGTTGGTTGGCGGTCCATTTCAATGGTCACAATACGCAGTAGTACTGGTGGTGGACACAGCGCAGTTTCTGGTGGTGGACGAAGCAGACCGGATACTCAGCGGGAACTTTAGCATTTTCAATAGAGATAGGGGTAAGAGGGGCATAGTGAACAGACGGGGCATAATGAGCATCCCGCACTTCAGTCCCAAACCTCTAATTGTTTGAAATAAAAAATTATAGTAGGTTCAATATCACCATTGTAATGATTAATGACCAATTAATTTGTTTCGAAACATAAGAAATCCAAGGTTAATGTACAGAAAGCTCATTATGCCCCACCTGGCTACTATGCCCCTCCTCCCCCTACACTGGTTTTTGACGAAGAAGTGCCTGAATTTGTTCTTTTTGGCTACGTTGAAGAATTTCATGCGGCAGAACAGTACCTTTTCGATCCGGGAAGATGCGTTTGAGTGGAAGAGAGAAGACAACAATAGAAAGGCTGGATTTAAAGTTTATTTTGTGTGCAGATTATGTACGGATCGAACAGGTATTGAATCCGGACAAGGCTGGACCGATAGATAGGAAAAAACGTACAAGACAGGAGAACGAGCTACGGACGCGATAGGCTAAGAGTGGAAAGCTGACCCAGGATGAGCGCTTCAACAGAGCACCTTAAGCTGGGTTTAGACTAGGCAAGTCAAATGATCAACTCAGTTGAATTCAATTGGCTTGAAAAGTTGAGCCTGGTTCAACTTTGTTCAATTCAAGTGAGTTGATCAAGTCAGTTGAATTGCATGGCTTACACGTTCAATTCGCGTTCAAGTCAGTTGAATTCAACTGACTTGATCAATTGACTTGCCCTGTCTAAACCCAGGTTTAGAGTAAGAAATGTAAGAAACGGATATTCAAAACCGGGGCAGCTGGACGAAATGTTAAAGAAGAGCAAACTGGATAAAAATAAGAGCGATTGAAAGGCCCAATTGAAACTGAAGAAGAATAAGGTGTGCATACTTCTAGTACGAATTTATTTATGATGTTGATAATTTAATGATTAAACGAAAGAAATATGCAAATATTTATTTGATAATGTTGTTTTCAAATCAATCCGGATCAAATCAAGTATATCATCTCGACACAGCATTCCCTTTGCGAGTTAGCTATTGATTGTTGAGCATGGCATTTCTGTCCTTCTGAAACATGTGTGATAAAGCTAGTTGTACTAGAGCACTGTTCGTTTTGACTTTCAAAGTGTTTTGAAGATTTTCTGAGCAAATTGCATGACGTGTTTTAGTGAAAACAGCACCGAACGAGTTGAAGTCTCTTTCCATAGAACATTGTGTTGCTGGAACTCCAAGAACGATTTTCGCTAGCGCCCAAACCTGTGGTTCTTCATACATTTTTGTTGACCAATAAGCAATAACACTGAATTTTTGATCAGCATCAATCCGTTGTTGATACTGAATTGTGCGAATTTTCAACTCAAGGGTTGTTTGCTGTGTTTTTTGGGGAGTTCCTGCGCCAATAGTTTTAGTCAAATAATTATTCAAGCTAAACTGTTCCGGTGTGGAGGATGACGATACATTGTTGGAATTGGAAGGTCTTGTTGAAACAGATGTAGGAGTGCTGGGTTTGATACGACTGAATGTTTGCATAAGAAATTCCTGAAAATATAAATTGAAAAATTCAAACTCAATTTTGATTTACATTTTATATTTGACAGAAGATTGATTTTTCAACTGTTTTTTTAGATTGTGACTTAAAATCAACTATTCTATTAAGGGGTGATCCATTTAGTACGTCATGGGGGAGTGACAAGCAATGTATAAGGTATAAGACAAAACAGGGAGGGGGGGTTGAATTTTCCCTTATTTCGCGTGACAAAACAGATTGATCCTAAATACCATCAATACTTACAACGATTTCTTCTTTCTGTGAATTAGAAAGCAGGTTGGATCCATTGAAATTAAATCTTGGATCAAAATAAATGGCAGCACGAAAAATTTTGTTGCAAAAAAGTTTTTGCTGTCGGTGATCCATGGCAGATATAATATGGGACTTGAATCGGTTAGCATCGTCAAATCCTGATACGCGACCATACGCGCGAATCCATTCAATATAAAAATCGGACAAAGTAAGCTGTAATTGCTGAACGGCTATGGTGCAGTTGAAAAGTGGCGAGAATGACACTGCATACTCTTCGATAAATGCCCACTCTTTAGAGAGATCTGAAATAAAATCATTAAAAAATTCACATTCAAAAGAACATTTTATAAAATACATGTGTATAAGAAACAAATACTTACCAAGTTCTGTGTATTGTTTTCCCAAGTTACGGAAAAACTTTTTTCCGTTTTTCAAAGCTAGCATAAGTCGATAGTCGGTGTTCCATCTGGTCTCGTTAGGAAGTGGGGGATAAGCACCTTCGCTGGCTTCGAAGAACGCTTTGTATTCTGCTGAACGGAATTTTTTCGTTTTCTTTCGAATTTCTTTCAAGGTTTCTCTGAATTGTTTTTCACGGCATACATCATGAACAACCAACTGGGTTGTATGGGCTCCACAACGAATGGCTGCAACGAACTCGTCCGTGGTTGCATCTACAAGTACCTTCGCCCATGTCTGTTCTTCGGGTGACTCGTATGACTCAGTTTCAAGCGTCGTTTCAAGCGTATCGTCTTCCGCTTCGTTTTTCAGTTGTTCTACCTCTTCGTCTTCAGCACTTTCCAGATTCCACTCCGGATCAGATATTATTCCATCATCATTGTTTAGTTCTACAGTTTCTGCTTCTTGTGAAAATAGGCGAACTAGTTTAACCATATTAGTTGCATTGTCGATCGTTATTGAAAATATTTGCTAGACTTCCAATTCAAAATGCTTCAGAAGCTTATTAAGCTCTTCTTTAAGATTTTGACCGGTATGCCGATCATGCAACTCGATGATACCTGTAATTAAATTGAGTTGTACAGAGGTTAAAATTCATAAAATGAAAATTGGTTCTAGTATTAGCACATACCAAGTGTTCTCTTAATAATCATTCCGCTGCTTGAAACATACTGACAGTTCACGCCCAAAAAACTTCGATACATTTTCGAAACAATATCAAGTTTTAAAGAAAGTATGATTCCTTTTAGCTCTTGTATGATAAGCCAATCTATTCCTTCAGCCGCTGTTTTAATGTAGTCCGTGATATTATGTCGGTTTAAGGTGATATTGAATGGCTTGACTAAAGGATCCAAAATATCACGGAAGCCGTCCCACTCAACTGATGCAAATGGTAGTCCATGGATGGTAACTAGCTTCACTACTCCGCCAATCAATCTCTGCTTTGACATACGGACGGTGATGGCAGGATCTGATGCTTCATGGGGTTTTATTGACGGTTCTCCAATACACAACA
This sequence comes from Ochlerotatus camptorhynchus, assembly GCF_037179485.1. Classification (NCBI taxonomy): domain Eukaryota; kingdom Metazoa; phylum Arthropoda; class Insecta; order Diptera; family Culicidae; genus Ochlerotatus; species Ochlerotatus camptorhynchus. Next base: position 1,517,115 of record NW_027040670.1, read on the forward strand.
ATTAATTAATTAATTTAGCTTTATTTAGGAGGCTTTAGGCAATACACAACAAGTTGTAGGCCGATAAATGGGCCATACGGAAATGTCGGTCGAAATTTTGTGATCGAAACACTTTTTGAGCATAAGGACAGTTCGGTTCTAGAGTACAAACCACCATTTTTGCGTCGTTTCTGAGGATTTGCTTTGTATGCATCAATATGATTGACTTTTTGGTTGGTTTCGATTCAGCTGACTCGGCATAGCTCCTCTTCCGGCTGCTGATACCACTTGACTCTTGAGTATCTACCCCAGACTTAATGCCATCTTCAGACTGCATTTCCGACTCCATCGTGATGGAAGAATCGGATTGATCATCGACAGTAAAATTTCCGACCATGCTATTTTACTTTTTACGAAAAACTAAAACTGGTTACGTAAATATTTAGCTGTAGCGAACAAAACACGTTAAACTGAAATGATTCTTTGACAGTTCGCTTTAAGTATTCATTCACAAGAGGTTCACGACTGTGTCACGCAATGTATTGAGGCTAATGAATCAAGTAATGAATAGTTAAGACTCAAGCAGCTCAGTTAGAAATGGTTTATGAACCAGATAAACAAAAATGTATCGAATGAACCGATTCAGATTATTTTGAACCAATCCTGCTCATATGGTTCATGAACCATTTGCGTTATTGTGTGCAGAGTTATTTTTCTTTGCTCATTGATTTCCATCACTGGTCACCTGTCATAGAATAATAATGTTTGGGTATGATTAACAAAAATTACATGGGGTTCAAGTAACCATACGATCGGTAGCACGTTTTTATAAACTGTCAAAGATGGGGGCTTTCAGTTTTCTAAAATCCAAGAAATCGACTTCCGACTGTTTAAAAAACTGTCAAAAGCAATATAGATATTTTTGGAACGGAAACGACGTGTATAGGCCAGATATCGATGATTGACGCCATTTTGGAATGACTTCCGGTTTCTGAAGAATCATTTCAAATACCCTACCATGTGGGTACTGTCGGAACGAAAAAAACCTGTAGAAGCAGGAACTCTATCAATGATGATATTTTGGAATCCAAGATGCTGGCGTCCAGTTCCTGGATGTTGGTTTTTGAAAATCTTTCATTTATCCTACAATAATAGTATTTTTAGATCGGATATGATATAGAGAGGCCCAGCGCACATAACATATGTGGAACTTCATGCAAAACTGCTAACTAAAAGTTGACCCCTTTTTTGTGTTTCCTGAGTGGTATAACTGGTATAGTTGGACATCGATCTGTCAAAATTAAATTTTCGTGATTTGACACTGAGCGTTCATATGGGCCAATGTTGGAAACATAAGCAATGGCTTCTTTCGTAAATATCTTGTAATTTAAAGTCAATCCATGTAACTATTGGAAAATTGCCGTAAAAGCTCGACGCAGATGTCGCCACTGCATATAAAATTCGTGAAAATTAGCATTAAATCATAATTTTCATCAAGCCTGCGTACGCCGGTGGTGTAGTGGTAAGCGTGATTACCTCTCACCCCAGCAGGCCTGGCTTCAATCCCAGTCGGCGCCGCCGGGATGTTCTGAGGCATAACATCTCTGATCACGTCTTCCTTCGGAAGGGAAGTAAAGTCGTTGGTCCCCGGTTCATGAGTTGATGGGTCGATAGGTAGGGTCCAGGTGTGGGAGCTGCCTTCCTGGCGTCGGTAGCATTGGTGCTCAGCACGGAAAACAAGATCGACGGAAAAACAAACCAAGGAAAAAAAAAAATCAAGCCTGCGTAAAATCCTTCCAATATAACATTCGAATTGAAGAAGAAAATGTTTTCACGATCAGACTGATGTGCATCTTTGACTTTTCCAGATGAACTTTTATAAGATATATTCATTTCATTTCACAGCTCCATCAATGCTGCATCGTACATATGATGTAAACAGAAATAAATTGCTCAATTACTCAAAATAAAGATGATTTGTCAGCTTGTTATCACTTTATAAACCATCGAGCACCATTTTATAGTATGGTGCGTGTTGAGTAAATCAAGTTCCGTTGCGTTTTCCGTCGAAAATTGTGAGTATCAATATGTTTACCTTAAAAAGGCCAAAATGCACATTTATTGAATATTGGCGTCCTATACAACCATTTCTCCATTATCACCAGCATGATACAATCTTCCCAAAGTAAATTCACTTAATTTCCACTTTCATCATAGTGCAAATCGCAAATATTCACCATTTACCGAAAAATGCAGCTGCGCAGGAGGTAATCTCTACCTGTGGGTGCAAACTTGTTATGCATAATTTTCCATGAAAACATCTCCGATCCATACCGAAATAATAACAGTTAGTTTGCAAACACGTTTTCTTACACGGTTCAAGCAAAATTTTCTTTACTTGGAGAATTTGGAAACTATCCTCCTTTTAGTAGTTCTCCCTTCGAAATGTAGGTGGCGAAAGCTTGGAAAAGTCTCACTGCAAGACGCCAATAAAAAAAATGGGTAAACTATGTTGGGAGGTTAGCAATTGAACAACGTCGGTCGGATCCATGTCAATGTTGCTCATGTGTCAGTGTGTCACTCCTAACATAGTTTACCCATTTTTGAGAAGGTTCAGTTGTTACCGATCTGGGAGAATTCTACCCAAATTGGAGTAGTTTTGAAATAACGTGTAAGTATTGACGTTGACGGTGGCTTTCTAGCTCTTTACTCCTATGGTTAAATACCGAAATCCAGCGGGTTTTGTCTTATCTCTTCACTCCACCATGGTACCAGCGAGCCACCGTCTCTTCATGCAAAGATTAACAGGATCTCATGAGATTTTTCATTGGAGTGAAAGGTTAAGGTAATGTCTAACATTTTTCTCGCACAGACTGACGTTTGCTTATGGGATTTTACCATAGAACTAAAGAGTTACAGAGTGACCGAAAAGGCTAATTGTCAAGGTAATGCGGCCATACTTTTTAGACTAGCTCTGGGGCAGAGGGGGCCTATCAAAGGATTTATTAACGCGTGTTTTCAAGTCGGTCAGAAGTCAATCAGGCGCATTGTTAATTAATCATACTGTAGATTACCAGTCAGTAGATCTTTATGTTGGGATTTGAGCAGAAATATTCAATTTTACGCTATTGAGATAAATAGAGAGGGTTGAAACCTTGGGTATTACAGATATCGATAAGCGCTCGCTTTCATTTATCATCCTTCTTGTAAAATTCTTGTGAATGGAAATATGCAACAAAACACTGCATATTTTCCACAATACCAAGAAATGTATGTCTGTTTTACGTATTAATTCCACGAAGAAGAAGTTCCACTACAGCTATCAAATGAACAAGGCTTCAAAAGTGAACCCTACACGATTGCTTTTATTGACAATAATCGTATTGTCAATACATTCTATATTGACGTCAATACATCGAGATTGACAATATTTCTGAATTCACATTATCAATATTATTGTCAATAATTCCCCTTCGCTTCAATATATTGATGCGTGTGGGGTTTGCTAAAGAATCGCCAGCAAATATACTTCAATTTCTCAACGCAAACTTTGTTTTTTATTAATATTCAGCTCTTTATATACTGGCGGTAGAACTTTGACAGCGTCTTAAGATTTGCAATACTTATACATATATAAACCAGGACACTTGCTGTAAAATATTGCTGATTTAAACTGAATGCATAAACTCCAAATTTTTGCGGTTCTTTTTTTTCCTCATTCTTAATGAAATGAAATCAAAGTTTGATACAATTAGTTCCAACAAAAATGTTAATGGAATAAAATGGTGCATGCATTTATTATCATAGAGAAAGAAAATCGAAAAAAAAAAATTACCCACACAAAAATTGGAGTCCAAGTTTTGGTAATAATTACAGAAACGCAATACGCATCGCTTTCATAATTGAATTGTAAACAGTTAACCCATAACAGCTTAAATGACGCTTTTTAGGTGGCAGGTCATGGCTTAAAATATTTTCAAAAAACATCTCCTTTTTTATGCAAACGATAATTTATATTTATAATTTAAACTAAATAATTAAAAATAAAGAACGTAAATTAATATGGCAATCCAAATACATGAGTTCAAGAGCGCTAAAAAGGGATAGAATTAAAAACCTCATTAGAAATATTTTAATAGAATTAACTACCCCCTTGACCTCCTTTCTTATTTTACAGCTGGTATAATCAGTTTGACAGATCGATGTCCTACTATACCACTTGAAATCACTGAAATGGGGTCGATTTTTTATGACCGAGTTCCACATATGTTATGTGGCCAGCGGTACCGGTAAGTATGATTACCTCTCACCCCAAAGGGCCTGGGTTCAATCGCAGTTGGTGCCACCGGGATTTTTCGAGGCATAACATCTCTGATCACGCCTTCTTTCGGAAGGGAACTAAAGCCGTTGGTCCCCGGTCTATGAGTTGATGAGTTGATAGGTAGAATTCAGGTGTGGGAGAGCTGCCTCCTGGCGTCGGTAGCATTGGTGTTCAATACGAAAAATAAGATCGACGGAAAACAAATCAAGCAAAAAAAAAAAGAAATACATAGAAAGGCCCAAAATCGATGGTTAACACCATTTTGGAAGTTGGCGGCTTCGGGATTTCTAAAATCCAACACCCAACTGAGGGATGTAAGATTCGCTTACAATTATGTGGGATTCATCATCAGAGGATGTTAGTGGAGACCGCATGAACCGAGGATGCGATATACCTAGCTGCGGTCCAATGCAAGAAAATTGGATACCGAAAAATGTAGAGTGTATTAGTGAGGTAAATTTGTTATGTCGAAAAAAATAAGAATCCGATTGCCGACTGGACTCGAACCAAGAACGCTTCGATTATGAGACCTGTGCTTTCTCCACTGCTCTCTCCATGCTCCTGAATATGGATAGCCTAAAAGCAAACATGAAGCGCTCATTTTCTCGCATACTCGACTTCGTATGCTTTTTCTGCTGGAGAGATTCGAAGCAAGTGCGTGCGTCGTTGTACAATGTTCTACAATGTGCGTCGTTCTACAAGCTTACTGGTATAGTCGAAAGCGTAGATAGAACACGAAATGAAAAAGACAAAAAACCATTACATCGCCTGTAAGGTCAACTTCTAACATTCGCTGCGATGTTCATGAACAGAAGATGATAGGAAACGGAACTAACATTCATTGTAATAGATTTTTGGTTTGCGTGAAGATGGTTACTTCCAGTTTTTGAAAAACTGTTAAATATCCTACAATATGGGTATTTTCGGAACGAAAACAACGAGTAGACCAGAAATCAATGATTGTCACAGTTCAAGAATCCAAGATGGCAGCTTTATTTTTTATTCTTTCTTGAAGGGAAAAGCTCAAAAAAGTGGCCGCAAAACCTCTGTCTGAGAGTTACATAATTACCAAATCAACGGATGCAGCCAGCAACAAGCACACTCACCGCATTGCAGGGACTCCACGAGCGATTTAAACGGTTGTGTACTACTGTGGTAACTACGGTTGTGGTAGTGCACCGGTTCACACGGGCTCCCGGAATTCTACCACTACTGTGCGGGCAGTCTGATGGTCATCGGTAGGAGAGTGTAGAAAACTGGGAGAATAGTCAGTAAAAATAGATCCGTCGTCGCGATCAGTGACAAGGGGCAAACCCTTGTTATAGTTTTTTTATTGTTTACTGTTAGCCTTAAGAATAAATGTACGAGTGAATAAATAATGTAGTGTCGTTTGTTAAGCTTAAATAAATTCGTGTATTGTGTGAAGAGTGTGTTTGCTGCATGTGAAGAAGGATCTGCCGATGACAAGGATACAGGAAGGATAAGGACAGGAAGGATAAGGATCAAGGAAGCAAAGGACGATTCGTTCAAGAAGGAGGTACGTTTTCTGGTGAAGGTCGTGTGGAGGTCGAAACCAAATCGGTCGGACAGGTCTCCGACATAAGCTGGTCCTTCGAGCCGGATCTCCACTACCTGCGGACTGAATCTCGACGATCTCGGCGCCAATAAACGTCCATCAAAAGGCCAACCTGGGACAAAGCATTCGAGCCATTCCATAGTGCCCTGAATGGAACAGTCGCCATCTCATCGGTGCATGAATAGATCCTGTGGCCATTCCGATTGCATGAAAAGGAGTCAGCAGCCATCGTCTTGCTCATCAATAGTCCTTTTGAATCGCGCCCAATCTATCCGCCATCGTCCTCTTCTGTGAAGACATCAGCTACATCAACCTTCATCAGCGAGTGGGAAAACGGACTTCGAAGGCTACATCGGTTGTTCATCAGGATTGTAGAATAACCAGAGCGTTTTCTACTACCATTCCAGGTATGTTAGAACTTGTATATGTCTAGCCGAAGTTCTGGCCTATTCCCCACTAACGCCAACCCTACGATTTGTGCATATTGTTGTTTAATTTCTATGAGGACCTACTATCGACGGACACTACATTGGCATTGGTGAATCAGTTTGCGAAGAATCGATTCACAACGCTTCCTTCGATCGGTGCATGGTGCATGCAATCCAATGCGATTCGATTGGACCTGCAACGACGACACAACTACGATTTATTTGCGACGACGGAGGACACCACGATTGCTTCGAGCTCGGGCATTGCAGCGGCCATTTGCGGTCAGGTAAATATAATAATTACTCTTATAAGTATATGCCCAGCCGAAGCTGGATTTGGATACCACACCAATAAATTATTACCCTTTCGATGCACATTGGACTGTTTCGAGTCAACTCATTTATGGACGCAATCCCTGAGGTTTCACTGTGGTTTTCGGACTGAAGCTAATTCGTCAGCACCATCTTTAGTGCTCTAGGTGAGGCAAAGTATATGTCCTTCCGGGGCAGGCTTATTTGTGAAACTACATTGGTCATTTTTTCTCCGCTGTACTGGATTTGAACTTTCGAGACGATTTCGTACTGTACTATTCGCTGCATACAAACATAAGAGACGATTTTGATGCCTTCTGAGCTCGGCTGCTGCTACATGCTACTGTTTCATAGGTGAGCTGAGCAGTATATGTCTAGCCGAAGTTTCAATTTTGTATACTACATTCGCTTCTTCACTCCCTCGCATTTCACTGGTTTGACTCTGAATCTGAAGTTACTGATCGAACGTTGGAGGTGTGTCGATTTGGATTTGCTGTTTGGCTTCGGAGGTGCCACTGTTTCTTCACACAGGTGAGGTGAACGGTATATGCCCAGCCGAAGTAGACAAATTTGGATACTACATCTACGTTTTCTCTCGCCTTTCTGAACTGCCAGTGGAGTAACCTGTTCATCAACTGACATTCGGTCGAGTTCCTGTACTGTGACGACAGCAATTATGGCAACAAAACCCTTAACCAGGAATGCCGAATCCCTGAAGGTTTTAACATCCAAACTCAAGGGGCTCAAATTATCATTAAGCAATATTTGTCAGTATGTTAAGAACTTCAAAGAGGGAACCTCTGCCAATCAAATTAATGTTCGTATTGAGCGGTTAGATATACTGTGGGTACAAATTAGCGAAACAATCTGGGACATCCAAGCGCATGAGGAATATGCAGAGCAAGATGGTAGTCAAAGGGAGCAGTTGGAGATTGAAAATCGTTACTACGATGCGAAATCGTTTCTGGTTGAAAAGGTTGACGGATTGCAGGAAGGGTCTTCGTCAAATCAAACAGTGCGGACTGCAGATGCCACTCTACATGGCGTAATGGATCATGTTCGTCTACCTCAAATCCAGTTGCAATCCTTTGATGGTAGTATCGACGATTGGTTGAGTTTTAGAGACCTCTACACATCTCTGATTCACGAAAAACCCGATCTACCTGATGTAGAGAAACTTCATTACCTCAAAGGGTGCTTAGCAGGCGAGGCTAAGGCACTGATTGATCCGCTAAGGATCACGAAAGACAATTATCATGTTGCTTGGGACACGTTGCTAAAACGTTACAACAACAACAAACTTTTGAAGAAGAAGCAAGTTCAAGCGCTCATCAAGCTGCCTTCGCTTAGCAAGGAATCTATCACGGATCTTCATAAATTGGTGGATGGTTTCGACCGTGTGATTCGGACGTTAGACCAAATCATCGCACCAGCCGATTATAAGGATTTGTTGCTGGTAGAGCTGCTGAGCACTCGTCTCGATCCTGCCACACGACGAGGGTGGGAAGAACATTCGTCTACGAAGCAGCAAGACACCCTAAAGGATCTACAGGAGTTTCTTCAACGCAGAATGCAGATTCTTGAAGCCTTACCTGCGAAGGTGGAAGCGAAGGTTGAACAGTTCCAACAACTAAAAAGAAAGCCGTTCTCTACAAGGGTCAGCCATAATGCCGTACAAGGAAACAACGCTAAGTGTCCTTCTTGCGCGGAGATTCATGGACTGCATACTTGTCCAGCCTTCTTGAAGATGTCACTGACCAGTAAGGAATCCCTCATACGTACGCAATCGCTCTGCCGTAATTGCCTCAAACGTGGTCATCTTGCTCGAGAGTGTTCATCAAAGTTTTCCTGTCGGCATTGTAAGGGTCGGCACCATTCGTTGCTATGCTACAAGGGAGAAGTAAGTTCCAGCAACCAAGGATCATCCGGAAGAACGAAACCGGGTGAAGGCGCTAAGCAGGACGACAGTGTTGCAAACTCCAAGGCAGCGAATGCCTCAGCGGTTGAATCTACTTCTTCAAACGCGGCACAGTGTCTCTTATCGCAGGTTCTTCAGCCTACAGCTGTCGTTGCGATCGAGGACGATCAAGGTTCTCGTTATCTAGCACGTGCACTGTTGGACTCAGGGTCCGAGTGTAACTTCATCTCTGAAAAACTGTGCCATTTGATGAATGTCTCCAGTCAGAAGGCCAACATATCGATTCTTGGTATCGGACAGTCGAACACGAAGGCAACTCGAAAAGTCAAGGCTGTCGTCAGATCTCGGATTTCATCGTACTCTCGATCGATGGAATTTGTCGTCCTACCGAAGGTTACAGCTTGTCTGCCAACATCTACAGTTCAGGCAAATGGATGGAACATACCGGTAGAGATTGAACTGGCGGATCCGGAGTTCTTCCGGTCAAGGAAGATTGACTTGGTTCTGGGCATCCAAGCCTTCTTCAGCTACTTCCCGTCTGGAAGGGAGATACAGCTGGGCAAGGACCTACCAGTACTAACGGAATCGGTTTTTGGGTGGATAGTGTCAGGCGAAGTCACTTCATCCAGCCAAGGTACTAAGTACGTCTGTAACATGGCAGTATCGGATAATCTCGAGGAGATAATGGCACGGTTTTGGTCCTGCGAGGAAGTAGGAGCCGTCAACAAATACTCTCCTGAAGAAGCTCACTGTGAGGAGCAGTTCCAGCGTACAGTTAGGCGGGAATCCGACGGGCGATACACAGTAGCCCTCCCCAAGAACAACGAAGTTTTGGTGGAACTGGGTGAATCCCGAGACATCGCATTAAGACGGTTGCGAGCTGTGGAGCGAAGATTGGCAAGGGATCCAAGTCTACAGAAGCAGTATTGTGATTTCATGGCCGAATACCTCGAGCTCGGTCACATGCGAAGATTGGACGACAGCGAAGAGCATACAGTTAAACGGTGTTTTCTGCCACATCACCCCGTTATCAAAGAGTCTAGTACCACGACCAAGGTGAGGGTGGTATTAGACGCATCTTGCAAAACATCTTCAGGAATATCCCTAAACGATGCGCTGTATGCTGGACCAATAGTTCAACAAGACTTAAGGTCAATCGTTCTGCGTAGTCGAGTTCGTCAGGTGATGGTCGTAGCAGACGTCGAAAAGATGTATCGACAGTTCTGGACGAGTCTGGATGACACACCGCTTCAATGCATACTCTGGACAGCACCTGATGAAAAGGTAGTGGCGTACGAGTTACTAACGGTGACATATGGTACGAAGTCCGCGCCGTATCTGGCCACTCGTGCGTTGCAACAACTAGCGAACGACGAACGAAAGCAGTTTCCATTAGCGGCACTTACGGTCGAAGAAGACGTTTACATGGACGATGTTATATCTGGAGCAGACAACGTTGAAGCGGCGATCGAATTGAGGAGACAAATAGACGCAATGATGATCAGAGGAGGATTAAAACTACGTAAGTGGGCATCGAACTGCCCAGACGTACTCAAGGGCATTCCAACTGAGAATCTAGCACTTCCAGATTCAAATGGAATCGATTGGGACCAAGATGCTGAAGTAAAAACATTAGGTTTAACTTGGCTTCCTAACGTAGACTGCTTCCGGTTCAAATTTACCATTCCGCCACTCACGCCATTCCAAATCCTCACGAAGCGACAAGTGTTGGCTTTCATCGCAAGACTTTTCGACCCGCTGGGCCTGCTTGGTGCAACGATCACAGCGGCAAAGATCTTCATGCAGCGGCTCTGGTGCTTAAAGAACGAACAAGGCCACAATCTACAATGGGATGACCCACTGCCCGAGACGGTGGGTAAGGAATGGCGAACATTCCACGAGCAAATCCCTTCGCTCAACGATGTGCGGATTCCAAGGTGTGTGGTTGCTCCAGGTTCGGTATCCGTAGAATTCCACTGCTTTTCGGATGCCTCTATTGTCGCTTATGGTGTGACAATCTATGTTCGGAGTCAAGAACAAAATGGTACGGTTTCGGTGCACCTTTTGACTTCGAAATCAAAGGTAGCACCGCTCAAGGTTCAATCTCTACCACGGTTGGAGCTGTGTGGCGCACTCCTGGCAGCCCAACTCTGGGAAAAGGTAGCAGAATCGCTGAAGGTAGAAGGTAGCGCTCATTTCTGGACAGATTCAACTTGCGTACTCCACTGGATCAGATCACCAGCAGGAACATGGACAACTTTCGTTGCCAATAGAGTTGCGAAAATTCAAGGACTGACTGAACGGAGACAATGGAGGCATGTTCCGGGAACTACGAACCCTGCTGATCTAATATCCCGTGGAATTTTGCCCAACAACATTCTAGAAAACGATCTGTGGTGGCATGGGCCTACCTGGTTGAAGGATTCGCCGGAAAAATGGCCGAAGGCGGCAGAAAACCCAACTGAGAAGGATTTGGAGAGACGACGCAATGCGATGGTTTGTGTTTCGTCGAAGAAATCTGGGTTCATTTCGGATTATTTATCAAAATTTTCCACATTTACGAAATTGATTCGGATGACCGCATACTGGTTGCGCTTCCTGAACAACTTGCGGTGCCCTGAAACAGAAAAACTATCAGGATGTCTAACAACGAACGAGTTGCATCACGCGGAACGGTCGATCATTCTGTCAGTTCAAGCGGAATCGTTCTCGGACGAGATCCGAAAGCTGTCGTCTGGTGTATCAGTGGGTCGTAATTCTCCGTTGCGGTGGTTCAACCCACAAATTGATGAAAACGGCATCCTACGGGTCGGTGGAAGACTGGCTCACTCCGAGGAATTGCAGCAAACAAAGCACCCGATTGTTCTTCCAGCTAGGCACAAGTTCACGGAGCTGGTAATTTGCCACTATCATCAGCAATACTTACACGCTGGGGTGCAATTACTCTTAGGTACCGTTCGACAACGATACTGGCCACTTGGAGGCAGAAATCTAGCGAGGAAGATCGTCCATCAATGCCAGCGGTGCTTTCGGGCAAAACCTTCGATCATTCAGCAGCAAATGGGGGAGCTACCAGCTGCTCGAGTCAACGTTTCGAGGCCGTTTTCGAAGACCGGCGTCGATTATTTCGGCCCTATATACCTGCGAGCCGGTCGAGGACGAAAACCAACCAAGGCATACGTTGCACTTTTCGTGTGTATGGCCACGAAAGCCGTCCATATGGAGCTGGTGTCGGATATGTCGACGGAACGGTTCATGCAAGCCTTACGAAGATTCTTTGCGCGTCGAGGGCGTTGCACAGACGTTTATTCGGATAACGGTACCAATTTCATAGGAGCGCGAAACCAGATTCAGGAGTTGTTTGCGTTGCTGAAAAATAAAACACACCGTGAGACGGTTTCCAAGGAATGCGCTAATGATGGAATATATTGGCATTTCAACCCTCCAAGTGCACCACACTTCGGCGGGCTGTGGGAGGCAGCGGTGCGGTCAGCAAAGTTTCACCTATTAAGAGTTCTCGGTGGTAATCCAGTGGTACACGAAGACTTCATCACTTTGTTGACTCAGGTGGAAGGATGCCTCAATTCGAGGCCATTGATGGCTCTCTCCGATGATCCTATGGATGTAGAGCCACTAACGCCAGCACACTTCATAGTTGGTGGACCACTTCAAGCCCTACCAGAACCAGATCTCGGTAACATCAAGTTGAATAGACTAACTCAATTCCAGCTTGTGCAGCGACAACTCCAGGATTTTTGGAAACGATGGCGTCATGAATACCTCGCACAACTTCAAGCTCGATCAAAACATTGGAAGCCAGCAGTAGAAATTAAGATCGGCAAACTTGTTGTCATCGTGGATCCTAATCAACCACCTATACAATGGAAGATGGGCCGTATCCAGGAGCTGCACCCAGGTGTGGATGGAGTCACTAGAGTCGTTACAGTGCGAACGTCAACCGGTTCATTGAAGCGACCAGTAGCAAAGTTATGTTTATTACCAATGAGAGACGAGGAAGAATAGGGACAAATTCGATAGATTCCATCCAGTGCATCGAGAGAGGTTGTTTTTTTTTTTTCTTTATTTTCAGAAGTCTCCCGGACACTTCAGGGTGGGTAAGGATGTCTGAGAGTTACATAATTACCAAATCAACGGATGCAGCCAGCAACAAGCACACTCACCGCATTGCAGGGACTCCACGAGCGATTTAAACGGTTGTGTACTACTGTGGTAACTACGGTTGTGGTAGTGCACCGGTTCACACGGGCTCCCGGAATTCTACCACTACTGTGCGGGCAGTCTGATGGTCATCGGTAGGAGAGTGTAGAAAACTGGGAGAATAGTCAGTAAAAATAGATCCGTCGTCGCGATCAGTGACAAGGGGCAAACCCTTGTTATAGTTTTTTTATTGTTTACTGTTAGCCTTAAGAATAAATGTACGAGTGAATAAATAATGTAGTGTCGTTTGTTAAGCTTAAATAAATTCGTGTATTGTGTGAAGAGTGTGTTTGCTGCATGTGAAGAAGGATCTGCCGATGACAAGGATACAGGAAGGATAAGGACAGGAAGGATAAGGATCAAGGAAGCAAAGGACGATTCGTTCAAGAAGGAGGTACGTTTTCTGGTGAAGGTCGTGTGGAGGTCGAAACCAAATCGGTCGGACAGGTCTCCGACAACCTCATTATTTCAGTACCAAAAGATAAAATTGCATCCGACAGATAAATTAGCTTAAACTTAATCCTGAACATACCAATTGAACTTAATTGAAAAAAATTATTCCTTTAAAATATAATGATTTTATGAAGCACAAGTCAAGAAATGTGGTGTTCTTATTTCAACGGCGTTTCTAGAATTATACCTTAGAAAGTCACTTCCTCTTTCAATTCGATCACACAAATATCGAGGCAGCAAACCGTTTATTACTTTAAAAATTAACACCATAGTCAAATATACAATTCTTTACTTCACCGACAACCATTGTGAGGCGTCTAGCATCAAAGTTGAGGAAGTGAATCTATTACATCTCAAAATCAAACGCATTATTTTACTCTGTAGGCGCTGTAATCTTGATATTTGTGTTGCATTGGCCAGAAATAAAATGGAAAGGCAAAAGTCTAGGTGAGGAGAGATGATTGATTTGTATAGCTGTATTTTACTGAAAAAAGTTAAATCGTTTTTCAATCGGCATAGAATTCCATACTTCTTAGAAATTTTCATGATGACATGGTCAATGTGAGAGTTGAACTTGAGTTTGTCGTCAATAATCACGCCAAGATATTTAATCTCCCGAACGCGATCAATAGTCTTATCATCAATTACAACAGAGACGTTCTCATTTACTCGATTCCGTGAAATTACCATAAATTTAGTTTTACTTGTATTCAATTTCAACTGATTATACTTCAAACATCTACTTAGAGAACGCAAATCTTCATTCAAGTGTAAAACGGCATTATCAAAATCCTTAGCTGCAATGAATAACACAGTATCATCTTCAAAAAGATCGTAAAACTCGTCGCAAGTCATTAATATACATGATAAATAACAGGGGCCATAATACACTTACCTGGGGCACTCCAAGGTTATTCCCCACGAGACTAGGAACAGAATCATTAAAAACAGTCCGTTGAGTTCTGTCAGACAAATAGCTTTCAAACCATTTATATGCAGTACTCGTAATTCCAAAGCGCTTGATTGATCTTAACAATAAGGGCCTAGACATTGTTTCAAAATCTCGTTTAAGATCCAAAAAACAGCAAAAATCGTTTCTTTACACTTATTTTTCTTCTTCTTCTTCTTCGTCTTCTTCTTCTTCTTCACATTTCAAGCTTAATGCTTATTGCGTGCACTCAACTTAGTGTTCTACATGCACTTCTACAGTTATTAATTGAGAGCTTTCGATGCCTGTACCATTTTTGCATTGGTATAATTGTGTGGCCAGTCCAATCATACTAAGAAATTTTCCAACCCGAAAAATTCCTAGACCGGACCGGGAATTGAAACCAGCCACCTCCAGCATAGTCTTGCTTTGTAGCTGCGCCTTTACCGACTGAGCTAAGGGAGGACCCCGTATCTTTACACTCCACCTATTTTTCCACTACGCTAATACCAAATTAAACGCGGATTCACAAGAATGACCTTCCCGATATCCCGATTGCTCTGGTATCAAGAAACTATTACTATTTAAATACTCCAACAGCTGGCCTTTAACAACAAGTTCTAAAATTTTCTCTAATGTGTGCAACACGTTTATGGAACGAAACTCTTCGTAATCGTTCCAGCAACTTTTTGAATAGAAACCACTAAGGAGTCCTTTAAAATTTGTGACACATGTCCAGTTTGTAATGATTCATTAATAAGGTCCAGCAAGATGTTGCCAATGACATGAAAGCAATCTTGAAAAACTCTAGCATTAACATTATCTACTCCAGCCGATTTTCTTAAAAAAAACAAATAACTCTAAGTTCATCCAATGTAATTGGGTGAAAAACTTCAAATCTACATTTACTATTAACTGTCTGTTTTATTTCGTCAGGTTCAGCGACCGATTCATCATTGAAACACTGTCGACAAAATAATCATTAAATTTAGATGCAATTACTTGTTATGACTGTTGTTTTAATGTGCCATTAAAAGTTATGGACCGCAGTTTGCAATTACTAGGTTTTAATAAAGATTTCAAAATTTTCCATAACTCTTTACTGTTGTTTTGATGCTGATCAATCTTCCTTTGTACATATTCACAACGAGTTTTCTTTATGGATTGTGAATACTTATTACGCGCGATTGCGTACTTATTCCAATGATTGTCATTATTTGATCTACAAAACTTGTTGTACCATTTGTCCCTTTTCCGTTTAAGACGCAAAAGATCCAAATTGTACCAGCTGTTCGAATTTTTCAAAGAAACAAACTTTTGCTCAACTAGTTGATTGGTAAACGTTTTCAAAGCGTTATTAAGAACAGCTGTAGATTCATCTAAGTTACCGGCCGCGAATGGAAAATCCACTCTCCTCTCAACGAGATTCAAAACAGCCTGTTTCGAATATTTCCTCTAGCTCTTCAATTTTACAAAATAATCGTTTACATGGTCTAAGACAGTAATCACTAAGGTCTCATGATCGGTTATATTCAAATCTGTTTCTGTACCTAACAAATGGAATCAAAATTGGAATAAACGTGGTCAATTAAAGTTCTACTGTGCCTGGAAATGCGTTTATATTCATTTACCGGTTGCTTTGAAGTAAAAAAAACTCAGCTTAACGCTTCAAATGATTCGATTTGTGGTTATCACGCCAATTAATATTAAAATCATCAGCTAATATATTTAATTTACTAGAATCAAGGAATGTCTCGAGCCAGTTCTCTAAAACTTCAACAAAACGCTGGTCACTAGAACTGGGAGAATGATACAAAACACCATAATTACCCATCTTCATGCCACGTACAACTGTAATGCCCAAGAACTAGTTGCCATCAATAACTTCGTTGGTACGAAGGTTGAATTGAACTGATTCTATGACATAAATAGCATCACCGCCAGTGTGCCTGAATGCTGCTCAGGTTCCTGGAGTGTCGTTCAGTTCGATGGTTGAATGCTGGTCGAAAGGAAGAGGAAAAATTCGGGATACAGAACGTTTGTATACTGCACTGGCAGTTCGTAATGTCACGACCCTTACTACTCCGTCTGCTCCGGGATGAATTTTTTCGATGCGTGCGAGAGGCCTAGAGACAGATGCCTTTCCGTCCTCCTGGACAAGAACAATTTGCCCGATCTGGATTTCCATCGGACATGAGGATTTTTCGCGCTGTTGATTCAGTTCCGCAAGGTATTCCTTCCTCCACCGGTCCCAGTGATGCTGGATCAGTTTCTGCAGCTGCTGATAGTGATTCAGCCGATTGGTGGGAATATTGGTATAGTTCGGCTCTGGAAGGCTGAGAAGCGACGTTCCGATGAGGAAATGCCCGGGAGTGAGGACATCTAGCTCAGTAGGATCGCTTGATAATGACGTCAGAGGTCGACTGTTCATATTTGCTTCCACTTGGGCGAGTACAGTCGCGTAGTCCTCTAAGGAAAGCTGGGTGGTACCAAGTGTTTTTGCCAGCGACGTTTTTGCTGTCTTCACAGCCGCTTCTCATAAGCCACCGAAAGAAGGTGCCCTTGGAGGAATGAATTGCCACTGGATCCGGTGCATGCTACATTCATTGACGATTGCTTCTCTGGTGCGTTTATTATCGAAAAGACGGTACAGCTCAGCTAGAGTGTTGTTCGCTCCTTGAAAATTCGTACCGTTGTCCGAGTGAATTTCGGCTGGCATGCCGTGGCGGGCGATGAAGCGACGCAAAGCTGCGAGAAAGGCCTCCGTGGAAAGGTCGCAAACCAATTCTAGGTGAACAGCCTTGGATGCAAAACAAACGAATACGGCGATGTATGCTTTACGTGGTGCTGCTCGGCGGTGAGCGGGTTTCATGTTGACCGGTCCGCAGTAGTCCACTCTAACTACGGTGAAAGCTCTGCTGGTTACGGTGCGAGGTTTTGGTACTTGACCGACAGGTTGTGTGACAGGGACAGGGTTTTGGCGAAAGCATTGCGGACACTTGCGACACACAAGATTAGCGATGGTTTTTCCGTTCACCGACCAGAATTCTTGATGCATCGTGGCTAAAGTCATGCGAGGACCAGAGTGCATGCAAAGCTCGTGATAATGCTTTGTGATGAGGCGTGTGAGTGGGTGGATTTTAGGAAGGATCATAGGGTGCTTGGTTTGGTAGTTCTCAGATGAGTGTTTGAGCCGGCCGTTGAGTCGAATGATACCCTTTTTGTCGAGGAAGGAACCAAGTAGTCTCAGTGATGATTTGTTTGAAACGGATCGAGTTTTTTCCAGTTCCTTCAGTTCTTCGGCGAACGTCTCCTGCTGTGCAATCTTCGTAAGCATTTTCTTGGCGTGCTCTAGTTCCCCTACTGCGGCGAATAGGTAAGGATAGGTTTGCGACGACAACGATTCAGAAAACGAAGGACCAAAGCGGTGATCCGAACTAAACGCCAGAAGGATGAGTACCGATGAAACAGAAAGTGATGCTCCGGTAACTGCTGTACCACAAGTGCTGTTTTTCGCCGTTCCAGTAGATCTTCTGGTGGAGTACCTGTCAGATGTTTAGGCCAATTTTCATCCTCTTTCGAAAGCCATGGTGGGCCATAGCGCCAGATAGGGTTAACGACAAATTCTTGAGGTAGCATCCCGCGTGAAACGAGGTCCGCTGGGTTGTCGATTCCTTTCACATGATTCCAGTGATGGCCGTTGTTGAATTTCAGACGTTCTATTTCCGATGAAAGTCTGCCAAGTTTTGGGTGGTGCCTTGATCCAGTGGAGTGTGACTGTTGAGTCTGACCAGAACCAGCAAGGAGTGCCTTCCATCCGCAGTGCTGCTGAAACCTTGGCGTAGAGTTTCGCCCCCAGAAGTGCAGCACAGAGCTCAAGCCACGGCAAACTAAGTCGTTTGAGTGGCGCAACTCGTGATTTTGCTGCAATGAGCTCGATTTTGATTTTTCCCTCCTTGTCGGTCGAACGTGCGTAGATGCAAGCACCATACCCAACTTCGGACGCATCAGTAAAGACGTGGAACTGTATGGAGACCGAATTTGGTAGAAAGATGAGTCGAGAAACCTTGTAGTCTTCCAGGAGTGGCAATTGTGCCGCAAAACCATCCCATTTGCTAGCTACATCTTCCGGTACTGGATCGTCCCAGTCGACAGTGACTAACCAAAGGTGTTGCATTTGGATTTTGGCCCATGCTACGACTGGAGAGACCAATCCGAGTGGGTCGTAGAGCTTCGCAATTGCTGAGAAGATCTTGCGTTTTGTCCAGCTGTCATCGCTCGTAGATGGTTGAACCTCGATGCACAACTGGTCTGGTCCTATTTCCCATCCCACACCTAGTGTTTTGATTCTCTGGTCTGTTTCGAAGTGAAGCGTAGTGTCAACTCCAAGTGCTTCAGTGGGTAAGTTTTGAAGGATTTCTGAACTATTTGAGCACCATTTCCGAAGTTTGAGGCCTCCTTCTGCCATCATAGCTTGAATTTTCCTTTGAAGCAGTACGGCTTCTTCCATCGAGTCCGCTCCCGATACTAAGTCGTCCATGTAGAAGTCGTCTTGCACGGCGCTGGCTGCAAGTCTGTATTTCTGTCCCAAATCCAAAACCAGTTGCTTCAACACTCGAGTGGCGAGAAATGACGATGGAGACAAACCGTAGGTGACAGTCTGTAGTTCGTACACCTGGATTGGTTTCGACGGATCGAATCGCCAGAGAATTAGTTGAAGCGGTGTGTCGTCTTTGTGGACCCGTATCTGGCGGAACATTTTTGCGACATCAGCGACCAATGCAATGCCATGTTTCCGGAAACGGAGTATAAAATTCAAAAGTTCATCCTGAATCGTAGGTCCGGTGAGTAGGGCTTCGTTGAGTGAATAGTTCGTAGACGTTTTCGCCGATCCATCGAAAACCACACGTATCTTCGTAGTAGAACTAGACTCTTTAAATACCGGATGGTGTGGAAGGTAGCAGACCGCCTTCATCCAAACGGGGATCGTTTGCTTCGTCGACGCATTTCATGTGGCCTAACTCAATATACTCCTTCATGAAGGCACTGTATTGCGATCGTAGATTTGAGTCTCGTTCCAACCGTCTCTCCGTTTGTTGAAATCGTCGTAGAGCTGTCTGCTTCGATTCACCAATCATGTTATTGAAATTCATGCGCTTAGGGTATCGCACAGTGTTGTCGCGCTTGACGGTGTTCATGAAGTGCGTCTCGCAGTATTCTTCTTCCTGCGAGTGTGGAAGTTTTTCTGTATATTCCTCCACCGCCCAAAATTTTTCGATTGCCTTGTCCAGGGTTTCCACTTTCGTATAAGTTCGGTAAAGTCGGTAGCTTTCGTGAACTTTCGTACAATACTGCAGTTGTTCAGCGCAAGTTACACTACAGCTTTTATGCTACGCCTACCCTACTAAGCTGGCTATAGTGTGTTTATACCTTGAATCAACAAGCAGCAACAATATATTTCGGAATACTATATTGATCAAATGCTACAATTTCTACAATATGAGTTTCAGATAATACAACTAAAAGAGGACGTTTTTCTTATCAATCTGACGTAATGCTACGTAGTTTGTTGAAAGTATAGTTATTTTTGGAACTGGAACGATGACTAGAGGCTGGAAATCATTGCCAACGCCATTTAAGATTCCAAAATAGCTGCTTCAGGTTTCTAAGGAACCGTTAAATACCTCACAATATAGGTATTGTCGGAATGGGAACGCGAAAATTCAATCAATTTAGCTGATTTTTTGTTTGTAATTAGTGTCAATCATTTACCTTCAATAGAGCTGCTCAATTGGTTGAGAAATTGTGAGAAATGTGAGAAATTACGGTGGGAGGAATTCAAAAGTTGCATAGATTTTTCTCTTTTACTTTACTTATATCTTTGTTTTTTTAGTTAGGCAGGTTCTGATTCTACACATTGTAGTTTAATTTTTATACGTGTGATCTTGATATTTTTACCTATGGGATGAGTACTTCTGGGGGTTAGGTTTTGATAAGTTCTTTAGTGGGAATGACACTGATGCAGATTGCACATTGTAGTCGAAATACGTATCCAACGTATGGATACCAAAATTGATTGAGTGGAATTAAATGGAAGATAACCTTTTTTGCAATCAAAATATAGCTATTTTCAAAAAAGGGACGACATTTACAAGCCGGAAGTCGCTGATTTACGCCATTTTATAAGAACTCCGACCCTTCATACTTCGAAACGCACAATGCAGTGTACCCTCGAGGAACCACTTGAAACGCTACGAAATCTTCCCCATAGTTTCTGTTTTCACTGCCAATTTGTCTCACCGCATTCCTGGGGTACGAATCCGTAAGGGGGTGATAATTACTACATCACCATCGTGATTGCACTTCATCAATTTTAAGGCAATTGGAATTAATTATCTCAGTTTGTACATGTGCCACTGATAGCGCTGCTGCCGCCTGGTCCAGCTCCATGATATCGGTCATGTAAAAGGAAACAAACAGGTTCGAGTTTGGCGTGAATTTGTAACAAAGTTCCCTTCCGCCATCCTCACTTACGTATGGGTGGCTCTCATTGATAGTCCAAGCGCTCAAACGGTTGCGGTCGGTAGTTTGTAGCACCTATCGCACCATTTCTGCACAGCTTTCGATATCGGGTGGGCTCTTTGGGTCTCGAGCTGGACGTCAACAGCCCCTACCGTCGGTCGGCTATCGCACTATCAGTGGCAGTCCTATTATGGCCAAGACACGCACGGCGGCTTCTGAAGCGTTGAATAATTAAAATGTAAAACGAATGGGACCAACAGAGGAGCGAGCGCTGGGTGTGCTGCTATCTCGTCGTGTGTTGATGTTGGCATAAACTTAAGGAAGTCACATTTTTCCGTCGAGTGAATTTGACAAAACGATCGTGACGTTATAATTTTGGTGCCCTCTGGAGACGTTTCCCTTTCCGATTTGCTCTCAAGAGGGAGAAACGAAACGCCAACGAGTGCTTTCGCTAGTGAAGACCTTTTCGCCGGCCTACAGTAGAAAAACGCATTCCACGCGGTCGCTTCTTCAGTGACACTTTAAATGGTCAACGTAAAACAAATTCCCCCCGTGACTCGACAGAAATAGATAAACTTTATTACTGGGACCGTGCGCTCCACAGTCCTCGTACAAAACCCTGCCTTCCAGCTCCAGCCCGTGGAACAATACCGAAGATGCTTTTCCTGCCCACGATGGAGTTCCATTTCAACAACGATGAAGATCACATACCTACAGTGAAAAAAGATGGTCGTGGGAGACTTTTGTGGGGAGAAAAGTTCCAGACTTGGGAGTATGGACATGCGGAACGAGTGGTAAAATGGGAAAAAAATTCCATCCAAAAGTAAACTGTGAGTTTTCGCTACTCAACAGGGCGAACATTGTGATCGCTTTAGTGAAGCTCGGGATAAAGCTACCCTCAGATATTTATAGAAAAAATAACGAAGATTCTTAGATCTTTCCTGAAAATTTTAAGTCATTTGGTATCATGGTTAAGTAGCTTCGGTTGTTTATGTGTGTGCTATTGTTTTTCATGTTTGAGAGCTAAGTTTACTCACCACGATTTTTTTTTATGGAAGTGATATTCAGCCGTAGGCTGGTTCATCACTAATTTACCATGATGAGATCCGGTTATACACCAGATGTGAATCCATTTTGGTGCCTGCCAGTACTACTCCCACTCCTGTTCAGTGAGGATGCCGAAGAACTCTACCGGATAATGTTTGTCTGTAATTGTTAAAAATATTATAATTATGTATACTAGTTTATAATAAAGTTAGAGGATACTGAGAGGAACCTCTCTATACTAGGGTGGTACAAAATATCGATTTGATTTTAAGTCAGGTCCTGATTCTCCCAAAATTTGAGCACATTTGCTTGTAAACTCATACTGTATTGGCCTTTTGAAGCTTATATAGGATTTACTATGGCAAAGGCAAACTTGTTGATCTCCTCGTCCTAGCATTTTGCCATAATGGAAATTTTATCAGCTACAACTATCTGAAGACCAAGTTTTTAATTGAACATCAGGATAATATCTAGTTTTAAACTAATCATCTTCATATTATATTCTTCTGGCATACTCCATCAATAGAATAGGTCAAACAAATCCAGGCTATTATGTCATACTACAAGATGCAGTGTTGCCCGTATATCAGCTGATTAATCATATCAGAAAGTAATCTTTGAAATTTAATCAAAAAGTGGTCTTGAGCAAAACTGAGGACTGAGAACAAAAATGAGGCGAATGACAATGTAATGTTAAAATCAATAATGAATAATAATACTAATCATGATAACAAAAAATTCACTTTTCCCATAGTAATTCCTATATAATCATCAAATGGCTTGCGCAGTATGAGTTCACAACCAAATGAACTCAACGGCGCCGGTGGTGTAGTGGTAAGCGTGATTACTTCTCACCCCAGCAGGCCTGGTTTCAATCCCAGTCGGCGCCGCCGGGATGTTCTGAGGCATAACATCTCTGATCACGCCTTCCTTCGGATGGGAAGTAAAGCCGTTGGTCCCCGGTTCATGAGTTGATGGGTCGATAGGTAGGGTCCAGGTGTGGGAGCTGCCTTCCTGGCGTCGGTAGCATTGGTGCTCAGCACGGAAAACAAGATCGACGGAAAAAAACAAACCAAAGGAAAAAAAAAAAAATGAACTCAAATGTTGAGAGAATAGATCAGGACCCGATTTAATATCGGTTGAGTTTGGTGGAGCAAAATCTATACTTCAATTCACCCTAATGTACACCCACCTTTGCAAGAAGGTAAAACAAACAATAATTCTTTGCAGGGTTGCTTCCACTCACTTCGTTGTATTTTTTTTACGTAGACTACGTCGGCAAGGTACTGGGAGTAAATCGAAAATCTAAAATTGCGACCGTCACGGAAAGGTGTAAGATTTTGAACGCTTGTAACTTTGTCATTTGTAGATGAAATTAAAATACAAATACACCAGTCGAAAGTAAATAACTTTCAAAATAGCGGTTCCTGTCAACCACGAGTTTGCACCCTGAACCTTGCGTGTCGTTCACGTCGAACTGGCAGCTGGAAGCGAGCCCCGTTTGATGGCGCAAGCACTCCGAAGTGCATCAACCTCGCCTGAGTGATAACGGTACCGCGTTCTACAAATCTCGATTACCTTTTCGAAGAGACGTGTCAACTTTTGTAAACAATGCATTTGATCGTCGATTTGGCGTAACTGGTAGCTCGCACACACGTTCTAACATCACTATCAGGTAGGAGAAAATTTCCCCATTCTGATGGTAGTGTTAGCATGCGTGGGCAAGCTACCAATTACGCCAAATCTAAGATCAAATGCGTTGTTTACAAAAGCTGATACGTCCCTTCAAAAATACTTCATGAGCTGAGTCCCAATTGCCGAGTTAAATTTAATTCGTGGTTAAAACAGTTCTTTTCAATGTTCGAAAATCTCGGTGTTTTCGATCGATCGGTTTTCAAGCAGAACTCAGTCACGGTTGCCAAAATTTAACTTCTAGTGGGTCTGAAATAACCAAGCTCGTATAGCAAAGTTATTCGATAACTCCATCCGTCACTTTTAACCACGAGTTAAATTTAACTCGCCTATTGGGACACATCCTTGGAAGTAAGGCAAACGTACCAAAAAATCGACAGTGAGCATGTAGAAGGGCCCATGCGATAAACGATTCTCTTCATCGATTATCTCTTTCAATTATAGACGAATAATTCAAAAGGTTCTATCTGCTTTGATCGAATCTCTCCAGCCACTTTCTAATGGAGATATTCCTGATCAACTACGAAATGTTGCATAACATTGGTGCAAAATTGTGCACCCCGTTTTAGTGTGTGTGCATTTTTTAAACGTTTTGAAGGTGGATCGCTGTGAAAACCTTATTTCTGATCAATCTCATTAACACCTCAAAATTTGAAGGGCATAAGTATCAGCTCTCACAAAACATACATCAATGAAACTGGAACATCACGTTTCATACAGTGCAGTATACAAGAAGTTCAAGCGTCTGATATTTGTGCTCTTGAAATCTTGAAGTGATAGGGAATATCAGCCATCATGAAGGCCATTGTTGGGTGCTTCAAGGAATCAACTGTAATTTAGGAACCAAATGTAATAAAATATGTACTCGCATTTTTATGAGGTCCTGAAATTAACCAAGTTTTACTAAGTAGGAAATCCAAAATATGTACATGGGACCGAAATTATAGGTTACTTCTACTGTATTGTAAACCAATATCTAGAAAAATGCACGAGAATTTCACTATACAGCTTACACGTAGTCTACGTCAACCATGCGATCGTGTCTTGATAGCAAGCTTAGTACGATATCCATCAGCATCTCCGGCAATATCCATCTCGATTACTCACTAATTACTTAACTTTATAACCTTTGGTTTTATTGAATAAGCACTGCAAACTCTTTGGGACGTTTTACCACGCTCGTTATTTCTGTCACGCCAATTGCCTTTTTTAACTTTAGCGTTAGCGTTGTTATGATATACTTCATAGATTGGATACTAGCGACACTCACGACTCTTTTGAAATTCTCAGTGAGACTACTTTCAGGAATAATGATGCGGAGTAAACATTGATTCCAATCTAAATAAAAATACCAGAACCATGACTGACGCTATTCCCAGCCACGCCCATCTTTACCATAACTAGGGATAGGGAAGGAGATATTGTTGTAGTGCTTACTTAACGAGAGGCTACCGGAATACCCCTCACCATCCCTCACCAACGGGGGAGTTTGGTAAAGAGAGATGATCAAACCGATTTGTACCTTCCTAAAGTTGTCCTTGCTCGCTTTCTACTCTCTATATGCAATTTTCATACTGCCGAACTCTGACGGAACTATCAATTCTATACTTTCATCTTCTCATCTATCGTATAAAAATTACCACTTTAGTCTGTTATTTGAAATTAGCATCTTCAACTATGTAAATCGTTGACTTCACGCAAAAGTAATACTAAACATATAGTAAAAGTACTATTTACAACTTCAACTAACCTATAACTATTGTAGACACATAACCGACTATATACAAATTGTTTATCAAAGCATGTTCTGATGTATTGTATTTTTGCACAAACCTAGTCTTGATGTCAGTAATTTTAAAATCTTATTTAGAAACGTTCGCCTTTAGGTGAAGATTGTAAATTCTTGTATCGAAGAGACGATCAAAGATCATCCTCAGTACTCTATTATGAGTGACCTAGATTTTGTTCCTATGAGTCTGTGCAGATGACACCGGAGCACAGTGGTCTAAAAGTGCCAAAACGTTCGTTTTTTAGTTTATGCAAAAACGGTTCATTTAAGACACATAGTGTCTTCGGAGAAGTTGTGCACTTAAAAAGCCACTTCTTTTGAGCTTAGCCATTTTATTATTAATCCACCTAGCAGGGAGATGAAAAATTAACTTTTTTGGTTGGTCGCGATAGCAAAATAGTGTCTTAGGCAAAGTTTAAGACAATATTAAAAAAAAAAAAAAACATTTTTGCTGAAGACGTCAACCCTTTATCTCTTATGTTTACAGAGATATGTCATTTTTTTGGTGTGAGCCTTCAGAAAATCAATTTTTGCAAATAACTTTTCAGGAAGTAATTTTTTGACATTAGTATGTTCTATACTATTGTTTATTTATTTTTTTTAATACGCCATTTTGTTTCGGGAAGCAAGTCCCTATCTTCAATATTTCTTGAGATATTCAAGGTTCTGATCCAAAATTTGCACTATTTCCAAGGCCAATAGCTCGAAGTCGGGCAAAATTGGGCAAACCAGGTTGATTACATTTGAAAGTATACTTAAAATGCTGCCCAATGCATACCTAATCATTAGTCTTCTTTAGTATTCTCTGCTGATCTGCATATTACCAAACTATAGTAAACCGTGTACAGATAATCGTTTTCGTGCATTTATACATTTATGCATTCGACCACTACCTAGTTGCAGTATGCATGCGCTCAAAACTCTCGACGATTCATAAGACACGAAAGAGCAGCTTGGCGCAGCTTCTCTTGAAGATGGCTGGAGGGACATCCGTTCCGCCATAGGTAGTACTGCTGCAGCGGCACTAGGTACTGCAATCCCGGACCGAAGAAATGACTGTTTTGACGGCGAATGCAAACTGTTAGTAGAGGAGAAGAATGCAGAACGGGCGAGAATGCTGCAACACCGGACGAGATTGAGTGTGGAGCGATACAGACAAGCGCGGAACAGACAAAACTCGGTTTTCCGAAGGAAGAAGCATCAGCATGAAGACCGAGATCGCGAGGCGATGGAAAATCTGTACCGCGTAAACGACACACGGAAGTTCTACGAGAAGCTAAATAGTTCGCGCAAAGGCTACGTGCCGCAAGCCGATGTGTGCAAGGACTTGGACGGTAACCTTCTCACGAACGAGTGTGAGGTGATTGAGAGGTGGAAGCAGTACTATGACGAGCACCTCAACGGTGAAGCAGCAGAAAACGAAGGTGGCACGGCAACTGACCTTGGAGCACGCGCAGAAGACGACAGGCTACCGGCCTCTGATCTTCAAGAAGTTGAGGAGGAGATCGGTCGCCTGAAGAACAACAAAGCATTTAGTGTAGATCAACTACCAAGTGAGCTATTAAAATACGGTGGTGAAGCACTGGCTAGAGCGCTGCACTAGGTAATTGCCAAGATTTGGGAGGAGGAAATATTACCGGAGGAGTGGATGGAAGGTATGCCCAATCTACAAAAAGAGCGACAAGTTGGATTGATGCAACTACCGCGCGATCACACTGTTGAGCGCCGCCTACAAGGTACTCTCCCAAATTCTATGCCGCCGCCTGTCACCATTTGCAAGAGAGTTCGTGGGGCAATACCAGGCGGGATTCATGGGTGCCCACGCTACCACGGACCAAATTTTCGCGATTCGGCAGGTTCTGCAGAAATGCCGCGAATACAACGTGCCCACACATCATTTGTTCATCGGTTTCAAATCCGCATACGACACAATCGATCGAGATCAGCTTGTTCGAGTATCGGGGACACTCTCGAGTCCCTTTGAATCTCGAAGGGGGTTACGGCAAGGTGATGGACTTTCGTGTCTGCTATTCAACATCGCGTTAGAAGGTGTGATCAGAAGAGCTGGAATACAAGTGGCACGATATTCAGGAAGTCCATTCAGCTTCTTGGCTTCGCCGATGACATTGACATCATGGCACGGAACTTTGAGACGATGGCGGAAACGTACATCAGACTGAAGGCTGAAGCTAGGCGGATTGGACTTGCCATCAACGCATCAAAGACAAAATACATGAAAGGAAGAGGTTCTAGGGAAGACAATGTTAGCCTCCCACCCCGAGTTCAGATTGACGGTGACAAAATCGAGGTGGTCGATGAGTTCGTGTATTTGGGCTCACTGGTGACCGCCGAAAATGATACCAGCAGCGAAATTCAAAGACGCATTATGGCAGGGAATCGTGCCTACTTTGGACTCCGGAGGACGCTCCGGTCGAATAAAATTCGCCGCCGCACGAAGTTGACTGTCTACAAGACGCTGATTAGACCGGTGGTGCTCTACGGCCACGAGAACTGGACTATGCTCGTGGAGGACCAACGCGCCCTTGGTGTTTTCGAATGGAAGGTGTTGCGTACCATCTACGTCGTAAGAATGCCGCACGACGACCCAGTGAAAATGATTCTAAAAAGCGACCCAACAGGAACAAGAAGAAGAGGCGCGCAGCGGGCAAGGTGGATCGACCAAGTAGAAGGCGACTTGCGGACCCTTCGCAGACTACGAGGCTGGTGAAGTGTGGCCATGGATCGAGTAGAGTGGAGACGACTTCTTCGGACAGCAGAGGACAACAAGGCCTTAGTCTGATTGGTAAGGTAAGTAAGGGTTTATGCATAGAGGTTCCTTCATACGTCACTTACTATTGGTGTTGAAGAAAGAAAATTCGAATCCGGTTTAATCGAAGTAGGCGTTGCAAAGCCGCGTGTGGTAAAAGTTTTGATACCAAATTCTAAATTGTAGTGAGCGGTTGACATGACAAGAAAGTAATTCGTAGTGTCTATTGTAGTGATTGGTTGACTGAATAAACAGTGGTTCTTGTGGCAGGTGAGTCCCGGTGTCTATTTTAGTGTTAAAAAATGACTGAACTACGATTGGTCTCTGTTCCCCCCGGCAGGTGATTCACAGTGCCGGTAGTAGTGACCGATTGATTGAACGAACAGTGGTCCTTGTTCTTCCCGGAATGTGATTTTCGGTGTTTGTTGTAGTAAGCGGTTAACTGAACGCACATTGGTTCTAGTTCCTCCTATTTTTTTAAATTACCTTCAATGAAATCAGTTAAGCCTATTTTTATACGAACAATAGTAAATGGGACTGTTATTAATATTTAATGTTAGTCCCACTAGGAACTGTTACTGTCAGTGTTGCTTTGATGGCCACGTTGCGCTTGACGTCTTTACTCTTGTGATTACATGAGCGTGCTTGCGTTCTCCGCAGTTTTGGAAGATCCTGGATAGTTTGTATAGCTTTCTATCATTAAATTATACCAACAATAAATTTGTTGACACTTCTATAAAACCATTAAAAGTATGGGCATCTCAAGAAACTAATGATGAATGTACTATTTAGAACATAACGGTAAGCGTGATTACCTCTCACCCCAGCATGCCTGGGTTCAATCCCAGTCGGCACCGCCGGGATGTTCTGAGGCATAACCTCTCTGATCACGCCTTCCTTCGGAAGGGAAGTAAAGCCGTTGGTCCCCGGTTCATGAGTTGATGGGTCGATAGGTAGGGTCCAGGTATGTGGGAGCTGCCTCCCTGGCGTCGGTAGCATTAGTGCTCAGCACGGAAAACAAGATCGACAGAAAACAAATCTAGGAAAAAAAATAAAACTGCCACTTCCTCAAATGATTCATACTGTTTCTATTGATTGTATGAATCCTGTTTCAATAATTTGTGTACACAAATCGATTCACGAAGGTGATACTCTAAGGAAGGCTTAGCGTGAAACTTCAAAGGCACAAATGGCAGCTTCCGCAAATTATACAAATTTGAAATTGCTACTCTCTGTTTGTAGTAGCACAGCAAAAATTCAGCCGAGAAAATCTTTGTGGGACAGATATACGTAGAATTTCAACATGGGACAATTAGGCTTGATGTTGTTTTTATACAAACCCAGAACAAACAATATGTTTTTTTCTATTTTCAATCCAAAGTCTACCTAAAAAAGTACTGTTTTATGAACAAAAGTGAAAAACGCCCAAAAGTAAAATGGGACTGATATGCGTAGAACGGCAGTTCAGGTAAGTGCAATTTGTTTTGATCACTATTTGAAACGTTTAAAAATATGTGTTTTATTTTAATATTCAAAAACTATTGACAAACGTGAGTTGTTTAATATTTGGACCTTCTAATTTCACCTACCGATGCATGAACCGATAATGAAACAGAAGTAAGCAACAATTCTGAAAATGTCGAGGACATGGGCAACGATAATTTTTTTTTCTTTGATATTATATGAAACGGTTGATGAAATATAACTTTATTCATATATAGGTAGTAATCATTTGAGGTAGTAATGTTGATTTTAATGTTCATAAAAAAACGACAGTAGCACAACTATACAGAAAGTCTTGACCCTATAGTTTGGTAATAAGCAGATTGGCAGAGAATACTAAAGAAGAGTAATGATTGGGTATGAATTGAGCTGCATTTTAAGTATACTTTCAAATGTAATCAACTTGGTTTGCCCAATTTTGCCCAACTTCGAGCTATTGACCTTGGAAGTAGTGCTAATTTTTGATCAAAACCTTGAATATCTCAAGAAATATTGCTTCCCAAAACAAAATTGCGTATTTTTAAAAAATAAACATTTGTGTAGAACATAATAATGCCAAAAAATTGCTTCCTGAAAAGTTATTTGCAAAAATTGATTTTCTGAAGGCTCTTACCAAAAAAATAACATATCTCTGTAAACATAAGAGATAGAGGGTTGACGTCTTGAGCAAAAATGTTTGTTAAAAACAGGTCTGCAACAGGTCTCGTCACACGCAAAACCTCTGCAAATTTGATGTGCAGCTCAATTACAGATATTTCTGAAATTCACAGACATTTTCACAGACTTCTCTGCAAGTCAGTGATGTCGGTTTGATTAAATTTTGCAGAAATACGGATCCGAAGGAGAAGCTCAGACTTTTTTTTGGGTATTTGTTTTGTTTGTTTAGTGTGTTTTTTCTTTTGCTGGAATCAAGTTTTTAAACGAGGTAATGCATCACTAATGAGTACCGTTTCTACCACCGCTCATCACTTTAATGTGTACACAGCAAAAAAATATAATAAGTATCAATCAATGATATTCATGGTGAAATATTGAATATCAATAACTGGTAAAAGTTTATAAAATATTACAGTCATCAAAATGATTTATTTTCAAATTCTGTTTATATCGTACACACCCAAGTAACAATTCAGTAACCATTTGGCATCCACTCTGATTTGTAATGGTTTTATAACCGCAATGAACAATCCATTTAGTTTAAATACAGAATTTCAAAGTGTAAAACATTCCTGCTTAGTAATTTAGCTTTTTCCTGTTTTAAAAACCTTTTATAGTCTGGCAAGAAAGTCAATAACTGTTTTGTTTTAAAAATAAACTTAAAACAGTTCTCAATCCCTCCTTAAAATTGTTCTATAATTCAAACATAAACGTCATTAGCAATTGTTTATTGATGTCTTGATAAAATACTTTATAAACGTGTTCTATCATTATAAAAGCAACCGTAAAGGGTGATACGGTCAAAATTTGGTCAATATCAACTTGACGTATTTCTTTCAATTTTGCATTTAAAAACCCTGAACACCCCTCATTTTGAAGGTGTGTGTGTGTAGAATGTTGCTCCTATTTTGATTTTGGAATTCACTCTTCAGTTGTCAAAATGCCGTCCAAGCAAGAAGAGCAGCGTATCAAAATTTTGCTCGCGCATCGCGAAAATCCGAGCTACTCGCACGCAAAGTTGGCAAAATCGCTAAAAGTTGCCAAATCAACCGTTACAAATGTAATTAAAGTGTTTGGGGAACGTTTGTCGACAGCCAGGAAGTCTGGATCGGGGGGAAATCGAAAACCGGAAGTCGCTGAGACGACAAAGAGAGTTGCCGGTAGTTTCAAGCGAAACCCTAACCTCTCTCGCCGAGATGCCGCAAATAAGCTGGGTGTATCGTCTACAACCGTGCATCGAGCCAAAAAACGAGCCGGACTATCGACTTACAAGAAGGTAGTGACTCCAAATCGCGATGATAAACAAAATACGACGGCCAAAGCGCGATCCCGGAGGCTGTACACGACGATGCTGACGAAGTTTGACTGCGTGGTAATGGACGACGAAACCTACGTCAAAGCCGACTACAAGCAGCTTCCGGGACAGGAGTTTTATACGGCAAAAGGAAGGGGAAAGGTAGCAGATGTTTTCAAGCACATGAAACTGTCAAAGTTCGCAAAGAAATATCTGGTTTGGCAAGCCATCTGTACCTGTGGCTTGAAAAGCAGCATTTTCATAGCTTCCGGGACTGTCAACCAAGAAATTTACGTGAAAGAGTGTTTGAATAAACGTCTGCTGCCTTTCCTGAAGAAACACGGTTGTTCCGTACTGTTTTGGCCGGATTTGGCATCTTGCCATTACGATAAAAAGGCCATGGAGTGGTACGCCGCCAACAACGTGCAGGTGGTTCCCAAGGACAAGAACCCTCCCAACACGCCAGAGCTCTGCCCAATTGAGAAATACTGGGCTATTGTCAAGCGGAACCTAAAGAAGACCAAAAAAACTGCTAAGGGCGAGCAGCAGTTCAAGGCAAACTGGCTTTCTGCGGCGAAGAAGGTGGACAAGGTGGCTGTACAAAATCTGATGGCAGGGGTCAAGCGTAAGGCCCGGCAATTCGGATTTGGAAAAGCGGAAGCCTAACTGAATATTTTTCCTGAATTTTATACTAATTGAACTTGAAAAAGAAATTTAATTTGATTTTTTAAATAAACGATTTCACCGATTTACACGCGTTTTCCCTTGACCAAATTTTGACCGTATCACCCTTTAGAACCATAACGTTTTGCATTAGATCAAAAAGCATTTATTGTTGCTTTTTAGGCTTTTTAAAGTGCATCATAAACTCCTCAATTACTTTGTTTACTAATTGAGCTTAAGAGATGATTCCTCATAGTTAATAAAAGCCAAATTTATGACAAATAAATCTCGAAGGATAGACGAAGAAGGATGAAACATTCAAGTCGATTTCAGCAAAATTTACTTCTTTAGAGGAACCAGCACACCATCAACGACTGACCATCTGGCGGAGAAGAGTAAAGTGAGCGTGGAAAGTTTAAAAACGTACCAGCCTTCTCCAGATCTTGCGATTAGATGACAACCGACAGCGAACCACTGAAACTGTTAGTTAGCGGAGTTAACTGGTTTCCGATCCATAGCAGTGATTTTATTCGGCGAAAGAATCAACTCTTCGAAAATTTCATTCAAGCGTACATTCCTGCATCGTTGGATGGCGTATTTCTGTAATGATGCGGAAGAAGGGATCTTTTCGGGAACGCTTGCGCTTCAAGCTGTTCGAAATGCGAAATGTTGTAAAACAGTATCGCAAAATATCTGAGTAACTGCTCACAATCCATCGGGAGAAAACCGCCTGGAAGATGGATCCCACAGCGCAACTATCGAAAGATAACCAAACTTTGACGTTTAACTTTTTGCAGGCAACATTGCCTCCATAAATGCTGCCATAAATCTGAACGGGTTAGGATCAAGCAAAATGGCTTTAGATAAATACAATTAAGCCTGCAAGTTTTCGTCATAAAATCCATTTTAAAACTTTATGAATTTGTTAAGGATTTCTTGAAAGCAAAACAACTTTTTCACAAATGAGCCATGCAAATCTACTTTTATGCCACCGCCATATTACAATTAGTTTGCTTGTTTCTTTACATTCTTCGATTTTCAATCTATATTTCCTTAGATATAACTATATTTTGGAAAATTTAGCAATGAGCAAACATTTAAGTGCGAAAATCATAAAAAATATCTCGGCCAAGCTCGATCTGAAGAATATTTTTTTTTTTTTTCAATGTAAAATAATTAGTCAATTCGAAGTTTTACGAGGGCGTACATATTTTTTTCGATGTTTCCACGTACATTCCACATAACATTTAATACGGCACTTAAAATTTGGCCACTTAAAGAGAACTATTGTAATAAATTTGGATATACAACAAGATTTTTATACCATCAGTTTCTATTTTAATTATTTTGATCAGATCGGATTCATAAATCCTTTATTATCTTGATTGATGCTTTCCTAGTGGATTTAGCAAGCGGCTAGGGGAAATGGCTTGGAAAGGGTTTTTATGGTTCTCAATGCGTTCGTCATACAACCTTTTGCAGTGAATCAATCTTGAAGAGCTTCGAGAATACACCCTTCAGAACCTTCTCCAGGGTGGGCCAACTAGACACATTCTAGTCTTAATGAGGTTTTGGTGGATGCATTAATGACAAAATAGCCTTGACCAAGGTTTTATGAATGTTGTTTTATAGTTGCTTTGTAGTGTTACATAAAACATTAAATGTTACTTGGGCAGTTATATTAGGAACTAATGTGCAGCAGTTTGGATGTAATATTCAGCAACTTTTTATTCTGTATTCGTCAGATGTGGTATGTGTCTCCAGTGGAATACCTTGACTACTTTTCAATTTCAAGAGCTTACTCAATTGACTAGAAAAAGTCATCATGGCATCACTGAAAACATTAAAATGTGGTGGCTTGCTCAACGTTTCAGTGGCACCACCATGACAAATGCGAGCACATTCCCAACTAATTCATTATTTGCGATGAATGTGATTGTAAGTATTATGTCTGTTTGTATGTGGTCATGCCTTACATTTGTGTTTGCAAAGGGCGAGAGAACCATAATAATTGGAAGATGGTCAGTTCCTATAGGGTAATTTATCAGTTCCCATATACAATTTAGAGCGAAAAACTACCTATACTTGTTACCTAACCAGTTATTAAAATACTTAGATTTAAATCATCAATGCTGGGGGAAATGGATGTAATGTCGGCCTAAATTCCCCTAATTTGGGCCCATAAATTAATTCAGCAATTGACTAAATTTCCAATAGTGACCAAAAATATACATTAGTACCGTCCGTAGTAGTAAAGTTTATAAATAGCAGATTTTTAGCGATGGGCCCAATCTTAGATCCATATGCCAACATTAGAGCCATTTCCCCTATCACAAACCATTTTTGACCGTGAACTATCTTTTTAGTGTTGTTAGAGAAAGCTTTCTATGGCTGTGTCAATTTGCAATTTTTGTTATTATGAGGAACAAATCTTCGACTGAATTTAAAATCGAACTTGACACCTCACATGGTGCTGTATAGGCTTTATTGTATGACAATGCATGTCAAAAAATACATTGTTTCTTGTATCTTCTCCTTATTCTACGATTTCCTCTACACGTTTGAACATCGTTTCCCTTAGATCAACATTGTTTCACCAGATTATTGCATGAATCGGAAAACAGAACAAAAAAATCTCTACAGCAACATGTGTACGATTGACAAATGGGGGACATAATTTTAATGGCAACAGATTAGTTACTGTACCACAATAAGTGATAAGCAATTAATACCAGGGATGGCAAACGCAACACATTACTCCCTTCCCAACATGGATCAGATGAAGAGCTGAGTAAATCTATAAATCGTCTTGCAGCAGCAGCAGCAGTTCCACGTGATGTGGGATAAAACATTGACAGTGTATCTCTCGCTCTCTCCCACTCTTTCACCCTGGAAACTCTGGGTCTGGAGGCAAACATTTGCTACTACCATTAGCAATTATACTGCCAATCCTCTTCAACTATCAGCGAGCTCGTGGAAGTCGACAGGGACCAATTGGATTGAATGACACATCCGAGTCACTCGACGCTCCTTGAGTTGCCCGAGCTATAAAATAGTGCATTATTCTCCGGCTGTGTCCTCTGTGCTTCCATCAGGGACTCACTTCCCACGACCGATGAACGACCAGCGCCACGGTCACGGTAAAGTCTGTTTGATAAAAAAGTATCACATTAACTTAATCAAATTAGTCTATAATGTAAGTGTTTTTGCCAGAGATTAAGCGAATCTCAAGTTTCCTGTCTCTGTCGCTCCGGTGGACGTGTCTTCGCTGTGGCTTGGCATAGGATGAAGTGCAACTGGGCTGCAAACAGCTTGGGATCTATCGGTATCAAGGGGATGATAATTATAAACTTTTATAGTGTTGAAACTGCTAATCGTCTGCACTGGCACTGACTGTGTGGCACAGTTTGTCATTAGCTTCTGAAGGTTTCGCTCGGCGAGGCTGCTGGTTTGGAGTCGTCTTCGGGGTGGTCCAGCGATAATTACCGCTTCTTAAATGCTATTATGAGAGCAAACCTGACGAGATACTGCGGTGCACCTGCTGGGAAAATTGAAAACCTACCGCTGCCGATTCACGCCCCGAGGGATTAGTGATGAACTGGTGGACGCAAAAAAAAAAGTGCATCGGGTAAAACAATCATCAAACGGAGTTGAACTATTAACCGAGAAAGATGTTGTGATGTGACTGTGACCAATCAACGGGCATCTGCGGAGAGAACAAATTGATGATAAACTTTCGTTCAAAGATACCACCATACTCAAGATACAGAGAAAGTCATATTTTGGATGAAGACGTGTTTTATTTATTTTACAGACGTAGATAATTTCATACAGACAATCTTAGTTTTATCATGTTGCAGAAGACAGATTAATTTTTTCACAAATAATCATAAGAATCAAATATAACCTTAAACGCCAACAAGGCAATCAAGGTAGACTAGGTATTCTGTCGAAACAAAATTTGGAGAATGATTGTGGATGACGCGCACTTTGAGACTAACGGTACGCTGACAATGTCATTGCAAGTTGCCAGCTGCACTGCGAAAAATGGATATAATAGAAACATAAGTGATTTATCCTGCTTAATATGCATAGAAACAAAATCTGAACTGGTGCAAACATTCATGCTTGTAAATTCCTTTCCACGCAAGAGATGTTGCTTACAAAGATGCTCAAATTATGTGCATCATAGTAACGGAGATTTACACTATTATTTTTAACTCTGCGGAACTAATCTTCACATCCTATTCCAATTCCACTACGACTGCACTGCATTGTGGTGATGACCGGCTTGCTAACTTGTTGATAGAGATGATTGTTCCAACTGCTCTCACCTTACGAACACGAATGATTTTTTATTCTTAGTCCTTCCGAATTTATACAGCAACATTGAAACCCGCATGGATTTTACCTGTGCAGTTCCGTTCTACCTAGAACAATATGTTGGTGATCTTAGGTAGAAATACTGCGGGTAGAATAAGTTTCGGACAATGCGTATTTTTAGAAATCCATGTCAAAAACGAACATGACTTATTTTGAAGAAGATTCTTGACTTGAGAAGATTCCGAAACACTGAAAGTATTAACGCCCATGACTTCAATGCTCAAACAATTGAGGTAAAATATTAACTCGCAACGGAAGATATGATCAATTTCGACTTAGTCATTAGAATTCAATTGTCCAATTAACATTTTGGTCCGTATGTATTCAGCTATGCATACTAGGGTGCCAATGAATGTAGGGCAAACTTCCGAATTTAGTAATGTAGTAGTAAAATAACGTTTGATAGTGATTTCGTTTTCGTGTGCTTCAATTGATTAACCTGAAGGGCTCTTCATCTGTTTGAGTTTTTCTATTTTTCTATTTACGTTTTTCAACTAGTTAACAGGATACCCCTTTGTGGTGCATTTTGATAGTTGCATCGGGAAGCTTCAAATCGGTTCACGGAGGAACCCACTTCGGCCACCACCGGATAGTGGCCCAAGCTGAGTTCTTGGTAAACCAAAGTTTGCAAGATTTTGTTGGCCAAGTTGCTGATGTAGATGTCATGTGGCGCGTGTACTGCTCTTCCTGCAGCTTGCTGTACAGGATGGTGCCATTTTGATTGCGCTGACTGTTGTCTCAAGCTTGATGTTTGGCGTTCAGGTCGTCAGCGATGATGAAGTTTCCCGCCGTTGTGTTCTTTCACCACTACGGATTCGATAATCTTCTGCTGGAAGCTCAGCAGCAGTCGACAATAGATGTTCCTTCTTAGAGCGATGGCCACTCCTCCTCCCCCGGGTCTGGTTCGAACCAGCCTCACAAGCCGCAAATCGGGCTTCAGGTGCGTTTCGGTGATGATGGCGATATCGATGTTTCGTTCGTTGAGGAATTCAACGAACTTGATGCTCTTGCTCTTGAACGAGCAAGCGTTCCAATTGTCAACTTTGATGGCTTCACGGTCTATACTTATTGATGAGGTATACGGCAGCTTGAAGATGTTCTGTTCGGGTCCTGCAGATGCGCTGGATCATGATGTAACTAGTTCCGCCGTTGTAAGCAAACGTTCTCGATCGTTGGTGAAGGAGGAGCATCTAAATACTGGCACGATAGCCCCGGAGGTGGAGATTTGCTTCGGAATGCAGCGGTTGCCAGTTAGGCACCCCAGTTATTGGCGGGACCGATGCAGCAGCTACAAAACGGTTGTTGAGTGGAAGTGGCGTAAGCACTGAAATTTGGCGCTATTGGGGGATGATATTAATGAATTCTGCTCGCATCGGGCATGTCTGGCTGGTTCCCAATGAGCTGTACCACAATTCTCACATTTTGGGATCTGCGTTCTCCATTAGCTCGCAGGCATCAAATGCGTATTACTTGCCACAATTGTTGCAGCGGTAGGTCATGCGGCAGTTTCTCGTTTTATGCCCGACCAGCATGCAGTTCGCACATTCGGTGACATCGGCTTGACTTGAACCGTTCCCAAATCATCACGATGTGGAAAAGCGCCTGAATGTGCTGAAGGTCCTTCAAGCATGTTGAATTTGTATCCAGGTGAATCCGATACAGCTCGTTGCGGTTCTTATGTGAAGTATCATGGCGATTCATCTTGAAGACTTGGAGCGGCTTGAGTCCGTGTTGCTTTAATTCATCCGACAGTGTGACTGTTTCATGTCGGAAAGGCCACTCAAGGCCATCTTGAGCGGCTTGGGCGCCTCAATATCATGGGAGAAATACTCCACGTTTTTCTGTTTCAGCCACGCCTCGACGACCTTGTAGTGGTTCACCGCTGGAACCATTACACAGTGGTTAGAGATGTACTAGCCTAAGGCTAAAAATCTCTTTAATAAAGAATTAAAAAAAAAATTACACAGTGGTCCAGGAGGGCGTTTTTCAGGTAAAAACTAAAAAAGTCCATAAAGATGCAGTTTAATCAAGTTGGTGTATTCAGACAAGTTAAGATTTGAAAAAAGCGCATTTGATGAAGGGGTCGTCCATAATTTAGATCCCTTAGGACCAAAAATAGAATTTCTAACTTTTTTTCTATAAGGTTTAGAAAAATAAAATGTTTCACAAAGTTGTAGATCTTATCATTTCTACAAACTTTGCTCAAAACGTAAATCGTCGTTTTCATTGAGATATGAAGTATTTTTCAAGGAAGGTCCCTTCAAATCGTTTTTTTTCAACCATAACTTTTTTATTTGATTTTTTCATGGCATACTATGTTAGAAAGAGTTTTTTTCATTTACCAAAACAAGCAACTTTCTAAAATACTTCAACACGCTTTAAGAGCGTCTATGTGTTCAAAACATACGATATTCTGGTGGATAATTTTCAAACCTTGATGTGCAGGCAAGTATGCTTCCAGTAGCAACAGGTATTTGTCTGATCAGTTTTCAAGTTCCAGTGTTACGCCTCTAGATACCAAATCCTTCACCGACTTCCTCCTGTTGAGTAGCATTTCTGTTGGCATTAAACTACCACTGTTGTACAGCATGAGTCACCATACTTCACGTCCGGGTCGCACTATGGACTGCGTTTCGGAAGCCCCTGGTTCCTCTAGTCCAATCCCGCTGATTCCTGCCAGCGCTCATCACAGTCGTCCCGGTTCTGTAACTAGATGTGGATCAGGGGTCTTCCAGCTTGCTTCAACAGGCAAGTACAAACGTGATCAAGACAATTCTTCACCTGATATTGTAACGATCAGGAATTTAGTATAAATTTGTATATAATTTGATAAGGTTAAATTGTTTGAAATAAATTCCTTAGGGTAGGCAGTAGGAAGACACAATAATTTTTGCTGAAATCTTTCCTAAGACGGGTCCATTTAATTTATGGATAAGGTAGGAAAGGGACAGTCGCACAATTAAACGAGCCAAGTTATCTTTCGTGTCTTTAGATTCACGATAGGACACGAAGGATTTCGGGAAATGATGGACTTCCGGTTCGTCCGAGTTTTACTTTCTTTTATCTGAGGATTCACGGTCTCGATCATTTCGTCCGTGACTTCCCAACATTCTTGAAGTGTGCGCGTTTGTTCGTGGTGGTTTTTCCTAGTTAAAGTATGTAATTTAAAGTGATGTCTAGTGTTTAAAATTAATTAAAGATTTTTGTTCGTTCCTTTAGCTAGTAGAATAAGTGTGCGTGTAGAAAATTGTGTGCGATCAGGAGCGCATTTGAGGCTAGAGAAATACAAGTAATTTTTGATGTGCTCAATATGTGCTGTCCATGTCCGTGCTCGTGCTTGTGCTCACTGTTCTGGTGTAGTCGTGTTGTTAAATCGTTCGCAGCAATTCACCGTGCCCAAACGCAGCAACTTCTCCCCAACGGACGGAATTTCCCGGCAATCGCCAACCGGCCGGAAGCGGACGGATCCGTTACGTAATCGGTCCGAGGAGACTCAGGGGATCTCCACGTGGACACGGTCCACCCGCCGGTTCGTCAACTTACCGGCACGGCAGAGTAACCGCCATTGCATCGACGTGTGAAACGCCATTGTCAGCGAAGCACCTCCATTCATCGGATCACCATCGACGATCACTAAAGAGTGCGTCGAACCCGTCGATAGGTCATCGACTGTGACCTCACGTAAAACAACATCATCTGGTGAGCCAAGCCTTTTCTATTTTTGCAGTGTGGCGTCCGGTGAGGGCGCCACGGAGTGATTTTTTGCCAGTCTAAGACTGATGAGTGAGTAGCGCCGAGTTTCCGTGACACGCTTTTCCGGAACTCGTGATGTGGCATTCCCGCCTTTGAAAAGTAACGTTTTTCAACGCCAACGTCGTTGTCACCAGAAGCGCAGACTCGTTTGGAGCTGAGTTGCCGATAAAGTGACGTCACACACATGAACCAGTAGAGCACATGAGCACGTTAGTTAGGGAGAGAGAAATCGCACACACACATAGGAGATAGGAGCGTACACACACAAGTAAACCGAAATGAATTGGAACATGTAAATAAATATACGTAGGATAATTAATGTTGGAACACCCGTTATGCACTAAATATACCGCCTGAATAGTTCCGTAATAATAAATGTTTTCGAAAAATGACCATCTCCCTAGATTTAATTGATTGAATGTATTCGCCATCACTTCGCGTTCTCCGTTGTAGATTTCGTGTCGCGTCCTCATGTTGAGAGTTTGAATGTTCGGGAGAGTAGTCCATTTCCAGATCGGGGCGACGTCTAGTGGCAAGTGACGAGACTGCCGATGATGATAAATTCTCTTTTGTAGAGATTTTTAGGTATGGGTGAGCTCTCACCGACTCTCTGAGTGACTATCGTGTTTGTGGTTTCATGGGGATAATAAGGTTTTCCCGTTTTGGACGTTTAGTTGAAAGCCGGCTTGCCTGATCCGTAAATCCTTTCTAGGAAATTTAATGGACTCGCCCTTAGGAGAGTCTCAACCGGGCAAATTTACATTGGGCGTGTGGTCTCCCTTGTGGAGTGGCGCTTAAGCCACACGTTTTTAGAGACGGATCGCCCGGGCTGGCTACAATATGCCTTCAAGTTACAGCACGTCTTGCATTTCCAATGTTGCTTATTTCAATCCTGAACATCACGGTCTGCAGTCCACCGATGACGGCTTCCTTTATAACACCGATTCTGAACATACTGCACCGAATCGTAGCTGCCACGTTTCTGAAACTGTCAGCCCAGAACGCATTGCCTACCGCCCCATGGAAGCCCCTAAGCCTCTCAACTCAGTCGTGTGTACTGATTTCTGCCATCGTAGTCGTTCTGGCCCTGTGGTTGAGAACGGTGAAGGGGTCTTCCAACCTTCGATTTCAGGCAAGTATGCGTTTATTGAAACCAATTCCTCGCCTGATCAGCGCAACGTCTTCTTCACCACCGACTGAACCTTGCCTTTCCGATTGCCAACCTATGTTATCCGATGGACTTGTGGTGTATTATCAAAATGTTCGTGGCTTGCGAACTAAAATTGACGACTTATTCTTGACTGCTGTTGAGTCCAACTATGATGCAATAGTTCTTACCGAGACCTGGCTAGATGATCGAATTCACTCAGCACAATTATTTGGCAGTAGGTTCTCAGTTTTTCGTAATGACCGTAACCGGATGAACAGTGCCAAATCACGCGGTGGTGGCGTCTTGATTGCGGTTTCCAAACGACTGAACTGTTGCCTCGATCCAGCTCCGGTTAGTACTTCTCTTGAGCAGTTATGGGTGAAGATTACGACGTCACACAACATGATAAGCATCGGCGTTATGTACCTTCCTCCTGACCGTAAATCTAATTTGAGCTGTGTTGAGAACCATATCAGTTCCATTGGTGCTGTATTGTCCCGATTACATCACAACGATCTAGCTCTGCTATTTGGCGACTATAACCAGTCTGGGCTTGTTTGGAATATTTCCGCGAATGATCATCCAACCATTGACATTCTTCGGTCGTACATGCCTGCTTCCTGCTGTGCTCTTTTGGGTGGTGATAGCCTGCATGGTTTAATGCAAATTAATTCTGTACCAAACAGAAGCTCTCGGCTGCTTGATCTTGTGTTGGAGAATGAAGCCGCCACACTAGAGTGCAGTGTCGCTGAGACATCCGAGCCTCTGATACATCTAGACGCCGATCATCCAGCGTTGGAAGCATTCATCAATCGAGCAGTTCATGTTCTCTATGAAAACATCGTTGATGTAAAAGCCTGGACTTTCGTAGAACTGACTACGTCGCATTGAATCACTCACCGGCCCAGGTAGATTGGCAGTCGCTTGACTTGTGTTCGTCCATTGATGAAGCCGTTAACTATTTCGACGAAGTTGTTAGCCGATTAATAATGAATTGTGTGCCTCTGAGGAGACCTGCTCCAAAACCAGCATGGACCAATGCTCGATTACAACACTTGAAGCGTGTGAGATCGAAGGCTCTCCGAAAATACAGCCAGTCCCGTAATCCATTCACCAAGCGATTATTTTCGTTAGCAAGTAATTGCTACCGAATGTACAACCGTTTTCTATACAAGAAGTACTCAAGACGTATGCAGACCAATCTTCGGCGTGATTCTAAGCTATTCTGGACGTTTGTGAAGGCATCCGTCATCATCTTTCGTGGTTTCAACTAGGCTGCCATTTTCGTCCGTTGAAACCGGACAGACCCGTGAGCATTTGCATGCAAGGTAAGTTGTTCTGTAGCAGTTCGGGACTGCTCGATGTATGCTCAGACAGTAGAGTTTGCAAAAAAAAAGACATTTTTAGAAACGAGCTTAAAACATAAATTACGTAGCATATACCCAAACTATTACGTTTGCTGGAGAATAGTGCTTATTGATTCATTAGTATGAATTAGTTCATTTACTAGAATACATTAATTCAAACCACTTCTGGTAACTTTGCGTTAGCTAGCTGGAACCTTGGCCATAGTGATCGTATTTTAATTCTTGGGTATTTTTTGAATTTTCTACGTGCAATCTTTTCTCGTTTTTTGTCACAAAGTAATTGGAATAGATCTTTGGCGCAAAGTTATTTGAGAACTTTTCTACAATGAATCATATTTTGTATTCCTATGCAGGATTGAAAACTGTTGGAATGAAAGTTGAGGTCGTTTTTTCACAATTTATCATCGGAAACAGTAGCTTTCATTTCGTATCGCTTATAATAATTCAAATGTTTACGCTAATTTTTAACTGTTCATGAGAAAGTTAAAATATACTGAGAGGTAAGCACATATAATCGGTAATAGACGTATGTGTGGGAAAATTGGCGAAAACATCTAAGGGCATCGGTGGGATTATTTTTAGCTGTACCCTCTCCGGCCACAACCTCCGCTTACCGAGTGTCACACAATATGAATTAATTTGCATTAATCTATAATGTTTCAACGAAAACACTTACCTACTTGTTATTCAACTTTCGTCGGAATCAGAGTAAAACAAAAAATTGAACCGTGTACCTGATTCCGATTGGACGCATTTGATATTTTATACAATAGATGCGAATTAATTCGAGATTAATCATCGGTTTCATGGTATAATTCTGTCGTTAATACTCAAGTCGACTGAATAGAAACACCGAAGCATCTAGTGCTTTTTATTTGAGAAATAGGAGGTTAGTTTATCAGCTTAGTAATATGTATGCATATCTAAATTTTTAAACGAAATTGATACATCAGTGTTCAGAGCATTTCAGAGCGTAGTGGATTTCATCTAGATTGAACCACCTCAGCTGATACCACTCTGTACAGCATACAAGAAAACCAAACCGTGACGAATGGCTGTGAATCAATCACCTTCAATGAGCCGACGTAGTTGTAATTAATTTCCAATAAATATTTGCGGTAATTAAATTATACGCGCAATATATCTTGGCTGGGACTTTTTCTCGACGACGAATGGTACCTACCTACAGTAGCGCGGCGCACATGTCACACACAAAGTAAATGGTCGGAATTCACCTGCCCTCAACCAGCACGACGAATAGTGTGTTATGTTGCACTCAATTCAATGCGCTTCTCTCCCGCGTGTTGTCGTCGCCAGGCAGAAAAGCGGGAGCATTTCCTTCCCATCGCCACCCAAGCCTTCCTCTAGCAAACGTGCTGTGCTTGCCTGTGAAGGCGAGACCTCCTCCTGCGGGAAATGGCTATCGATGTGCACCGTCGCCGTCGTTGTTGTAGTTGCTCTTGATTGGCAATAAATCTTGTCGCAACTATTTGTCTCGAAAGACATCAAAAGCTAGCCGTCACTTGCGCGATTGACGATCGACGTAAATTCGATGTTTGTCTTTTATGAATTGAGCATCGTATCCTAGAATAGATGCGGCCTTCATCGTGGATCACTGCCGAGATGGTAAATCTGCACTAGATATCAAACAAGTTCCAAAAAATTTTCATAAATAATGCATGTCTAACATTGTATTTACCAAAACAGTGACAACTATCGTCGTTTCAACTCAAATTACGTTCCATGTGCAGAAGAAATTCTTGCGCCCTTGTGAGACAAAATCTTGAACCCATCCAAAGCCTGAACTCATTAACAACCAAACATGGAATTGGCATTTGATGCCCTCGTTAGAAATTTAAGAATGCTTCGCTCCCAACTTGTGTATCACAAAAACGAAATCGCTTCGCTTCATCGACAAGGTATTTGAAGACTGTATGTCATCAACCCACTTGCTTAGACGTTTGTCTTCACAAACCGAACAAACGTAACACTTTATGCCCAAAATGACGGCGAGAGGATAAAGCATTACGAAACGGAATGCCAAATCTCCGGACAATGTCATCTAATGATGGCACCTTGAAAAATCGACACCACACTCGGGGACACTTGCCGCATACTGATGTCATGTCTGGGCGAGCCGACTGTCAGGCCA
The DNA here is from genome assembly GCF_037179485.1 of Ochlerotatus camptorhynchus. NCBI lineage: Eukaryota > Metazoa > Arthropoda > Insecta > Diptera > Culicidae > Ochlerotatus > Ochlerotatus camptorhynchus. Next base: position 1,561,987 of record NW_027040670.1, read on the forward strand.
GTTGATGGGTAGCTGCTCGGGGAAGCCTTGCGCCTTGGTGCCGAGTCTATGCAGTTTTTGTTTGTTTTGCTTCTGTTGTTTGAAATATTTTGAACTGAATTTTGACTCAGATAAATAACTCAAAATGTTGTATGTTGTTATGGGTCGGAATTTCCACGAGCGGCATCAAGCCTTCACATTCTGTTCAATAGCGACCAGCGGAATCAGCGGTTCGTATAATTGCCACGAAAATAGGCTCACCAAACCAGACTGCAATGTGAGATCTGGACGCATATCATCGGTGATCGATATTTGAAGGGGAAATTTGTTCGTAACATCATTCTTGGACATGGAGCATGGAAGATATAAAATGTTAGGCTTCTTTTCTTCAACACTGGCGCAGCTAAGAAGGGAAAGGGATTTAGTACTCCCAACCCAGAGCCTTCAGGCACATAAAAAATCGTCTTTAACTATATGCATAATGTGAGTCAACTTTTGCACTTTTTATACAGTCTACCAAAATTTCCAAAATTTACCTCCGTAGCTCGATTGTTTATTTAATATCAGCTACTGTAGTGTACTTACACAAAAAGCTAACATCCAACCGGGAAATGTAAGATTCTATTACAGGTTTGAGTGAACAGGTTTGCATGAGCAGAATTTGCAATGTTTCGTGACATGAACAGAGTTTGTAATATAGTCGTCGGAAGATTTTTTTAAAATAATTTAGTAATTTTCATGTTTGTTTATTTTTCGAACAAAGTTTGTTTCCCCAAATGCATTGCGTCTAGAAAATCATCTCATGAAAGTTTTACACAAAAATATGCATTCTGGAAAAACTTGCTCTTCCATTGTAAGAACTGCTATTACATTTGTTGTCTGAAGCCTATGCTTAGGATGTTATCAATCCAACCGTACATTGGGAAGAAGAAAAAATTGTTTTGCCTGTACCATAAAGTTGTCCCCTATTTCATCAATCAACCTTTTGTCCGTTCGACCTTTTGTCCATTCGATCATTTGGCCCTTTGGTCATTTGTCCATCTATTCCATCATTTGTTCATTAAACTTTCTATTAATTCGACCTTTTGTCCATTCGTCCATTTGTCCATTCGTCCATTTGTCCATTCGAACTTTATTCCCCCTTCACATTATTCAAACTTTTGTCCCTTCGACCTTTTGTCACCATTCAACCTTTAGTCTATTCGACATGTAAAGGCAGCGGATTCCGGTACAAAGTTTGCGAAAGACTGGGAAATAGTATCCAAAATTGTTGGAAAGGCATCTGTGCTGAAGCTAATGAGTAGCTAAGATCGAAAATCCACTCCTTGGCTTGCGATTGATCGGATCTCGGATTTTCTAAGTTAAACTGTCAGAGAATACTTAAGAGAACATGTATACGAAATAAAATCTAATTTGCTGTAAACAGAGTTACGTTATCGTTTTTTTTAAATCAAGCTTAGACATTCTGGGACACCCTATATTCGATCATTTGTCCATTCGATATTTTGTCCCTTTTTGAAACATTCGACCATTTGTCCATGCGACCTTAATGGTATAAGATCTACCACCGAATCATCATCCTAACTACTTCAAACTAGGGGAACAGGATTTTTTTGTAATCAAAGGAACACATCTTAGTCCTTGTTACTTTTTATGCCTTGCTAATTAGTGACAAGACTCGGGTTTTCCACCACAATGAGTCAGTAATTTTTCATCCATGTAATTCCTAATCTTTTATTCGTTGTTCTCTAGTTTGCAGTTGTTAAGACAAGGGTTCTGATGAGAGGTCAATATCGATGTCATTGTTGGATTTTGTTGTAAATGAATCATATTTCAACTGACAAAGTGGCGTTCCTATGGAGGGTGTTTAAATTCTTCGAAGGGTATAAATAGCAGGACCTATTAATTAGAATTTTCTCCTTATCATTCACGAATCCAAGTTGCCAACTTCCAGTTTTGTAAAATTCAAGATGACGACTTCCGATTATAAACAATCTGTTAAATACCCATCAATACGGGTATTTTACAAAGGGGATGGCGTGCAGAGGACAATAATCTACAGGGTGCGTGACGAATTTTTGCAGTAAATGGCATATTTGAGAAAAAATACACCAGTTAGTTATTCTAGCAATGAATTTTGTGCGATTTATTTTCTTTCGCAACATATGGAAGTTGTAAGTAAATTTATTCAAAAAAATTGCCTTCCCTTTCGACGACTGTAGTTAGACGCTTCCGGAAACTGCAGTATGCACGTTTTAAAATGTTTCGATCCATAGATGTCATCACTGCCTTGATTTTAGCTTTTAGCGACATAAGTGTGGTGTGAGGGGTTCTATTGGTATCCCGTTAAACGACGCCCTATACAAAATAATCCAACGGATTGATATCGGGACTGCTTGGGGGCCAAGTTTCTTCCTCCCAAATTTACGAAATATTTTCCGTAAGCCATTTCTGTGCTTTATTAGCAGTATGAGCAGGTGCTTCGTCTTATCACTTTCCCAAGACTTTTTTAATATTATACACTGTTCTTTCAGACACATTTACGGACCGAATTATTTCTTTCATGCATACTCCGGCGCGCAACAAAGCGACAACGGCTGACAGATTGCTCTCTTGTTTCGACATCTTTACGTTTACTCAACATTGTTTTTTTAAATCTTACACCTAACAGTATAAGCTATCCAGTGCTGCCAAATATATCTAAATCATGATGCACAAGCATGAGAAATTACTATTTGAAATTTACTGCAAAAATTCGTCATGCACCCTGTATGTTAGATACATTCAAAGTGTTTTTATGTTACTTCATACGCAAAGTTAGCGATTTTCAGAGTTGGTTGGAAATGCTAACATGAAGCTTTAGTGTGGTAACTTATTAGCTAGAGAATGATCTTTAGAAGAGGGTAGGTGGATAGTTCCGTTAGAGTACGGCAGTATGAAAATTGAATTGAAGTTGAAAATGAGCGAAGGGCCATTAATGCGACAGTATAAAGTCAAACGCACACCTTTTGCCTAACCAGTACGATGTACGCGGAGACTTGAAGTATGTCTTCAGACTGCCTGTAGACTTGAAGACATACTTCAAGTTTCCGCGTACATCGTACGGGTTAGGCAAAAGGTGTGCGTTTGACTTCATACTGTCGCATTAATGGCCCTTCGCTCATTTTCAACTTCAATTCAATTTTCATACTACCGTACTCTAATGGAACTATCCACCTACCCTCTTCTAAAGATCATTCTCTAGCTATGTTAGATACTTTTTTATTAATTCAAAATAACGACTTCGGGGTTTCTGAAGTCCTAATAGCAACATTCAGTTTTTTTAAACAGACAATATGGATATTTTTTAAAACCAACAATATGGATATTTTTGGAACGAGGATGAAAATTTATGTTTGACTCCATTTTTGAATCCAAAAGGGAAATTTACGGCTCTAAAAAACTGTTAAGTACCCTACAATACGGGTATTTTTTGAACTGGGATAACGTGTTGAGGTCGGAAATCGTTGAACTCCATGTTTAAATCCAATATGGCGTTTCTAGCAAAGCTTTGGACGTGATCAGATACCAGATCATTTGTTCAATCATTAAAACTTGTGGAAGACTTACAGGGTGATTCGGAATAGCTGTCCCTTTTAGAAATGGTCATAACGATTGAACGCTTGCATGAATTGTTGATATCATTATATTCCAGATATTCTACATACATATATAACCTTCAACTAAGCATAGTTTATTTCAGATCTCTCTCCCTTTACCTTAATTACCAGCCACATTTGTCATGAAAATTAAGTACAGCTGGCACGCACGCTTTAGTTCCAGCACTTTTTGAGTCCTGGTGATGCGTTTAAGCTCTGACATTGAACGGATTTTCCAAGCATGGTTCTTTTGTACCTCTATAATGATGCAAAAATAAATGTTACATTCTTTCGAAGAGATTTCAGTTTCTAAAAGATAACACACGATTTTTTTACAGATTTATGCCATGCTTCATTATGACTTCAATGGCTGCTTGAAATCACAAACGAATGAAATTTCAAAGCCTACTATCAATACAAGCTGATATTTGTACACATTTAAAACAAAAATACTTGAACATATACCCATTTTACCCATTGAGAATTGAATAATTGTGAAATCGGTGACAGTTATTCTGAATCACCCTGTAGATGTCAAAATGTACGTGTGGATAAAAACGGAACCATACTGTACATAGTTATAGCATAGAGGTAACTCTAAGACCAGAAGATCCCAAAGAAACGTACTCAACTTTTTTGCACAGCTCTGGTACTCTCTTCGGTCCCAAACTAATTGATGCACCCCTCGAAATATAGGAAAATCCGCGAACCCCTCATTTTATCTGTCAAACATTCATAGCGATTCAAGACAAACATAGTGTAGTACTAGAATTTCGTCTAGAATGGGGTACGCTCACATATGCACTTGGGACCAATAGTTCCACTGGTTGGTTATAGTGTAAATCGGCTATCTTACTTAGGATGAGATAAATCGTAATGGTATTCGGTTGGAACAAGTACGCAAAAGAATTAATATTTGCCTTATAAGAAAAGTGTTTTGTTTTCGGAAATACATATAAAAACTCTTCTCAAGGGCAATCATTGTCGTCGTCGTCGGGACTGAAAAATTGTAATAGCAGTTTATATTATTTTCGGAAATATCTTAATATGAGATAAAGCGTGATGAAATTCGGTTGGAGGAACGAGTACGTTAAAGAAACAATATTCGAGTTTTACGAAAGACGTGTTGATCGGACTAAAGGGCATCCCTTAGCTCAGTCAGTAAAGGTGCAGCTACTAAGCAAGACCATGCTGGAGGTGGCTGGGTTCGATTCACGGTCCGGTCTAGGAATTTTACGGGTTGGAAAGCTTCTCGACTTCCCTGGGCATAGAGTATGATTGTACTTGATACACAATTATACAAATGCAAAAATGGTACAAGCATCACAATTAATAACTGTGGAAGTGTACATAGCTAGAACACTAAGTTGAGAGCACGCAATAAGCTAATATGCCATACACAATAAGCTTGAAATTCGTGGAAGAAGAAGAAAGAAGTGTTGAACGAAAATCCATATCAAACCCTTCCCAAGAGCAGTTATTGTTGTCGTCGTAAAGATCGCCATCAGGATCGAAATCTAATAACAGCATGTTGAAAGGGAGCTTGATCGTAATTGTTTTGCAACGCAAGGAGGTCGGTGGTCTTGTGGTGACCGATTTGATTACTGAGCAGAAAATCATGGGTTCAATCTCAAGCTCCTTCACATTAAAGAGTCATTGTGTAAATAGATTTTTCCTTAATATTAGATAAAGCGCATTGAAATTCGGTTGGAGTGCAAAGACCTCAAATTCAAATATCAAACCGAATATGAAATCAACCAGTAATAGACCCCTATCCGGTAGGAGAAATACTCTCTCGACAACTTAACAGCAGCAACGACAAACTACACATTTCAGGGTCAGCTGTTTATAAACAGTAGCTACCGCGTCTTCCACGATGCAGCCAGCGCGGCTTAACTCGGTTCTTTTCAAAGCTCAAAGTAAACATTAAACATTAAACATGTTACATAACCTTTTCTAAAGCGGGGAGCATCAATTCTTGTAAAAAATAAAACACCGACTTTCCATGAGAAAAAATATCTGTCTCGCTTTCTATGTACATACTAGAGAATAACTATTGTGTAGAGTTTAAGTAGAAAATTCATGTATAAAAAGTTTCGAAGAATGAAGAATCGGGCAGTTGTTCTGATGAGTTACTTTATTCGAAGTTTGCTAAGTGCGGACGAGCACAGTTCCAACCTTAGAATAAATGATCATCAAGAGCATTTTTACATACAGTAGAAATGGAATTACTGTCTTTTATTTTACAAAAGAAGAAAGACCAGCCACGTCATATAAATAGTAATCGAGTTTTAGGAAAGACGTGTTGATCGGAAATCCATAACAAATCCTTGTCATGTGTAATTGGTATCATCGTCGGTGAGGACTCTGCCGGGACCGAAAAATAGTTACAACAAGTTGAACGGAAAATTGATCGAAACTGTTTTGTAATATAAGGAGCTCGGTGGTCTAGTCGTGACCGATTTTGCTTACTGAGCAGAATATCGTACTGAATCATTAGGACATCAATTCAAAATATCGTTTTTAAAAACGAATCCTTCTGCAATTCCAACCGTTTTATCTAACATCCCAATGCTTTCTCGTGGAAAGGCAGAGGTGTTTTCGGGTTTCATTAAAACGAGTATTTCGTCAACATATAAATACCCATTCTTTTCTTGACCAGCATTCGGACGTGGCCGGTGCTGGTATTGCCTAGTATTAGATCACCAGTATTTACACATTGGGGATGATTGCTAATCCCAAGCAACGTCTATTGGTTCTCTGGGTAATTACAGCTGATCTAGCAATAACGGAGTTGCATCCTCGGGCGGTTAATCATTATCATGCTCATGCTCATTCGACCATTTGTCCATGCAACCTTTTGTCCCCATTTCCATCATTCGGCAGTTTTTAGATTCGACCTTTTCGCTTCTTTCTCATCATTCGATCTTTTGTCCATTCATCCTTGTGTACCTTCGACACTTTGTACCGTTGACCTTTTGTCCATTCGACCTTTTGTCATCATTTGACCTTATCACCTCTTTCTCATCATTGGACCTTTTGCCCATTAAACCTGTTGTACCTTCGATATTTTGTACTGTAACCAGTTGGTTACAATGTGTGAATTTTTATCTGTATGCGTTATTGTTGGTTGGGAAAATTCACGTTTTGTTAAACCTAAAACAGTAGAAACACACAAAAGCGAGAGGGCTTGTGCCGCTGCCAAAACACTCAAAGGATACTTAAGGGAAGAAAATCGTAGCCTTAAGCTAAAAATGGATGCGTATTGTATGAGGGTTGGCAAAATTGATTGAAGAGAGCCATCTTATATATGGAAAATTATGCAGAAGTAAACAGGCGTCCGTGTGAACCAGACCATAGTGAAGTGCAGTGAAAAGGTTTGTACCTCCTCCCCCTCTTTTAAGGGCTCGGGACGGAAGGACTGCCTCCGTTCAGGTGAATAGGCTTAAATTATTGCTATCAATCAATAGGACCTCTTGTGCTTTTGTACATCTTGTACACCTCGTACCGTATAATAAAACGGTCTCACACGGCTCGGCTTCATGATGGCTTCCGATTCTAATCGCTAATGATCCACGATTATCCAAAGTGGCTATGCCACGGTCAGCCGATGTCGTCAACGACGGAAGACGCCTGCCAGCCAAACGAGACAGCAACGTCTGCTGAGCCGTATGTGGCTGATGAACGCCACCAGATCTGCTGTTTGCAGCCCGCACCGCAAGTTTCCGGCCACACGGTAGTGCAGGAACAGCCATGTGGGCCAACTCCAGCGTCGCGACGCCATAGGAGATCCCGCTGCAGCAGTGAGTACTAAATTTTAAACCCTCGCATACACGCCACATATAAGTAAAAACCCAGACCCACACGCCACAGAAAAGGACAATAAATGTTTAAGAAAATGTGAATGTTCCTGTGTTTTCATACTTTATCCGCGTAGTCCCTTCGAATACCAAGTAACATGCCGGCCCTGCGACAAAGCTCAGGGGTCTCATGCTACTGAGTTAGTTACCCGTGAGTGTTTGGTCACGCCATAGTCACAGTACTTTCGACCTTTTATCCATACGACCTTTGTTCCCTTTTTGAACCATTATTCGACCTTTTGTCCTTTCGACGTTTTGCCTTTCACCATTCGCCCCACAACTCTTTGAGCTTACTTTGCATATTACAACGCTCTTGTGCTAATATTGCCACATCATCAGTCAAATCGAAGTCGTTCAGATGCTCCATGATTTGGTCAATTACATCTACCAAGATCTCGTTCATTACGATGAGAATGATTTTTTTTTCTTTTTTAACAGACAGTAACGGTGATAGTCTAAATCCTTGTCTAGTCCTCATCTGGGGTGCTGAGTTATTATACCAGTGAGCACATTACAGAGCCTGTCCATTTCGCGAAACATTGCAAATTTTGTATACGTTTCATGCAAATCTGTAATAGAATCTTACATTTCCCATTTGGGTGTAGCAGGGTAAACAGTGGAGTAAATAGAAAGTTTCTAATATGTTAGCAGTCAGATAGCGTAAGCTGGCGGGACGAAAGGTGATATTGGTACACGAATCAAGATGCCTTTGCGAGTTTAAGGTACATTTGGAGATCAAACCAGAGCCCTGCGCTTTGGTCACAGAGCGTATAGGGCGTCGTTGTGCCAATTTGGTTGTGGCACATTTCAAGTATGAGAGAGTGATTGCAGTTAGATCGAAAGTATATGAGAAAAAATGCAAATACTTTCGTGGATTACCCGAAAGTTGATGATGGTGAAGATATGATCATAGACAAGCAGACATAACACTCTCAAAATGTTCACCAAAATAGCTTTAAACGGTGAATTTAAATGTTTATTAGGTATCGTATTGCCACTTGTTGTGCGCATAATAAATTCCCTTGCGTTTGACATTTACAAACGATAGCCATCTGTCATGTGTATAGCCCATCACAGAGTATACGGCAGATGGCGGTAGTGTTTACAATGAGAAATTTTCAATGTGTTGCGTCTGTTTGTCTGTGTTATAATATTAAGGTAACGTTAGGATAAAATCAAAACAGTGAGAAATATAACGCATCACTTTCAGAAATACTTCACTTCACAACCGATGAACCATACTGACGGCCATATGAGTACCCAAGTCACCATACATATAGTCGCAATGTACAATATACATATAGTCGCAATATAGCTTGTATATACTTACTGCATTTAACACCATCTCCTACTAATCTCTACATTGATTCAATTATGTGCGGACCGCTCATTCCGAGTGCTCGGTGGGCCAGCGACTTCCAGGTGACCATGGCAATGCAAGAAAATTTGTTTTCGTTGAAGGAAGTATCACAAAAAGGTGTTATATCCGAGACAAATGGTAAGTTCCAAGTTCGCTGTTGTCATCGTCGTAGTCGCAGTTGGCAGTACCATTCGTATATTAAAAATTAACCATCAACCACAGAAACTATATGAATTACAGCGTATCTCTGTTGTTCATTGCAAACCAAGTGAAAACCTAATCATATTTTGTCATGGAGTAGTATTATATGTTTAGATTCTACATATTTTCATACAAACAGATAAATTAATTGGGTAGGGATAGTACTGTACATTGTTGCAGGGCACAGCCATTATGCAGTGGACACCTCGTATGACTTGATCAAGTACGATACCTGGTTGTATTCAATTCCGGATATGTCCAAATGAGTGGGGAGAAGAGCCCACCTTCAATTCACGAAATGTTAACAACTTAGAACGCTAAGTTGAGAGCACGCAATAAGCTAATATGTGATATGCTTATTGAAATGCAAAGAAGAAGAAGAAGAAGTAACAACAGAGGGTTGGAAATTCCACTCTCCCAATTGTAGCTATTTGGATCGGGAGAGTGGAATTTCCAACCCTCTGTTGTTACTTCTTCTTCTTCTTCTTCTTCTTTGCATTTCAATAAGCATATAACATATTAGCTTATTGCGTGCTCTCAACTTAGCGTTCTAAGTTGTTAACATTTCGTGAATTGAAGGTGGGCTCTTCTCCCCACTCATTTGGACATACCCGGAATTGAATACAACCAGGTATCGTACTTGATCAAGTCATACGAGGTGTCCACTGCATAATGGCTGTGCCCTGCAACAATGTACAGTACTATCCTTTACATACATACATGCATACATTTGGAGATCAAACCACATTTTCAAACGCTCCAAAAGGATTCAATCGTTAAAAGATGCCTCTCAAGTCGACAGTTTCCCGCAATAAATCGCTTATCAACGGTCGTTGTCGTTGCAGAGACTCTGGCTAACTGTTGACCACACTGACCTCAGCGCACCTACCGTTGGTGTCTACTTGGGTCAGCACATCCTTGCAGTGGGGTTGGCAGCGAAATGACAGCGGAGTGACAGATATCGATCTGTCACACCGGGTGAGTACGAAAACACATTGAACACGGATAATCGACAAACCGGCGGCGGTGGTGTAGTGATAAGCGTGACTGCTTTCTCACCCCAATGGGTCTGAGTTCAATCCCAGCCGAGGTCGGTGGGATTTTGCTGAGGCATAAAAATCTCTGGTCATTTCGTCCCTACGGAAGTGAAGTAAAGCCGTTGGTCCTGGCCCATGTGTGTTGAATGGGTGCGATATCCTACGCAGGTGTGGAAGCTGACTTCCTGCACATTCGATTGCCGTCAATGAATGGTCTATCGATGACCGCCGGTGATTAGCACTATATTGCGGAACAAAGGCCGAAGTTAAATAAAGGTAAGAAGAAGACGGATAATCGACATTACAACAAACAACGACTCCATTCTGTATTGTTCTGAAGATAAAAAATACGGTAAAAAGCCATTGCAGATTTCTAAGATCGACCTCTAAATTTGATCAGTGTTATAAAGTGTAAATCTTTTGTTCAACGTCGAAGAAACTTGTAAATGCTATTTTAATTGCACTTATCGTGAACTAAGAATATATTATTTGCATATAGGAGTCTACAGCTCTGTGCAATCAAATAGCAGCCAATTAGCTATCTCACCAGTCATCTGATCCTGTGAGAATGATGGATTGCTCATCGAAGCTTATAAATACTTAAGGCTCAAAACAGAATAATGAAGAATAATCAGAATTAAGTGATTCTGATTATTCTTCATTTTGAGATATTCTTCAATCATCATCATTAGTATACACACTAGCCATCCGAACATGTAGAGCAAATATTTCCTGATTTTACTTCTAAAATGTCCTGTGTAAAATACTTTCACTGCATTGACTCACAATTTCTCGCAATCGATTACACAAAATTAAAAAAAAACTACTCTTCAAATCTTTTGATGAACAAAACAAAATACCAAGAAAATCACTTTGACTCCACTTATTTACTAGCGAACGTAAAAGCATCATACGTAGATTGACCCATTACCCTAGTAAATTCGTAGATTCTGCAAACAATAAACAAAAACATTCTCGCAACAATGTTGCACCGAAATGTCCCTCCTCCCTGCTTTACAAAACCAATATTGTTTCCCGATGGGTAATGCAAACTACTATAGGTAGGTACACACGGTGCATCTCATCAATGCACATCTTCGGCTGAACCTGTCGCCGTAGGCCATGCTCGCTCGGCTCGGAGATTCTCCGCGGCACAACAAACAACGACTACCACACAACACTCCGGTTCACAGGTTCATCAAAAATCGCATAAAACTAGAGATTTTATCAGCACACACCGAAATGCTACGAGCCGCCTGTCTTGTCGGAACCGCGCTTGCCATTCATTGCACTGGCTGGCTGCCTTAGCTTTGTGCTTTTGTGACCGTGCCGGAGGGAAGTGATGTAGAAATCGCAGAAGATCCGTACTGCACGCGATGCTGCTGCACATTGGGGCCCACGGATGGATAGATCTCCGATGCCCCAGTGGCAATGCCGACCGATTGCGGTCGGTCGGTGCCCGGTTTGAATATCGAAGGAAAATCAATTATCTCACTCGTGTGTCCTCCTCCTCCCTGAACGAGGCACGGCGCAGTTGCTGGTGTTGTTCAGGTTCCCAAATAGATTCGCTCGGGAGGAACTGACGGCGACAGTAAACATGGAAAATGAATCACCCCTAAATCCATATCTAGTCGCTAAAGTGTTGCACGGTGCAAGACTTGGAAATAATGAGGTTCACATCGGCGAGCAGCGAGGGCATCTTCTTTCGGCTTTGGGGCGATACTCTAGGCATGGGAGGGGCGGTGGAACTTGTTGAACGTTGTATAACTTTATAAGATCTGTGTTTGGGCTGTTGTAGAATCAGCAGCAACAGTCGCTATGTAGCAAGTCGCCTAGTGACTGAAACTAGCCACCAAAGAAGCTCACCGAGGAAGATCGACTTCCCCTTTCGACTCTCGATCTCTCAGTGGATGGAATATTGGTTTAATTAGATTAAGGAAGAAGGAATTATTATGGCTCGCGTACACATATTTGTGCAGCTGGAGTATATGGGAGAATTATGGGATATGAAAAAGGGGTTAATAAGGTCAGTATGTGCTCGACTGTTTGCAGCTATTATGGCTCAGGCGGTGAAGAGTAGACAGTCTCTTTGAGCTTGGCGGTGCTGTTATTGGGAAATTAATTAAAATTTTGCAGCCCACACATTTCAAACGAGTTTGGTGGGTTGGTAAAGTGCAAATGCTTAGAAAATATCGAATAAAAGATTTAATCTCGAAATAGCTAATGGGTTCACCTGGGAGGTCATAGTCCGGTATGAAGTTCAACAATCTAGACGGGTACTTGAAAATCACCTGCATTCAAATGCAGTCGGAACAGAGAGCATACTAATTTGTCCATCCGAACACAATGGTCCCCCGATGATTAATTTGTAACCCGACCAATTTCCCAGCAAACTAGTTCCACACGCTCCTTAATCCGGAGAATATGTAAGGAAATAGGCTTTACTCGACCAGATAAAATCCATTTGTTTCCTATGGCAGAGGCAAATACGAGGAAAATTGTGCATAAATTACCTCCATCCACCGATCGCAGGGTCAAAACAACTACATTCCGGCTCCACTTGAGATGTTGGATATGCGCACATAAGTAGGATTCCCTACCCCCAGACCCAATGAGATCTGCTTAGCCCGGCCAGATGATATGTTGCTCAATGTTGCTGAGCTGCTGAGCACACGTGATTTGCATACGTTGAATGTTTGTTGGAAGTTATCCGGCGTAGCAAATTAAATTTACATTAAACATAATTTCAACGGTTGAAATTTCCATTCGACTATCGAGGACGGACTGCGGGAAAAAAAACTAACCAATATGTTGCCACCATGGTGGACATTGGCTGCATTTGTCAAAGTAGTAGGTACCCTAGTTCAGATTTGTTGGGCAGCAATTCAAATGTCGGTAACAATTAGAAAGTATTCTTATGCCTGGAAGTCACGCTTCTTTCCCGGCTCTATGCACCCAATGGGGAAATGCAAGATTCTATTACAGATTTGCATGAAAGGGTTCAAAATTTGCACAAATTGAGGGGGACACCCCGCACCATCCCTCTCAAAAGGGAGAGTTTGGTAAAGAGAGATGAAAAAACTGATTTGTACCCTTTTTAAAAGTTGTCCTAGCTCGCTATCTACTATCTATATGCAATTTTCACAGTGCCGTACTCTAACGGAACTATCAACTCTATACTTTCATCTCCTCCATCTATCGTATAAAAATTACCAGTTTAGTCTGTTATTTGAAGTTAGCATCTTCAACTATGTAAAAACTTGTTGTTATGCTGCAGTTCATTGTAAGAACTGCCATTAAATTTGTTGCGTGACACATATGCAGAGGATGTAATAAATCCAACCTTACATTCGATGTAAGATAAATTTGTTATGCGTGTTGAAAGAAATATGTTTTTTTCTGTTTCTGATATTCGATTTTACGTTTAAGGATTTTTCTAGCATAAAAGATGAGCAAAGGTAGCATATTAGATCTGATCCCGTGTTTGCTTTTCTGTAAGATTCTGACAGAAAAAAAGCAAAAGAATATTCCATAATATTTTCTTACAACAGGTCCTAGAAATCAGTAGCAACTAACAACAAAATCAAAAAAGAAAGCACAGGCTCAGACCTGTTGTTATACTTGTGGTAACTTTTCGATAGCTGGGAAAAAGTCGAAAGTTGTTAATTTTTGGAAGTCAATAGCGGAGTGTCCAAATTAAGTAGGCTATGTTATGAAATATTTAGAGATCCAACCAGGTAAGTGAACGTACCTAAATCTGAATTTACTATTCTAACAAGAAACCTGTGCAGTAGAACATGCACATCAGCGGTGAACACTCAATGGCTTCAGTTCTTCATCAACCGATGCCTCTCTACTAAACTAAAGTATCCTGAGCATTTTGTTTGGTGTTAAGGGCTCATGGGTTTGCCTCTGCTGCGATGGGGCCAATCTTCTGATGACATTAAAGATGGAACTCAGCATTGGAGATCCAGTTGTGAGAACACCAGGCTCGAATACTGCAGACAAATATTATAAAATAACAAAAAGGTCCGCTCTTCTCTTATCCCCAAAACACGATTTTCCCCGCCACTAGTGACACGAAAGGTGACTATTACACTGTAAATTGAGCGTTTAGCAGTTGACAGCTCAATATCAACAAGGCTCTCGAAAACAACTCACAATTGAGTAAAATTTTGCTCGGTATTGTGAAAAATTAGGCTATAAATAACTCACCAAGGCGGACTACATAATGCACTACTACACTTTCCAACGATTTCACATAAACGTATACTCCACAGTTCAGTCCATGACGTATGATGGAGGAAGCTTGTAACCACAGCAACATGTGAAAAAGGTCTATCTGCCAAAGGCAAACAATGACTTTTACCCGTAAAGTACCAGGACGAACGAATTGTTTTCAACAAACTCGTTCTCAGCACTGCCTTATTCGATTTTCATAAATTTGGATTTTTATTCAAGGGGAATAGTTGAACTAAATTGTGTCGTGTCCCCCCCTTAAAACCCTCCTCGTTCTTGGTAGATGTAAATATGTCTGTGTTTTGTACTTTTTTAACCAGTTTGGCCAAATGTTTTAAATTTTCACGCAGCACGGTGCAGCAAATGATATCAGATAGATGAAATATGATTAGTAAGACTGAATTAAGATATTTCCATAATATATGGCTACGATATTATCGGTTCCAGGAGTCCCGGAAATCGGTTCTGTAGGACATAGAAATATCTCAGGCAAAAGTATCTTGTGGCATGTCAAATCCTGTCAAATAGGTAGAATCAAGTGAATAAATATGATTTCAGATGATTTTGGCCAGTTTGGCATCGGCTCAGGAACGCGGATCTGTGAATTCCGGCGAACGGTTTGTTAGAATATAATTACATTGAGGTTATTTTTTTTTTTTTTTTCTTGATTTGTTTTCCGTCGATCTTGTTTTCCGTGCTGAGCACCAATGCTACCGACGTGCCAGGAAGGCAGCTCCCACACCTGGACCCTACCTATCGACCCATCAACTCATGAACCGGGGACCAACGGCTTTACTTCCCATCCGAAGGAAGGCGTGATCAGAGATGTTATGCCTCAGAACATCCCGGCGGCGCCGACTGGGATTGAACCCAGGCCTGCTGGGGTGAGAAGTAATCACGCTTACCACTACACCACCGGCGCCACTACATTGAGGTTATGATATCATATTATGCCAAAATGACAAGCTATGATCAATGAAATCAGGTTGCAGTTTATCTCATGACATTTGGGCACATTGGCATCGGTTCCGGGAAATCCGTGGAACTCGGTTTTATACCCCCACAGTAACATTCGCGGTATAATAATCATGTAGCATATCAAGTCATGTTAGCATGATAAGATAAGGTCAATAAAGATTATTTGTGGTGATTCTTTTGGCATATGGTCACATACGCATCGGTTCCCAGATTCCGGAGTTCTATTTAATCCGGTTCTTTAGGCCATAGTCATAATTGAGGCAAATTAATCATACTGCATATCAAATCATAGGATATGGCCATGAACGATTATTTCAGATAATTTCAGTGTCATATAGACACATTGGCATCTGTTTCAAGGCTTACAGTCCTAGCTAAAATATTCCAAAGAGTATGTCTACCCGCGATCCAGGTTCTCCGGAAATAATTCCAGCCTAATAAACGAGGCTAAACAATTTCATAGAGCGCAAAAAACAAAAAATATAGCAAACCCATGTGAATATTACAATGCCAATCATTCAGGAAATTGTGAACACATTCCTTCATACGGGATCGGTTCTTCGGAAGTAATTTTTAACTAATGATCCTGGGTGAAATATTCCATGGAGTGCAAAGTAACAAGCCCAAGTGAATATTACAATTTCACCGTTTCAGCTGGTTACTGGGTCAGTAGGGTGGGGCTTATTTTTCAAAATCTTTTGGGGACACGTTTTCTCATGTGGAAAATGATTACTATGGCCAAATGAACAACATATCCAAAAATGAGCGTTTTTCGTTAAGATTTAGAGGGGGCGCCAGAGGTCTAAGTCCAATATATCGAACGAAGCTGATTTTCAAACACGTGATTTCGTTAAACTAAAGGGCAAAAATTTTGTCCGTTTGGCGATATCTTTAACCATTTTTGAGATATACGGCATAGCAGGTTTGGACTTACACCCACGAATATTATCTAGCGCAAACAGTATTCTTGGCAGTGCTAGATGCAGTGACCGTATGAGTACGATATAGATCGAGCGAGAACGCGAGAGTGAGAGAGATAGCAAGAGAAGAGAGTGAGAGGGAGCGAAAGAAGAGAGTGAGAAGAGAGTGAGAGAGAGAATGATTAATTAAATGTGTTCAATATATTTGTTTGAAAGTGTATTAATCCATAAAATCCAATTCTCGAATATTACCTCACTATGACGAATACTCACTGCATCTAGCAATGCCAAGAATACTTTTTGCGCTAGATCATATTCGTGGGTGTAAGTCCAAACCTACTATGCCGTATATTTCAAAAATGGTTGAAGATATCGCCAAAGGAACGACGACGTGTTTACTTATAAACGCACTAGACTTGTTCGAAAATCAGCTTCGTTCGATATATTGGACTTAGGTCTCTGGCGCCACCTCTAAATCTTAATGAAAAACGCTTATTTTTTAATATGTTGTTCGTTTGGCCCTAGTAATAATTTTTCACATGAGAAAACGTGTCCTCGAAAGATTTTGAAAAATAAGCCCCACCCTACTGGGTCAGTAAGCAACTGTCCAGTCGCGTCCTTCATAGGCATCTTTGGATTCATCCATGCATTGTTGGCTCCTCTGGTTCTCACCCACTCTATCGTGGTTTTTGCTTCTCTACGCTCCACAAAATTCTACCAGTGAGTTACCTTAGCATTTTGAATAACTTTTAAGTTCTGTATTGACATAGATTTTAAGAATTTTAAAGTTAGTCTGAAAAGAGTTGAGAGGGAAGTCTTAGATGATTTTTTTGTGAATTCAAAGGAGAATTCCAAAAAAATTGCAGTAGAATTTCATCATTACATCAAAATTCCAAAGAGAAGTCACATTATTAAGATGATTTGTAATTAACATTGATGACAAATTCAAGAAACTGCTGGGAGTATTTGAAAGAAAATCTGAACAGAATTCAATGGGTCTGATTTTTTTTAAGATAATCTCAATAGAATGCTGACTAATGTTTCTATAGATGTGTTAAGGAATAAAAAACCTGTGGCAAGAACAACAAGCAATTTTTAAAGCAGTTCTAAAGCGAAATATCAAAAAGTAAGCGAAGAGTGTCAATGTAATTCGGAAGTAAAGCGAAGTGAAGTGATTATAGGAATTTTTGAGGATGATAATCAGTTTAAGGGAACTATGGAATTGTAGAATGAGTTGGAGGATCGTAGTGAGCTGTGCTCGAAGAGAGACTTAGAAAATTTTCAGCCGTCAATTTTTGCTCCGTTTTTTCTAGACTTTTGTGAAGTTGTAATTAGTGTTCCTTCAACTATTTGCCATCCCAGAGTTCTTAAACCACTGATCATCTCGGAACCTAGCACCATTGGTTGTTCTTTGTGGCTCTTTGTGTTCCTTACAAGTGGGTCAGATTCTCCGATTAGCAGCCTGAATCCATTCAGCCACAATTGTGCTTTCATCATCTGACTAATCAACTGATTGGCCATACAGGATTTTTGGTTCGCTTGTCCGATACTAAGAATAGGAAAACCTATTTTCGAGCCCAGTCAACCAACCCTTGAGTATGGAGATCACTGTAACAAGACATCGTTCATGGATCAATTTGGTGAGTCCGTTGCAATTTGTTCTGGTGCTAATAATTGGCAGGATCCAATATTGGACAGTTTGATGTTTATAAAGTACTATCAGTTAAAACTGTGTTTTTGAGATTTGTCTATATATATTCTTTGGTGCTTCCTACATCGGTTGCAGGACAGTGTTACCGATTTATATTGGATAATCCAATAAATACCATAAACGAACTGTATCTCGGATAGGTAAACCATCCCACATAGGGTTTGGATGATATCCCGAACACGTCGTTAAGCTCTCTTTTATGGTTATTTTTATTAGGGAAATGATAAGACAATCTTATTCAAATGTCGTAATAATACCTCTGACCAAGGAAGAATGATTTTTATAGTTTTCATAAAAGTTGACGATACAAATACTAATGAGGAAAGGAATTCCGCATTTCCTTTTCCCAAGTCCTTTTCCTCTCCTTCCCTTCCCTTCTTCTCTTTTCAGAAAGCGAGTAATGGCGCTATAACCATATGCCATATAGGGCTAGGACAAGAGTTAGTGCTCAGGTCCCAACCGCTAGAAGAAAATGGTAGCGAGCAAGGGCGCTATAACCTAGGCGAATACAGCATTCCCTCCGTATAGGTTACGTGCGCACACCGCTCTCTGTTGTCCTTCGACTGAGGTCGGCTGGATCGATTGAGGGATGGCAGTGGGTTGGCGGTGCCGTCCACGCTTGTACGGAGGGAGGACTGTACGCTCGAACACAAGGGGTAAATACCTATGTTCCATCCCAGGAGATCGGACAATCAAGGAGTGTACATTAACTTTCTTAGCTCTGTCACTCCCAACGATTTATATAGCCCTGCATACGGAGCGGTTGGTACGGTATGTCCCCGCTCTTTGATTACCTGTGGATTAAATGTTAACCACTGTCTATACTTATTAAGTAGACATGGTAAACATTCACTTCCACAAAAATTAACTTAACGCTACACAGTAGGCCTGGCCGCTTTATTGTTTGTTTCACATCCTTGATGTGCAGCAGGCATTA
The DNA here is from genome assembly GCF_037179485.1 of Ochlerotatus camptorhynchus. Classification (NCBI taxonomy): domain Eukaryota; kingdom Metazoa; phylum Arthropoda; class Insecta; order Diptera; family Culicidae; genus Ochlerotatus; species Ochlerotatus camptorhynchus. The sequence goes on from NW_027040670.1 coordinate 1,580,847, forward strand.
ATAATGACAAGAAAAATGATAGATGTATCATTTTCCAGGATTCTTTCAAGTACTGGCTGTGTATGTGTAGACTAGACTAGACTAGACTAGACTAGACTAGACTATGGAATTGTAGAATGAGTTTAAAGAGATTTCAAGAGAGAATATGAACTAAGGGTAGTCTGCAGAGTACGCCTAGAATATTATTAAAATATTTTACTGGGGAATTCAGAAATAAATTAGATGGAAAAAATATGTCTACCCGTAATTGTAAAGCAAAACAAATGGCATTGATTTTTTTATATATTTTTCAACATTTGGAGAAAAATCAAAAAAGTGCTGAAAAAATAAATTAATCTGGAGACTGCAATCACTCACACACTTCCTATTCAATTACACGAGACAGCCAGGAATATTATTTCAGAGACAATACAAAACGGAAAGGGACATTCACTTAGTTAAACCGAAAAAGAGGAAATTCGAATTCTCAAAGAACTAAAAACAAAGCCGGTATTCTATACAAAAGCGGACAAAGGTAATGCAGTACCCGAGCAAAGTCTGATATCAAATTGAAATCTAAATTTGATGTTGTGATTTCGCTGATAATGATTACTCAGTCGTTTTGGTCGTTTTAACGGTTAAAAAATCAAAATTGAGAGCATACAAATCTTCCTGTGACATCACATTGAAAACTATTTCTGCTATCAGTGAAAGCAAACGGAAAACTAAATTTGATATCCATTTTTCCTGTTGATAACAAAACAAGTATTCAATTTGATGTTATGTTAAGGCAATGAAAACAAACCCGCAACAACAAATTTTTTAAAAGCAAATGTACAGCAAAATGAAAACAAAATTAGGTATCAAATTTGTCAATTGCGTAAAAATTATGATTTCAGTTTGATGTTGATATCAAAACTTGATTTCAATTTGCTGTCATTTTGATGCTGGACTTTGCTCGGGTAGTGATTTTGGACAAAGAGGACTATGACAATCGGATGACGGAAAAAATACTGATGGCCCATACAGACAGTTGAGGATTGACCCCCTCCCATCTATAGTTAAACATATGGATAAAACGTTGAAAGAGTGCAAGGCGTTTATTGGCAACACTACGAATCAATTGAAAGTTTCAAACCCTATTCTACCTAGGATCAAAGGTTTACCAAAGATTCACAAACCAGGAAACGAAATGAGGGAGATTATCTCGACGGAAGGATCCCCCACTCATAAGCTTGCCAAATGGCTAGTAAAGGAATTTTAAAATATGCCTAAACCCTTTTCCGCTCGCTCAGTTAACAGCACACAGGAATTCGCAAGTCAGCTTCAGGCATCAGGAGAGATTCGGGAAGATGAAGTCATGGTTTCATTTGATGTCACAGCACCTTTTCCGAGTGTACCAGTAAAGGAAGCCATCAGCCTTTTAGAGGACTGGCTTCTGAAGCAACGTGAGGATTCTACTTGGAAAAATAAAGTTCGGTCATATCTCTAGCTTACTCGTCTTTGTATGGAGGAAAATTATTTCATTTTCAGAGGAAATTTCTATAAACAAACTAAAGGCGCTTCTATGGGCAATCCGCTTTCTCCATTTTTATGTGAATTGTTCATGGCTAACCTAGAAAATACTCTGGAGGATAGGAATTTGTTGCCCAAATGTTGGTATAGGTACGTGGATGACATCTTTAGCATTGTCAAAAGAGAAGATTTATCAAAAACTTTGGAGGCCATAAGCAACGTTCACAAGGACATCAAATTTACTCACGAAGAAGAGAGAGACGGCAAACTCCCCTTCTTAGATCTTCTCATCATCAGGGAAACGTCTTCGTTCAATTTCGAAATCTATAGGAAACCAACAAACACAAAGAGAGTAATACCAACCACTTCAAACCATTCCCATCAACACAAAATAGCCGCTTTTCACCCTCACCACAATCACCACGACGCCAAAGGGTTTACTCCATTGATGGTTTGGTTGTTAACCAATCGACGACCTCATTCACGGAAAAACAATTGACACGCCACAACAAAGGGCTACGTTCATCATTGACGTGGAAACAGCGATTACCAAGACATTTCCAACATCATCATAGAATACAGCCAGGATTATCACATCGAACATAATCAAGGACAGCCGGCGCCGGTGGTGTAGTGGTAAGCGTGGCTGCTTTCTCACCCCAATGGGTCTGGATTCAATCGCAGCCGAGCTCGGTGGGATTTTTCTGAGGCATAGAAATCTCTGGTCACGTCTTCCTTCGGAAGGGAAGTAAAGCCGTTGGTCCCGGCCCAGCTGCCTTCCTGCACATTCGATTGCCGTCAATGGATGGCAATCGATGTCCGTCGGTGATTGGCACTAGATTGCGGAACAGAGACCGACGTAAAATAAAGGAAAAGAAGAAGATAACCAAGGACGGACAGGAACAAAATCGCAGCAACAAAAAATAAATTCGCATTGTAAAGGAGTTGAAAGCTAAAACAGTATAGTATATGAATGCAGATAAGGGCAACGCGGTCGTTATCATGAACAAGGACGATTATGACACTCAGGTGACAACAAAGATTAACTTCAGGTGAAACACGTGTAGAAAACACTGCAGGAGGTAAAACAAAATCATCGAAGTTATTCTTCTGTTGGTATGGGTGGTGTTGGTCGGTCAGGTCATCACATAATTCCTCCGGGGGGTAAGATTGAACGTCCTCGTTCAATTAGGTGAACTCTCATCGTTAGTTTTAGGTTTCTTGATTATCTTGGGGTAACTAATTTTGAGTACGACTTTTTTCCTGCGGAAACAGAGAATTGCAATTGTTATGATAATTATTTCGGTGGTTGAGAAACCGCCAAAGAGTCCGTAAAACCATTTTCTATGTTCGAATTGTTGTAATTGTATGTGGTTAATTCGGTGTCGATTGCATGATGTTTCCAAACTTGGGCTGTGTTCCACTTGGTGAATTTTCACTTAAATTTAACAGATGGAAAATTTTCAAATAAAACTGCTTTGTTTGGTTTGAGGCTGATGCCAAAAAATAACTCCAACCCCATTAGTATTGGGAATATGCAATCGAAAAATGGTTTTGTATCATGCAACTGTTGGATCGTGCTATCAAGATGATTTGTTGCATAAAGTTTGTTTTTTGAATTCACGATATAGTTGGGGGTGTCTGTTATGACTGTACTGTTAACAATCAATGGTATAACCTTGATTATCTGGCAATTGTCGTTGGTTTTCGGTACTTCTAAAATGTGTAGAAACATGTCGGTTTTGCTAGCTATTTTTGGTTTTGCATAACTCAATGCTTTCTCCGGAAAGTTGGTCGTTATTCCTTGCTCGTTTATGCTGGTTTCGATTAGAAAGGTTTCTTTTAGAGTTGGTAACTTACTATTGGATAGAGCTACTCGAGCTCTCAGGATGGCGTCTTCGATTTCTTCGAGGATGTTGTTCATCGTGTCCACGGAAAGAAATAAAGTGATGTCGTCTGTTTCTTTCAGTAGAATGGTGTTTACTGAGGTGAGTTTATTGATGGTGTGGCTTATTTTTGAAATCCGTTCGTTGATGAATTCGTTAACTGTAATTTGCTGGTTCGATTGATCAATTAGGACGTTGAAAGTGCTGTTTATAATCCTTAGGTCGTCGGCATCCGGATTACCTGTAAGCCATTTCCAGCCTTTTCCAATGATGTCCCATCGTTTTTACCTGTTTTTCTTAATTGGTTTTAATTTGTGAAAGTTATCTGCTAATTGTCTACTTTTTCGAGCAATAAGACTTGAAATGGGTAAATTTCGACCAATTCTTCTTGAAATACCTGTACCTTGTACCTGTTTGGATCTAACAGTTTTGTTGTTTTAGTAATAGTACTGGGTTTAAGTCATTAATTTCTAAGTATTGTCCAAATGTTCGCATGGCTTGAAGTAGAAATAATATTTTAAAGATTTTTTTGTCTTTTAATCTTATTTTTGTGTCTTTTGATGTTTCTTGAGTTTTCAAATGTTCTTTTCTTGTACTTGGTTAGCTGTGGTTTCTACAGCTCTAGGATCTAATTTCTTTCTAATATTAGGTTTCACAAATACGTTTTGACCTTCACGAATAATAGGTGGATCTTCCTTTGTTGTATTGCCTTTAGTTTGATTTTTCCTAGATTTTTCAAGGTTAGTTTTTTCCTTTGAAAAAAATTCATTAGCTTCTCCTGATGTCTTTGCTGGTTGAAAATGATTTCATTTAGTGTAAACTTGGTTGATGAATGTATGCTGGAATTATATATACAGTATGACCCATAAAAAAATGCGACATTGATTACAGCTTATTTTTGGGTTTATTTTAAAACTGTTTTTACCACTATTTTATATGCGTGTATTCGTTAGAATCTCTACTGTCAAGTGATGTAAACAAAACAGTGATTTTCGTTTTAAAAGTTTGCAAAAATGTACGCAAAAGAAATTGTTACCAGTTTGCTTCTCGCCCAAAAGTCAGTGAAAGAGATAACAAAGATCGTAGGATGCCACCGGTCCACTGTTCATCGAATTAAACGTTCTCTCCTTGCTGGACCACATCCACGGAAGCCAGGAAGTGGACGTCCGCGATCGGCACGCACTCCAGGGGTCATCAGATCGGTCAAAAGAAAAATAACGGTGAATCCGGTAAGATCGATCCGGAAATTGGCAAAACAAGCCAATATCTCCAACACCTCGATGCAACGGTTGGTCAAAGATGACTTGAAGGCTTCGTCTAGGGCTAGAGTGTAGCGCCACCTGATAACGAACCGGATTAAGGGACTGCGGCTTGAGAGATCTAAGCGGTTTCTCTCCATCTTGAAGAAGAAAAAACCAATAATCGTGTTCTCTGACGAAAAACTTTTCAACATCGATCCGGTGTCCAACACGCGCACTGACCGGTTTATTTCGCCGAAGAAGATCGAGGAGGTTCCTGAGAACATAAAATTTAAGTTTACCACCAAGCATCCTGCAGGAGTTATGGTTTTCGGAGCAGTCGCGTCCAACGGCTTGAAAATGCCTCCGGTATTCATCAAAGAGGGTCTAAAAGTGAATACGGAGGTCTACATCGGCATTTTGAAGGACCATCTGATGCCATGGATTAAGGTCAACTTTGGAGAAGACCAATTAGTCGTTTTCCAGCAGGATGGAGCGCCCTGCCATACTTCTAACAGGACCCAAGCTTGGCTCACCGAGAACCTGAATTTTTGGTCGAAGGAGCTTTGGCCCCCCAGCAGCCCGGACTTGAATCCATTGGATTATTCAATATGGGCCTATGTTCAGGCTAAGGCCTGTGAAACCCCCCATCCCAGTGTGGATTCGCTCAAGTCATCCATTCGCAATGCATGGAACTCGATGCCAGCGTCATATATTACGACCGTGTGTTCCAGATTTCGACCCCGCCTGGAGCAGGTGATCGAGAACCAGGGAGGACACATTGAATAAATGTATTCAAAACATGTCAAATAAACATGGGAAAGCAAAAATATATTTGTTTCAATCAGCAGTTTAGAAGGAATCACATTTAATTGGAAAAAATGTCCCATGTCGCATTTTTTTTATGGGTCATACTGTAGAAGTCGAGATAGAAATTAGTGCTGGGGTATTTATATCGGGGAATTTATGTTTATTGGTATTGTAGATTTCTATTATGGTTGAATGAGTTTTTTCGACTTGTCCGTTACTTTCCGAGGACGATGCATAAGTTAGTGAAGCGCCTAAGAAGTTTTTCAGTTGAACAGATCTGAACGTTGTTTCATGATCTGTTATTATTTGTAAAGGTACGCCATAGTTACTAATAAACGTCGTGAGAGCATATTTTACGTCCACTAGATTGTTTGAGTCTGTGGGAATCATTTGAGCAAATTTAGATAAGGAATCAATCATTGATAGAAAACTATGAGAATTAATTGAGAAAATATCCATGTGCACTCTTTCCAACGGCTTCCTTTTTGCCGGTCTTGGCGAAATCTTGATGTTGTATGGCTTCCGCTCGTATTTGTGGGTGTTACAGCTGTTACATGTGTTGATTGCAGTTGTAATCTTGTTGTGCATCCTTGGGAAGAAATACGCTCGTTTCAGTTGATTATCCACTTCCGTGATGCCACGGTGCGCCCTTTCGTGCTCTTGCGTGATGAGCAGGTTTTGCCTTTCTTCGCTACTGACATCCTCTACTTGATAGTGCGTCATTACAAAATAACCTGAATTACAGAAATGATTACTATAACATTGTTGAATAAGGTTGATTAAATTTTCTGGAGCAAGGATTGCCATTTGTTTTCCGTTGTGGTATTTTTTTAGGTATGCTGTCATTGAAGTTTCGTCATAGGCGAACATTGCATACTGATGGTTGCTCTTCTACAGTTAGTAAAAGATTCTGTGGCTTCTTTGTTAAGTTTTGAAATTCGGAATAGGGTAGATGAGCCAGTTTTGGCACTAGTTAGTGAGCATATTTAGTTTTCAAATTTTATAAAATCGAAACGCCCTAGTTGTGCAGCAACTGATACAATTAAATTGAAGTTTAAACAATTCTGAATAATAAAAAGATCTGGAATGGGTTTAATTTGTACCGAAAACGTAAAAATAGATTATAAACTTCTAGCTTCAGTACCAGTTTTGACAGCATATATTCCTTCGTTGGCCGTAGGCATGTTTCAGTTTTTGGCCGCAGCGAAGCATTCTCTAATTCTACATAGGTGCAATGAAATCTCGCAGATTTTGAAACAAATTCATCTAAATTCATGAATGTGGGCGTCCCTAGTGGAAAACCTATGATGGGAATGAGAGGAGATGGCATTTCCATTTTATTCCACTATTTTATTTTTGGCACATGCGCGAGTCACAGAAAAGAATATATATGATTTAACATATAATAATATTCCCTTATTGGAAAACCTTCTTTTGCAACAACAACAGCTGTAACATTGTTGGTCATCAATTTTTCACATACAGAAATACAAAACCTTACAGACCTTATGTTTTACATAGAAGAACCCGATGAGAATTTGGTAATGACTTCACTGCGAACAATCTGTGTGTGGGAGCTACAATTCGTGCGTAGAATTGTATTTGTAGAACGACCCCGGCAATAATCAAATTTATATTGATACCAACGACCATGAACTCAGTTTGAAACAATTTTGTAACTCCCAACCTAACTGGGAAATTCTAGATTCATTTTATGGAAGAAGGGATATGTTATTCTATTAGTTAATTTATTAGATGAACAATGATTAATGATTCTGTATTTAATAGCTAATAATTTATTGAATAAACTTAGCATAGCATGGATAAAGTAATTTAATTGTTATTTGTAACGAGTATGGTATATGTGTTTAATATAATAGCTGACAAATTGATATTTTAAGTCAGCATTGGTTTTTTTACTCGTTTTTTCTTATTATTTTCTTCATTCTTGCGTTTCCTTTCTTCAGCCTTCACTCGTTTTAAATTTTCCCGCTCGATTTTAGCTAATTCTCGCTGTTGAGCTTTGATTTTCTTTCCTGCTTCAATTTTCAATTTATCATCTTCCTGCTTACGGATTTCTTCCAGGCGTTGTCTGGCTGTAAGTACAGGATGAAACTTTTTTGTGTAACATCGATGCTTCCCACTACGACGTGGGATAGGCGGTAGTAGTAAAACATCAGACAAGCTTATCTGTTTCGATGCCGAGAAAACAGATGAAGTTTCACAATCTTTATAAACAGATTTTGATTACCAATCGATTGACAGATAAGTTCCTCTTTTATGCCATTTGATGTATCAATTTGATTGTTGGTTCTGGTTGTTGATGATAGAGTCTCGGTATGATTGTTATCGCCTGTATCGTTAAACTGCTCTTCCTTGGATATATTAAATAGATTTCATATTAGTTTTGATTACATAATTATTGAATTTAAAGTATTACCACTCTCGACTTCTTCAACAAAATCATTGTTGAGCAAGTTTTGACTTTCAGTGACCACGGTTTCTGTTGGTCCATGCTGAGCCTGTGACAGACTTATATTGTCAGCTAATACGCATTCAAAAATAACTGATCCTTCTTCAATCAAATTAGAATGTAAGGATCCACCAGAGTCTATAGGATAAAAATCAAGTGAACATTTAAGTAAACAATGTTTTATAATAAATTAATAATTTTCAAATTTAATTGTTATTACCGTCATTGTGAGTAGTTTCACATATCTCATTCTCAATCGCCGTTATTTCGGTATGAGAAACACAATAGTAATCCTGCGACTGTCCTGTTATTTTGTATCTTGCTGAACGATCTACCAATCCGAAGCTTTCTTCTGGCGTGAAGTTGCTGGTTGCATTAATATACGGTTGTACGAACGTGAGAAAAAAGAATCGAATGATACGTTCTCTCGAGTAAGATTAGATACATCGCCTTGTATCTTTTGCATTGTCTGACAACCAATCAATGATGTCATCTACAGGAACGGGGAAATGCTTGGACGATGATGGTGATGTTGATTGCGGAGGAATAGCTTGTAGCACACTTGGCAGATCCATATTGTCCAGCGTTGGTGGATTTGGCTCTGTTGCATCCATAAGGCCGTGGCAATCAAGACAGGTAGTATCTATATCGACATCATGAGCAGCTGTATCGATGATCTCTGCTACTTCCACTACAACTGGAACATTTACCTTTTGAGCTAAGTATTTCGAGTAATCTACTTTGTCCGGATTGAAAGGATGCAACCCACAAACGCGGAAGCCGTTAATAATGCTCTGTGGCTTGATTCCATCTTCTAAAGCCTTAGCCAACGCTTTTCCAAAATGTGGCAACGTGAATACTTCACCATAGTGTGCCAACCGCCATTCCTCCACAACCTGCCTCCATTTATCTTTAAGTGGCTTAAAAACGGCAACATCAGACGGTTGCGTAATGTGGGTAGTATTTGGATACAATGCAATTAATATAATACCCAACGATTGGCATAAATCCGCCACTTCCAGGGCCTTATGGGAAATGTGACCGTCCACAAAAAATATCACTGAGAACTGTACATTTTCTTTGACAAGAAAAGGATGAAAGTCTTTTCTTATGTACTCGGCAAAGTTATGAGCAGACATCCAACCACGTTTGCTTACCCCAATAAGCCAGTCAGGAGGAAATCCTTCAGCGACCTCTTTGCGTACTCGCTGTCCTGGTAAAATTACCTGCGGAGTCACAACTGCACCTGCCGTGCCAAACGAGAACATTACAGTTACATTTTGTTTTCCTGCAGCCTGCTCCACTTCGTAAACGTTTCTAGATCCTTTTCGAGCGATCACTTCTCTCGTTTTTGAGTGGAGGTAAAACGACGTCTCATCACCGTTCCATACCCTAGAAGTATCTAGCAGTATCTCTGAGACATCGTTCTTCTCTATCCAATCCTTTGTCATGGTAAACCATCCTCGGATGTCACGTTCACTTACACGGGCACTGGCAGGTGTTATAGATTCCGGTGTGCGCAAAGAAAACCCAGGATTTCTGCGCATGAACGATTTGAACCATTTTCGCCCTAAGACCATAATTTGATGTCACTTTGTAACTCATTACCCAGGATGACCTGGTTGACCATCCTTGAAAGGTGTTTTCCGAGAGTCTTGCACAATGAATTCGTTCACTTTGAATTTTAAAGTTGCTTGTGAGACCGGAAACCCCCTTTCCTGCATGTTGGTTAACCACTGAATGATTTTCTTCTCTTCTGAATCCGTCAGTACTGATCGCGGTCCCCGGGTGATTTGATTCTTCCACTTGCCGCTCATCCTATACTGGATTGTTGATACCGGAACACCATACTTTTTACATGCTGTGTGGCGGGACATTCCATCTTTTGTTCGTTGGATGCAAAGCTGTATTGACTCTTCTACGCACCTTTCACTCCTGGGTTTCACAGCCGTCTTTCCCATTTCACTAAAAAAAATCATAATCGTACACTGGTCAAGTTATGAAACAATGCTTCTCCTTACCTTGAAATACGATCCAATCCAAATTGAAGTAGGAAGTCCGAACCGAAGAACTATTAGCAAAAACCAACAATAAACGCTGTCAAAGGCTCGCTATCACACTAGTACCAATTAGCGCACACTATGATCTGATGGTCCAGTTTTTGGCCGTAGTTCAAAAGTATAAAATAAAGCGAAATATCGACTTCTTTTGCTTTCAAGTTTAAAACATGAATAGTTTGCTCAACAATTACATGATAAATCAAATTATTTGCTGCATATTTCCATTGTTACACACTTAATCAAAGTGACTGACTTTTAGCTATATGGTTAACGAATTGTCTCATATGACGGAGTCATTACTTCAAACAAGTCCCATCGCTTCAATTTGAATTGTAAAACATTGCAACTTTTGCCTACAGCTCACAACTACAGTGCATTGCTCTTTGAAATTATAATCATTCAGAGATCTATATCTGTGTAGCATCGTATAATTTTAATGATTTATCCACTAAGGCCAATTACTGGACCAAGTGCCAAAACTGGCTCACTTGCCCTATAACCTGATTTTTGTAATAGTTAATTGGTATTTCAGTCGAGCTGTCTTCTTCTATCGTAAGTGCGTTTATTTCAGTTGGGTTTTCAATTTTTCTGCCTAGGGCATCTGCCACAACGTACGTTTTACCCTGTTTGTATTCTACTTATAATGGTAATTTTCAAGTTCGAGTCTCCAGTGTAATATTCTGTTTTTTTTTTCACTGAAGTTTTAATAAATGTAAGTGGTTTGTGGTCAGTAAATAGCTTGAACTGGTTTCCGAATAAGTATGGTTTGTACTTTCGTATAGCCCATATTATGGCTAACACTTCTTTTTCTATGGTCGAGTAATTGGTTTCTGCTTTATTGAGTGACCTGCTTGCGAATGCGATAGGTGGTTCAGTTTTATCTTGTATTTGGGATAAGACTGCACCTACAGCATGATCACTAGCGTCTGTGGTCAGAATGAAGGGGAGGTTGAAGTCTGGATATGCTAGGATTTGGTCGGAGGCTATAGTGTTTTTTAGATTTATGAATGATTCAACGTATTCGGGGTCCTGCGTGTTAACGGTCTCGTCGTTTTTAAGATATTTTGTCATTGGTTTCGTTATTTTAGAGTAGTTTCTAATGAAGTATCGGTAGTATCCAGATAAACCAAGGAATTGTCGGATTTGTTTTTCGTTTGTAGGTATTTTCCAATCTACATTTGTGTGACATTATGTCCGAGGAATTCTGTTTCCTTCCGTAAAAATTCAAACTTGTTGAACTTTGAGGTTGAATTGAGCAAGTCTTTGAAGTACTTTAAAAACATTTTCCAAGTGATTTTCGAGGCTATGTCCAATGATACTGATGTCATCATAATAGACGTAGCAAATCGAGTCGATATAATTGGATAAAATATTATTCATAGCCCTTTGGAAAGTAGCGGGCGCGTTTTTTAAACCAAAAGGAATTCTGGTAAACTCAAAATGTCCTTGGCTTGTAGAGAAAGCGGTTTTGGCTCGGTGTTTCGGGTCCATCTCTATCTGATGAAACCCTGATTTAAGGTCGAGTGTTGTAAAGTATTGTGATTTGCCTAAATTATCAAGGATATCTTATCTTATCTTCCAGCTTTGGAAATGTGTCATTTATGGTTTTCTCATTGACTTTCCGATAATCAATGACTACTCGAACTTTTTGTTTACCTGAAGCGTCCATTTTTTTTTGGGCCGACCCAGATTGGTGAAGAATATGGGCTGGTGGAAGGGGTAATTATTCCGCATTCCAACATTTCTTTAATTTGTGTTTCAACGTCTTTCCTAGAATTATGTGGATATCTGTATGTCTTTGTGAAAACTGCGTTTTCGTCTTTTGTAATTATTTTGTGTTAAACTATTGTTGTGGACGTTAGCTTTTCGTTGTTCCTAAATAGAACTCTGTGGTTGTTTATGATAGTGTTGATAAGCTGATCTTTTTCAAAATTCGATAGATGTTCGGTTCTGATTATTTTTTCTTTATCCGGTGCATTTTCTGAGTCAGTCGAGATTGGGGTTAGTGCTTCAAATTTATTAACATTTAGTTTTAGTTTAGGTATTTCAGGTGGCGTTTTAGTCGTGGAAATTATTCTTATGGTGGTTTTTTTGTTCTGAGAAGAGAAGAGTCCGGGTTGGATCACGTTATTTTTCGTTATTTTTTGAAAGGAAGGAACAAACCAGTCGCCGTCTTTGTCAGTCTCTACAGTCATTGTATGGAAGTAGTAATTTTTTGAAGGGTAGTACTTCTTGAAAAGAATTTCTACCTTATTAATGGAAGTTTAATTCGTTTTAAAGTCTATGAAAGTTTTTGTTCTGAACATAAAACTGGAACCTATAATTCCATCGAAGAATTCGTGAAATTTAAGCTCATGGTACGTTTGCTCTGGTATGTTGTGGCCTAGAAGATTAAATTTTCCTTTCTTATTTATGATATGTGTTCCAAATATGTTTTTTACAATTGTATTGTTGTTTGTCTCTACGGTTGGGATGATACCGGCTGATTATGTTATATATATATGTTATATGTTATATTATTCGATAAGTTGCGATGGTTTCTTTAGTTGAAAGAAGTGCACATTGTAGACGAAACACGCGTATCTGTCAAGGTTACATTGCTTAACCAGATTGCAGAATGAAATAGAAATTACTAATACTAAGACGGCAACTTTCATCAAGATATGGTTCTCATGGTACTTTGAACAAATTCTACAGGGTTATACTGAACGATTTTTTTTTTGTCGGGAAGTGGTATGGAAATTGGATGAAATGTCGGCCTAAATGCCCCTAATTTGGAACCATACATAAATTCAGCAATCGACTAAATTTTCAATAGCGACCAAAAATATCCATTAGTACCGTCCCACTGACGCGTTAATCTAGATAAAATTAATAATTAGCAATTTTTTAGCGATGTGCCCAATTTTATATCCATAGGCCAACTTTAGAGCAATTTTCCCTACATCAATTTGACTTCAATAACATTATTTTAAAAAAAAATCGAAGGGTTTTTCAGAGCATTTGAGATTGCATATTTTAACTAGATTTGAAAATAACTTGACAACGCTGTCCATTGCTATAAGTTCAGATTCTCCTCTAAACCTAACCTACCCAAGTCTATTCTTCCGGATCTTACTCCAGTCAGCCTAATTACTCTGAATTGCAATAATGAATCGATTACCACCGGGAGACAACAATTAGATTAAACGCTATTATTCCATTAAACAACAATTCAGACTTCGATGCGCACCTGCTTCCACCTTGCCACTGCCTTGAAACAACGCAGCGAAACCATCCCTGGAGCCGTGTATTATGATGGGTTTGTCAATAGACTGCTATTTGTTTTTCATCGCTCCAACACACGACGTCTGAAGTCCAACAGAAGATTATCATTTCATCCCACCAGGCAGCCGTGGCGGTGTCCTCCAATCGATTGTTTGTTTTTGTTCGACGACTGTTAGCAGGTTGATAATTCTAGTTTTCCGTCCCCACTCCCATTCCATTGCAATGGATGCTTCAGAGAATGGCAATTGTTCTCCTTTCATAAAAGGTGGAACGCAATTGCAAACAATTTGTTCGCGCACATGTCACATTCCGTCCAGACACGCCATTCATTGAGCCCCGGCAGCTGCAGTAGCCGTCTCCCATCGAGAGCGTTCGTTCGTCACGGCCCCGGACGCAAAACGGATGTACCTACAGCTCGCTCGCTCTTCACGATCCAGTTGGAATCCGTTGCTTTGATTTATTTTAAATTGAGTTATGAAAATAGTTCCATTGATCGGCTCAATTGCTATGATTATCTTTTCACCGCGCACTGGAAGATGTCCACGGAAGCTACTCATTCAATCGCTTTCAAATTATCGGCTGTCGATGGCGATACGATGACGGTTGTTGACGATTGATTCGAAATACGATGAGCTTGAACGTCATCAAGAGGAGGTGGATTTGAAGCTCTTTAGATGTATCTTAAATAATTAAACAGCAAGATATTGTTAGCGCATTAATCAATACATAAACAAGTTATATGTTCCTCCTAGAATTTAATAAAGCAGCTAATGCATCGGTAAAAAAACACAACACTTATCAGAGAGATTTGAAAATCACAGCTTTTTTTAGTGTTGGATATCATATTTTAAGGATGATTAATATTAAAACCGAAAAAAGGTTTAATCGATCAATAGTGAGGGCATACCTGAACCTCGAATCGGAATAAGCTGGGTCAACCACGAGTGTCCTAGCGACTTTTCTTGTCACTGGTAAGTTGCCAGAATGTGCTTTTAAATTGTAGTTCAAAGGGTCACACGACTAGTTAATATTCTACCAATTTTAAGCCGATGATTGCCAGTCCCATTGAAAGAGTTTCCCGTGTTTAATTATGTACAACCGAGTTGTGTTCAATCCTGTTATGTCAGCTGACTTTTCGAAATGTTTGACGTTTCATTATCAACTAATTTGCTGTGCCATCTTCATTTGAATATCTTTTACTTCTGGAACCAATAGTTATCATGCGCACCCGTAAAATCGCTCTCCTTATCACCGGCGATGATCTCGATAACTTTCACGTTGGAAAATTGCTTCTTACTATCGAAAATTTCCGAAAACCCGGAGAGAGGCCCTCCACCACGCTCGGGGAAGAAATATTAATACTTTATCAAACTTATGAAGGTCGTTAAGAATCTTAATGGTCGATCTTCTCCGCCCGGTGATGATGTGTTTTAATGAACCGACGACGACGCGTCGTCGTCCAATCGTATCGAAACTGTGTGCACCGCGCAGGTCCCGATCGATACATTTTAATCAACTTTCGGGCTTCGTTTGAATGACCTCTGGTGGTCGAAAAACCAACAATCTGCGTGGAAAAAAACTTGATTTCAGCGCCGCTACTGCACCGTTCAAATCTGATAAACTTTTCCGCGCAAAGTGCATCCACAAAGTATAAACATATGCATTGCTCGGGGACATCTCAAATGTGGAACCATTTTCGGCAGGCACGTTCACCACGGTTGCGGTTGTGGCGATGACATTCTCGCGCCCTCCTCGGTCGAAACCAAACTGGCCACCTTTCCATGTTTCAATGTTTCATGTTTTCCAAGCCCCAGAGATAGAGAGGATGGGTCTGCTCTGTGCTGCGATGGAAAGATTAAATGGGTCGTTTAAATTAATTGAAATCGTTTAATCATAAGTATTAATGAGATCATTACGTTTAATTGCCCAAGAAATTGGATACACTCACGATGCGACGGATGGTAACAAATTGGCCATGGGGTGCTTTAGTGGGGCAACGTTTATTAAAATTCATAACTTGGGCAGTGATGGACATTTGTTAGCTCTCTTTTGGGGGAGAAGATGTTACATAAAGCCTAGATTGTTCAGCTACCTGTGAAAACTGTTGTGGTGAGAATTGCATGCGAACAAAACAGAAATCGAAATCTGTTGATCGGTGCAGCAAAACCAACAAGTAATTTCTTATCAAAATGCATCATCAGTCCATAAATTTCTCAGTCACGATCGGTAGTCGCGTTCGCGCCCACAAAGTTGCCTGCTGCACATCCTCTCGTGGTGAGTGGATAAATCTTTTTCCGATCAGCCATAAGTCAAGAGGTTGATTTGGTAGCTCTATTTGCAGCTGCAAGTTCAAAGTAGCAGGTCGGTAATGCGCCAAAGATCGCACGCTCAGCAGAAGTCTTATTTTCTGTCATCATCTGATTAAGATTAACGTGTTGGTTGGATGTGATTGGGAAACCACGACCAACTTGAGCGAGGAGATTCATTACAATCATGGTGCATCAGAGGAGCTTTTTTTTTTTCACTTTTTTGAAAATGCTTTATTTACAGTTTTATATATACATTGTCATATAACTTCTTAATGAATCAGTACTTCTATTTTCGTCAGGAACTTCTAAATTGTACATGATGTATCTTATAAACATTTTCAAAATTTTTGATTTAATACTTCTTTCACAATTTATTGTGGGGAAATGTAAGTTCTCAAAAACAATACTATGTTGCTGACTTATCACGTGAATGTCTCTATTAATTGTTTGCCACATATTGATAACCCTTTGGCACGAAGAAAACTTATGTTCTATTGTTTCACATTGCCCACATGTTTGACAATTTGGATCATCCCTTCTCTCTTGTCGGAAAAGCAGTTCATTGTGGTGTAGTTTTCCATGAACGAGAAGAAAATAGATTGATTTCTCGTCAGATGATAATTTCTTGTTGTTGATATTCTTCCATATCAGCTTCCAATTTCTACTGGAACGTGTAGTGGCTCCAACCGCTGGCAGCTGGTTCAAGAAAAGCTGATAGATACGTTTCGCCTCTGGTTCATCTTGAAGTTGTTGTGGGATCCCTTGGAGAGCAGCCTTAATAGTTTTGATGTGCAAGAGATCCGATGGAATGGGTTCAGATTGCATGTATCGATCCAGAGATGGTGTCACGTTTAATGTTCGAAGATAACGATTAACTAATAGAGCTTTTGTCTTGAGATCCGGAGAGTGTAAGCCCAGACCTCCTTGCATTTTCGGCCGAATTATGTCAATCAATTTAACCCTTTGCGCAGGCACGCCATTCCACAAGAAGAAACCAACTTGCTTGGTAAACATAGCTACGTACTTATTTGGCATTGGAAGAATTGAAGACAAGTACCATAACTTAGAGCAAATAAAAGTATTGAGAAGCATAACTTTTTGCGTAATGTTCACTAAACGTGGACGGTGCATCCGTAGCAGGCCATTAACACTACGGTATACTGCTTCCCAGTTCTGCGTGACAGTATCTTTTATACTGTTTTTAAAAAGGACACCAAGTACTTTAATAACATCCTTTTTGATGAGCCCATCCCAGTGGGGCAGCTGTGCTCCGATCTCCATAGCTTCCGTTTTTATCATATTCAGCTTTGCTCCTGCTGCCATTCCAAAATGTTCAAAGCACTGCAGAATTGGTTGAATCTTTGAAGGACATCGTATTATGACTGTGATATCGTCTGCGTAAGCGATTACACATTCTCCGGGAGCATTGCATATTTCGGCTAAATTGTCCAGTAAAGGCTGAAGATACAAAACGAAAAGCAGCATGCTTAGTGGATCACCCTGCCTAACAGACCTTTTTATGCGGAAATTGGGAGTGGTGTGTCCGTTGATTATTAACTGGGACTTTGAACGTGCCGATAGATTTGTCAACAAGTCCATAAAACGAGTATTAAACCCCATTCTTCTCATGTTCGATAACAGATATGAATGGTTGACCCTATCGAATGCGTTGCTTAGGTCAAAGGCTATAACGATTCCACCCACTGCTTCTTGTTTGGAAATTGCAATGTGATCTCTGATTACACAAGTCGCCTCAAAGATTGTGTGTTTTCCATTGCTACACTTTTGATGAGAAGAAAGCACTGCCGTTGATATTTTTTCAATCCGTTGTTTCATCACTCTGCTGAATATTTTGTAGTCTACATTCAAGAGTGTAATGGGTCTAAGAGAGTTTAGGCCATTTCCCACTCCTTTTTTCCTAACAAGCACAATCACTCCGTCCTGTAGATCGTCTGTTACATGCCCGTTTTTAATCTCGTTCAGTACCATTAAAAACTGTAGTTTTATTATTCCCCAACATTTCTGGTAGAACTCCTTTGTAAGGCCGTCCTTACCCGGCGATTTGTTTGCTGCCGAACCTTTGATAGCCGAAAAAACTTCATATTCTGTCAGATCATCCATGATCCGATCATTCTCGTCGTTATTTTCATCCAACGTTCTTCTAGTGTTGAAACGTGCGTCCGCTTCGATGTCTTCTTCGTCGAAAAGGGTTTCGTAGTGCTGTTGAACATATCGACTGATTTCCTCCTTGTCCGTTATTCGCTGACCATTTATTTCCAGGGATGCGATGGTAGTATCTCGTTGTCTGCTGACTCTATCCGCGATTTGAAAGATTGAGATGTCTTCTCCTCCTAGGAACGTAGCATTCGTCTTTTTTCTCGATTCGGAAAATTGCTTCTGCTTTTGTAGCATTATTGCTTTAATCCTGTTGATTTCGGTAGTGCAATCACGATCCTTGTGTTGTTCGTAGGCCCGATTTAGGCAGGAATAATAGAAACCCATGGTGTTGTTGAATGTTTGCACCGAAATTGAATTTTTCCAACGGAAAAATGAAGCAATCTTCCCTTTTGCGTATAAAGACCACCAGTCAACCCACGATTGATAATTCCGTTTTTGGCGAGTCCAGTAGCTCCATTTTGCCCGCAACTCCGTCATGTTTTCTTCGCTCAGTAGCTGATTGTTGAGCTTCCAAAAAGGACGCTCGATAGCTTGAGTCCTCAAAGGTAGGACTATTCGGGAGATAACAGCTTTGTGATCA
This sequence comes from Ochlerotatus camptorhynchus, assembly GCF_037179485.1. Lineage (NCBI taxonomy): Eukaryota > Metazoa > Arthropoda > Insecta > Diptera > Culicidae > Ochlerotatus > Ochlerotatus camptorhynchus. The sequence continues at coordinate 1,599,142 of NW_027040670.1, forward strand.
CTGAAACAGTTTGCTTCCAGCCTACAGTATCGTACATTTGGGAGGCATGCCGGAGTAACATATATCCTATCAATTCTAGACATTGACCGACCTCGAACAAATGAATAATCGATCTGTGGATTGAACTGTTTCCATGCGTCTTTCAGGTTTACACTGTCGCATAATCGTTTCAACATTGGGCTCATGTTTGAAACGCCCGTCGCATCATTAGAATCAATGATCGAATTGAAATCACCCAACATTATCGTATGAGTAGGATGATTTTGCAAGTAAAAAGGAACAGTATGATTGAAGAACTCTTCCCGAATGGATCTGTTGTTTGATCCCGACGGTGCATATAGATTGATAATTTTTATCCAGTTTTCACCATTTCCCAGGTCGATGCATATGACCCGCGAATCCAAACTTCGTTGTACTCGTCTAACTTCTATTCCATTGCGTACTGCTACTGCAGTACCCCGCTCTGTTTCATTGATGTTGAAAATCATGTCGTAGCCAGGAATACAAATACTATCACTGACTACTTCTTGCATTGCAATTATATCTAAATCTAGAGTGTGTACGAACGATCGTAACGAATTAATTTTGTTTGTATTGCTTATACCATTTAAGTTGATAGTTGCGAAGGTATAAGTAAACATCGGTACAATATTTCTTTGCTCCATTACAAACTAAATCGTTTACTTGCCCTCGTGTTTGCTTTTCGAAGAGCGTCTATTTCGCGTGTTGTACGATTCCGGTGTCTCGTCATCCGATATCTCCATTGGTTTCTCTGGTTTTCTGGTGAGAGAGTTTGATCTGCTGTTGGTCGGTGTGGTGCGTAAGCGGTCACTCACGGCGCTCATTCCCTCGTGTCCCTTCGATATGTCCGTTGACTTGGAGTTTTCCGTAGCTGCTGCAGTAGTAGCTCCAGTGTCCGCGGATGAAGTCTTCACTGTTTTTTCTCGGAGTGCTGCTTCAAATGGTGAGGCCGGTCGTTTGAATTGTTGTTGTGCGGTTTGCGATTGTGATGACGGTTGCCGTTGTGTTGAGGATTGCGGCGAGGGAGATGGTTTCGGCGACAGTGGAGATGGTGCTAGTGCTACGGGTGCCAGAGGTGCGGGTGCCAGTGGTGTGGTTGCTAGTGTTACGGGTGCTGGTTGCTCACCAGGTTCGACGGGACCCCCGGTTTGAGCAAGTACTCTGGAGTAAAGTGATGATTTGGTTTTTGCTCGGTTCTCAGAACAGCTGACTCCAAAATGAACCTCTTGGTTGCAGTGACGACATGTTTGTATCTGGTTAGTGTATGTGACGTGCGAGCTGTAGCCTTTGATGTTCACAAAGGATGGAATAGGAGACGTCATCCGAATACGAACAATTCGGATCCCACTTAGTGTTTGTGAGAAGAACTTAGATTGACACATCTCATGCTTGATGGAAATGATGTCCCCGTAATTTGCTAGGTATTCGATGATCCACTCTTCAGGCATGTTTGGTGGCAGATGATGCAGCTTCACGTCGGCACCTCCGTCCTCAACATACAGTCGAATACGGTGAGTGGTTCCATTGTTGTCCATCACATACTTATTGTCGAATTCCTCAACCACTTCTTGAACCGCTTCCTGCGTCTTCATCTCCACGAACACTTTCCCTTCGATCCGATCAATTTGTATGGCGGCGACGTCCAGTGGTGTGAGCTCCAGGTTTTTTGCGATGAAATTGTAAATGTTTTCATCCCTCAACTTGCGAATTCCACGAATGTCGATGAAGAAATTGCGTTTCCTCAGCGAATCCATGGCTGCGGTTGGGGGCTTGATCCTAGGAGCAAGCTTTAAACCCCTCAAATTACTTTTACTTTCACTGTGTATACAATAGCGAACTCTTCGATTTTGCGTCTATCAAGCTTGACTGCTCATCGATAACTTCGCCAGAGGAGCTAGATTATTCTGCGCTTGCAAAATACTGATTGAGTTGCTCAATGCAGAATTGCTGTTTTACAACTTTGCTGGTACTTTGGACAATTTTCCGCTCTGTTTCTGACAGTACAAAGAGCGGGCCATCATCGTATGTATGAGCTGGTGGAAAATAGAGTTGAGAATGCATGGCAAAATTCAGTTTTATTCAAAAATATCAATAGATACGCACTTTTCTTACCATACCCTAAGACGTTTTTGTCATTTTGCTGTTCACAGAGTTTGTCTCCATTCCACTTGATCAATGAGTGCATATAGGTATTTCAAATACATACACAAGTTTTAGATTTTTTTTAGCTCACATTGATCGGAAATGTCACCCATTAGGTTGAATGATCACCAGACTGAACGATCATTAGGCCGGATGGTCATTGGAACGAATTTTGAAAAATTAAAACTTTACACATAGCGAAGAAAATTTGCTGGTCTCAACCATAGTGAAACAACGGAACTAACAGTCAGTCAAAAGGATTGGTGTAGGAAAAAAATGATTCACTTTCAAAGAAGGAAAAATAATGTAATTGCATATTTTGTTTACGGTGGCAACAATCACGAAAACAGTAAAGGGCCACCCACATTAGATCTGTTTGCGTTGCATTGACGTAAATTTAACAGTTAGAAAATACATTTACCTGTCACTTTACCGCAACGTCTCAGATGCGAGCCTAATGTGGGTGACCCTTAAGGTGAAAGTGTATCGGTTCAGAATGACTCGCTTCATCGATTTTTTACAAAATAACGCAACGCTCAATCGAAAAAAAACTCTTCCGTGCAAAATTCAAGAACTAAATTTGCTATCTCTAGCAATTTTCATAAGATTGATTTATTGTTTATATTATCTGAAACCATTTTCTAAGCTCAATTTAAGGACCACAATCATAGTGGTCGCTAACTTTTCTCATCAATACAAGTATTTAGTTATATTTGACTTCCATTGATTTCCGTTTCAAAATGTTGTTAAGAAAATTTCCTCCCAAGACAATATACCTGAAAGGGAAACAGCTGACTGACGAAGAATTTCAACAGGCATTACCACAGGGTGAATCTGGATCCTCTCCAGGACCTTCCGAGACAAACCAGCCAATAGGTAAAAGTTTAGAAACTGAAGAGGAGCAGCAAAAAAGTTCCTTTGGATCGTTCGTAATGATATCGGATAATGGCGAAAGGTGACTCCAAGCCATTAATTTTCAATTATTATTTTATTCATTTTTTTTTTCAAAACAATTATACTTATTAAAGCTTTGGAAATTTGAATTATTTTTTAAAGATTATTAGATAAATTGAACTAAATATATCTTCAATTATTTAAGAAATCACCCACCTTTGCGATTGATAAATGAAGTATACTTTAAACCATATTGGTCCTTAATTTTCACAAGTTGTTGTCACAAGTATTTTTGAGGATATTTTGGATAAATTTCAGCCTATTTGATGGAGGTATTTTGATACATCTGGATTTTTTTTTAATAATTAGATTTTTTTCTTTCCTTTATTTAACGTCGGTCTCTGTTACGCAATCTAGTGCCAATCACCGACGGACATCGATTGCCATCCATTGACAGCAATCGAATGTGGAAGAAGGCAGCTTCCATACCTGCGTAGGATATTGCACCCCCATTAAACACACATGGGCCGGGAACTAAAATAATTAGATGAATTGAATTATTGTACAAATCAACCACCCACTTAGAAAGAAGGATACTTTATCAAAAACTTATCATTTTAAATCCATTGTGAAAATAAACTAACATCCAATAATTGCAATGGTAGGACTTCCCTGAATATCGGCAGGACTTCCCTGAACTACAGCAGGAGCTACCTGAACTTCATCAGGACTTCCCTGATTTCCAAGAATTGATATGGCACGACTTCCCTGATTTTCGGAAGGCCTTCCCTGTACTACGGCATGGCTTCCCTGAACTTTTGCAGGACTTCCCTGAACTTCGGTAGGACTTCCCGAAGTTTGGCAGGCCTTCCCTGAACTTATTCAGAACTTCCCTGAAGATTGGCAGGCCTTCCTTGGACTACGGCAAGACTTTCCTGAACTTCAGTAGGACTTCTCTGTCCTTTGGCAGTGTGCAAGGCATCTTCCCACGCAATAAATCATAAGCTAGAAAGAGCATTTCCATTTCAAGATAGCATACGCAACCATCAATGCAATTCATTATCATACCCCCTTGACACACATTTTCAACGGACAGTAAAACATGTACGATGTGCACATGTTTTTGCTGACTCAAATTACTTACCGGGTGGCCTTGCGCTGCAGGGCCAAACAGTAGAAACAAAACACCAAACAACAGCATCGATGGGCGCACAAGGGTAAAACACCAAATTCCAATATTTGTCAACACTTCTGTCCCAGGCGTCTGTTTCTATTTCTTTCCTATACATTAGTTAATAGCAAAACCCAAATGTAAACCAATGTAAAATCATGCTATAAAAACCCAAGGATTTCTAAATGAATGGCAGTCTATTTACGACTGAACAATCAGAAGCTTCTCAAAGCGATCCTCATTCGAGGACACCGCTCACTGAAGAAAGTCCCCTGATCCAAAAGCGATTCCAGGTCCTTGTGATTGGTGAACACCGCTAACTTGGAGAGTAAATGTCTCCCGGGCTAATCGGTAGTTGTGTTTAACGAATGGTAAAACGTAATCTGATAGCAGGCCTTCCCTGAACTTGGAATCTTGAAATTGAAGTTGTCATTTCAATAGTAGTATTATTATAACTATACAATAATATTGTATTCACAGTGGTGCCAGTGATGTAGTGGTACGCGTGATTACATCTCACCCCATCAGGCCTGGGTTCAATACCAGTCGGCGCCACCGGGATGTTCTGAGGCATAACATCTCTGATCACGGGGGAAGTAAAGCCGTTGGTCCCCGGTTCATGAGTTGATGGGTCAAAAGGTAGGGTCCAGGTGTGGGAGCTGCCTTCCTGGCGTCGGTAGCATTGGTGCTCAGCACGGAAAACAAGATCGACGAAAAAAAAAACCTATTTGATCAAGTGATCACGTTAATAATTCAAATCAGAGCTATCTCGAACTGTTTTCAATACTAGCCGTAACATAACATACATAACCGTAATTTCCAAATATTTTTCATTCATCTTCAAGACACATGTTTAGAGTAAAATTTGGTGCAATGAGACCACGGAAAAAGCGCATGGGTTTCATAGAATACAAGAAAGAAAAAACATAAAAGGGGCTAACAAAATTGAGTTTTTATTATTTTAAGTTCCCTGGACAAGTCAAAAACGTCTTAAGAGTAACTACAATAATAAAAAAGGTCAAACTTATTTTAAAATAATTTAAAGTATATCAGGGTGTTTAATTTAAAAAAAAATCTTATATTTCGAACATATCAGCCAACAACTGTAGACACGTACGCTTCTCAGCAAAGTAGTTCAATAAAATAGTGTTCTATCATTTTCTAGAATCAAATCACTAATAGGTCATGTTTTGATACTTAATTTTGATGAATAAATGTCATTATGTACCTAAAAAATAATCATTACCAGTTATTAAGAAATCCATTTATTAAGAAAACCGTTTGAACCATTTAAATCACCAGGAAATGACGAAATCCGTCCTGCCATATTTTTTTTGTGAAAAGCAGTCATATATTTGAACTTTATTTATCTAAACTGAAACAATCTAGTGCTTAGGAATAATATGTAGCTTAAATCTTAAGCTTTCAAATGGTCTATACTTTTTTATATAAAATTAGAAAAACCATGCAATATAGACCAACTAAAAAAAAATTTTTTTTTCAGCTTAAATGTTTAATACAAAAAAAAAATGTAATTGTTTACAGTTGGGACAACATTCACGATTATTTTTAGAATAACTAGAATGGCTTGCAAAAAAAATATGGAGAACCGAAAAATTATTAGTATTTTGAGAGCCCCAGGGCAGCAAACTCAAAGAATTTAAAAGGCATTTGAGTACATCTGCGAAAACTTGCGAGTGAATAAAAACAAACAACTGCCGCTGAAGCAAAAATTAAAAAAAATCTTGACTTAAAATTCCGACATCTATGGGAAAAGGCTAACAGACCCAATGAGCATTTTGAGTTTGTTAATAAGGATTTTCTTGACGCGCAGTTGAACGTGGAAATCGAACCAGAACCTTCAACTTCATCAGGACGTGGACGGCCATCAAAACAATTCGATGTATCAAGCGAGCGTAGTAAACGGCGGAAAATAAACGACGAATTGATCTATCCAAAAGTGGATTCGATAGAAAAAGCTCTTTTGGTAGCAAGAAGAACTGCGTGCAATCTTCGTGAAACCAGTCTTGTTAAAGTGATTGGTCACATTTTGAAGAACAGTGACAATGCTGCCAAAATGTTTGTTACTTTAAAAGATTCTCGAGAAATGATGAAAGCTGAAGAAGCATTTGAGTATTTTCTAGATTGTGACATGACCAAATATGTGTACGAACAGACACATAAAAAAATACTGCGAGGTTTCCTACCTATAAAGTGATACAAGCTATGAAAACGATCTGCTCTCCTCCGGAAGAGTGCATTTAAGAAACGTCAACAAAAATACAAGTGAGTAATAATGCATTGATATTGAATAAACCAATAATAAAGGTTTTGATTTTCCTTTTTATAGGTTACATTACAATCTTTTTTTTTTCTTTATTAAAGAGACTTTTCGCCTTGGGAAATTACAATCGCTTATGCAGCATACAGCGGAAAGAATTTTAAAAGTGGTAAACTCAGAAATTCAACGATACCTCAATGGCAATGATCTTGAATACTTATACTAAGTGCTTCTGAGTAGTTGGGGCATGGACGGCTCAACTGGATACTCACAATATCATCAAACGTTCTCGTCTGCAAATCAGCAAGACGATTCCGATGTATTTTTGGTAACAACAACTCCAATTCAACTATTTTTCCGTAACGATCAAAACAAATATTTTGGTATAATTTAACACCACAGAGTATAATATATTGTAGACCAATAATGTTCGAGTTTGTTAAAGAATCTAACTAATTTGTCCTCGACACAAAGACAAGTATGGAAAAGGAAATAAGTAAATTAGTTCCTACAAAAATTGATTTACTCTATGATAAGCATGTTTTGATTGATTTTGATTTCGTGAGGAGTATGATAGATGGAAAAGGAAAAGTATGATAGATGGAAAAGATGGACATTACATTACAGAAACAGCATACATGCAGAACTGTCCAATCTGTAAAGCTACTCCAAATAGTATTACCAGTATAGAGGTGTACATGGCTATAAACTATTATTTCGTAATAAGCTAATCGCATTTTTTTTCAGAATCTTGAAAAAGGTTTTATTCCAGAAGAAGATGCACTACACTGTGGAATTTCTTCTATGCATGCGTGGATGCGTTTTTTCACATATCATACAGAGTGGACTTTAAAAAATGGCAAATAACAAAAGCTGTGAAAGAAGAGTACAAAAAAAGGAAAAACAACATTCAGAATAGATTGTATGAAGCGTTTGGTGTCAGGGTGGATCAAGCAAGAGCGGGTGGAGCAGGAAACAGCCCAACTGGAAACGTTTACCGACGAGCTATCTCAAATCCTAAATTGCTGAGTAGCGTTTTGAATATCAACGTGGAACTTATAGAAAAATTTCGAAACATTTTGATTGCAATAATCTGCCAAGAACCGATCAACCCCGAAATACTAGACACATATTGCAAAGAAACGTATCGTCTATATCTACAATTATATAGTTGGTATAACATTCCAGCTACAGTGCATAAAGTACTCGCTCATCCAGGAGATATAGTGATCCATTCTCCAGCACCACTTGGAATACTAGCCGTAGAAGCAGCCGAATGCAAGCACAAACACTTGAAAAAAGTCATGCTAGGAAAAGATCAAGAGTGGAAAATTTACATGATATTTTCATAAGAGCCATGAATTTCTCTGATCCTTTCATAAGTTCGCTTCATTTAAGTAATCGATTACATAAAAAATCAATTCATGAATATCCCGCAGTTGTACAGACATTTTTTTGTATTTAAGAATAATAACATTTCAACAGAAACAACTTCAGAGAGAACAGCATTAGAAGAATTATTGAGTGACGTTGATGAAATTGACGATAACTTTGTTGAAGATGCATATGTAGAAAACGCGTGAATAAATATAACAGCTAATCTTAAATTAAAATTTTATTTTTCGCACAGTGACCCAAACACTTTACTAAGAAAAAAAGCTTTGCAAAAGAAATGAAAAAAATTCAGAACACTATCAAAGATTCGATTGTGATTGATTAACATTAAAACAATGACTTTAATCAATAAAAAGTAGAAGGTTCTGTGCCAAGGGCACGAACGGAAGCTTGACGTAGGACCGCTAGTGGACGGAACAAATGTGAACATTTAGTTCTTTTAATTGATCAATCATCAATTATCTTAACTCTTTCCGTTCTTTATTTGTAAGTGTATCAAATTTGTAGTATTTATTTCAAAGAGAAAGTTGATGAAGAGAATCCAAGGGACTGTCAACTTGAGTATTTTCGATTCATCTACCCGACTTTAAAAGGTGTATTTTGAATGTGTTTGTTATATATGAATTTTTAAGTTTTGTGCATTTTGGTATTAAAGTGTATTCAATTCACCCCTCACAGGATTTCCTTCCGAATTAAATGAATGGGGCGGGAGGAAAGTATCTTTTGTGCAGAATATGTATAGTGAGAGCTAATTTTCTCACAAATTTGAGTTTATTGGCTTCCTGGGGACTGAATATACACCCAAAGCGAATTATTCCCACTTCTCTCAAATTCTATATGGATTTTTAACACTTCCTACCAGCGTGTTCTGGAAAATTGTCAGACGTTGATTAATCTCACCAATACATTCGGGCCTACAATTCCACACCTTCTATAGAGACCAGGTTGAGCCTTGATAGCTAGCTGCTTGCGGGAATTGTTGTTGTTGTTGTTGAAAGCACTCCTGCTGCTGCTGCTGCTACTACTGCTGCTGCTGGACTGAACACCACCACTTACGGTGATTGAATGAGCACCATTCAGTGGGACCGCATCAAATTCTATTTTTAAGTCTGTGTTAGGGAATGCGCTGTTTTCAGACATTCGGTGATAATTTTGATCACCATTGCAACAGTTGGACATTTTGTATTTTTCAATAGTGACCTATTGAAAATTAACTAAATGTTAATTTTAGTAGATTGGTAGATCAATTTCCAATCGTTTGGCTTGTTTAGAATTAAAATCTATCTGCTATTGGTCGAAACCTGACCTCTTCTCGTAATGATGTGCATTTTAGTTTTTTTGAAATTGCGTGGATTCTATAGATCCTGTGGAGATCTATCTAGCCCTGATGTATGTGTTGGTAGAGGGAAAAATGTAAACTTTGCGGGAGACGATGTCTTAACACTCGAAAGCAATTTTGTGAAATATGCTAGTTCTGCATGATGATTTTGTTTGATTTTATTTATATGTAAAGTCGCCGAGAAATACCAGCTGGCGATTTGTTTTTTATGATAACTCCTTACTTGAAAACAGACAAAAACTCACAAACAGGCTGCTTTTTCATGGTTTTTTTTTTTTTTTTTCCTTTGGTTTGTTTTTTCCGTCGATCTTGTTTTCCGTGCTGAGCACCAATGCTACCGACGTGCCAGGAAGGCAGCTCCCACACCTGGACCCTACCTATCGACCCATCAACTCATGAACCGGGGACCAACGGCTTTACTTCCCATCCGAAGGAAGGCGTGATCAGAGATGTTATGCCTCAGAACATCCCGGCGGCGCCGACTGGGATTGAACCCAGGCCTGCTGGGGTGAGAGGTAATCACGCTTACCACTGTACCACTGGCACCACTGTAAATACAATATTATTGTATAGTTATAATAATTCTACTATTGAAATGACAACTTCAATTCCAAGATTCCAAGTTCAGGGAAGGCCTGCCAAAGGACAGGGCAGTCGTACTGAAGTTCAGGAAAGTCTTGCCGTAGTTCAGGGAAGTGCTACTGAAGTTCAGGAAAGTCTTGCCGTAGTTCAGGGAAGGCCTGCCCGACTTCAGGAAAGTCGTACCGAAGTTCATGGAGGTCCTGCCGTAGTTCAGGGAAACCCTGTCAAAGGAAATCCACGATTTAACGCAGGTCGACGAGTGGCGTTGGGTGCCAACCCGTTTGAACGTTGCCGACGAGGCTTCAAAGTGGGGCAAAGGTCCAAATATCGCCTCCGACAGTCGCTGGTTCCATGCGCCATCGTTCCTCTATCAACACCCGGATCTGTGGCCTCAGCATACAACGAAGAAGGTAGAGACAGTGGAAGAACTTCGTCCGGTACACCTCCATCAGAATGTCGTCGAAAATCAGCTGCTGAAGTTTGAAAGGTTCTCGAAATGGTAGCACCTGGTCCGGGCGGTAGCCTACGCACGCAGGTTCGTTGACATCCTTCGCTGCAGTATCAAGAAGCTAGCACCAGGTAAAACAGAGTTCCTGAATCGAGACGAAATACTCAAGGCGGAGTCAACCATTTTCAAGCTGATTCAGCTAGAGACCTTTGGAGATGAGCTCGTTATCCTCAAGAGAAATCGAGGACTTTCCGCTGGAGAACAAATAAAGATCGAGAAAACTAGCAAAATCTCCAAACTTTCTCCCTTCCTGGACGAACAAGATGTCATGCGGATGGATGGCAGAATTGCAAATGCTCAGCAGGTATCGTTTGACTTCAAGTTTCCCGTGATTCTGCCCAAAAGACACGGCGGAACTAAACTCCTCGTCGATTGGTACCATCGGCAGTACAAACACTGCAATGCTGAAACAACGGTGAACGAGATGCGCCAAAGGTTACACGTATCGGAGATGAGGGTTGCCTTCAAGCTAGCCAGAAAGCAATGCCAGTGGTGCAACATCTACAAGGCGACTCCGGAGATTCCACGAATGGCTCCCCTGCCTCAAGCTAGGACGGTGTCGCATGTTTGGCCATTCACCTATGTCGGCGTGGACTACTTCGGGCCAATGCTGGTTAAGCAGGGACGCAGCGAGGTTAAGCGTTGGGTTGCACTATTCACCTGCTTGACCATACGTTCAGTGCATCTGGAGGTGGTGCACAACCTAACGACGGAATCCTGCAAGATGGCGATTAGGCGGTTCATCGCACGGAGGGGGGCCCCACGGGAGATATTCAGTGATCGGGGAACAAACTTCGTAGGCGCTAGCCGCGACCTGAAGAGGGAACTTCAGCACATCAACAGCAACCTTGCGGGTACGTTCACCAACACAGATATACAGTGGCGTTTCAATCCACCCTCCACGCCACACATGGGGGGGTCATGGGAACGCATGGTTCGGTCGGTTAAAAGTGCGCTGGCATCTTCGACTACCGGAGGCAAGCCGGATGATGAAACCCTTCGTACGTTCCTGATCGAGGCTGAATCTCTTGTCAACTCACGGCCTCTCACATACCTGCCAATCGATTCCGAGGAACAAGAAGCACTTACCCCGAACTGCTTCCTAATGCTGAGCACTAGCGTAGTTAATCAGCCAGCTAGGGAGCCGATCGACGAGAGGGCAGTGGCACGTTGTAACTGGGACCTGTGCAAACAACTACTGGACAGGTTTTGGGGTCGATGGATCAAGGAGTATCTTCCTACGATCACTAAGCGTACAAAGTGGTTCGTGGATGGAAGACTCGTTCAAGTTGGTGATCTGGTAGTTGTGGTGGAAGACCGGATCCGGAATGGTTGACTGAGAGGACGAGTGCTACGTGTTTTTCCGGGACGTGACGGCCGGGTACGGAATGCAGAGGTATTGACAGCCAGTGCAGGAGTGCTGGTTCGTTCAGTGGCAAAGTTGGCAGTTCTGGAAGTGGGTGGTACCGCTGAAGTAAACATCGAGCAATACGGGTCGGGGAATGTTCCGAACGACGAGAAACCAGCACCCCGGTGCGACAGGGTTACCCGGTCTACACGCAGCAGGATGAACTATATATAAGAACACCAATATATACGCATTGAATTGTCAACGAATTGAATATTTAGTTCATAAATACCTCCACACGACAAGTAAATTCACCATTAAAAAGCTAGAACAAAGAACAAGCAAGACGCAGAACAAGTTTTTTCTTAAAATTTATAATTATTCTTGTTTAAAATTGTTGGACAGAGAACAAACACACTAATAAGGACTAGAAATGTAAGTGAACACATAAACACAAACATTTAACAAACCCTTATAATCCTAATTAAATATATTGCAGCTAAAAAGCTGACTCATGCCCATTGCATAAAAACGAGTCGTGCTGTACCAGTCCGAAATCCAGTTTCTGTCCCAACACAATGTTAGCCTCCCACCCCGAGTTCAGATTGACGGTGTCTAAATCGAGGTGGTCGATGAGTTCGAGTATTTGGGCTCACTGGAGACCGCCGAAAATGATACCAGCAGAGAAATTCAAAGACGCATTATGGCAGGGAATCGTGCCTTCTTTGGACTCTGGAGGACGCTCCGGTCGAATAAAATTCGCCGCCGCACGAAGTTGACTGTCTACAAGACGCTGATTAGACCGGTCATCCTCTACGGCCACGAGACCTGGAGTATGCTCGTGGAAGACCAACGCGCCCTTGGTGTTTTCGAACGAAAGGTGTTGCATACCATCTACGGTGGAGTGCAGATGGATGACGGAACGTGGAGGAGGCGAATGAACCATGAATTGCACCAGCTGCTGGGAGAACCATCCATCGTCCACATTGCAAAAATTGGGAGACTACGGTTGGCTGGACACGTCGTAAAAATGCCGCACGACGACCCAGTGAAAATGGTTCTAGAAAGCGACCCAACAGAAACAAGAAAAAGAGGCGCGCAGCGGGCAAGGTGGATCGACCAAGTAGAAGGTGACCTGCGGACCCTTCGCAGACTACGAGGCTGGCGAACTGTGGCCATGGATCGAGTAGAGTAGAGACGACTTCTTCGGACAGCAGAGGACAACAAAGCCTTAGCCTGATTGGTAAGGTAAGCAATGACCATAACTTCAGAATAGTTCGGAAGCAATTAATATTTGATCACTGATACTCTACGGGGCTGTCCACAAACCACGTGGTCCATTTTTTATGATTTTGAACCTCTCCCATCAACGTGGTCAAACGTCCATACAAATTTCTGAAAATCAATTCATACCCATACTATCATAAATCAAGACAAAAATGCATAAAAAGCACGAAAATATTTTTGGACACCTTCTTGTATGAAGATTCCCCACTGTGCAGTGTTCAAGTAAATATTATTTGAAACAGCTAGGCAAATTGAAAGATGACGCTTCTGCAACCTAAAGAGTGAAAACTGGTAACATTTACTATGTAACTGTGCAGCACTTTTTGTAAAAGGGTGTAATGCAACCCTCAGATGTATGGATGACTTCTCCCAATAAGGCAATAAAGTTAATACGTTCTATAATACCTTACTGGGATAATGCCTATAGTCAGCTAGTAGAAATCACTCAAACAAATAGTGATACGGCACCCTGATGTGGCATACATTAAACCGGGGCCTGCTACAATACATCAAATAACTGGTTTCAGTGAAAAAAATATACCCAACAAGGAAAAAGAAAATGGTCCCCTTTTTCAATCACGCACGAAGAAAGATTAGAATCAGTACAAAAACAATTTCTATTATACGCCCCTCGTAAATAAGGCTGGACATCATTTCTTATAGACTGTTCCAGAAAGTATAAGCACATTTTCAAAACAACAAAAAAGTCATGTTTTTAAAGTTTTAATAATTTTATTTGGCAAATCATATTTGTATTTGTATTTCAAATGATATTTCACTCTCGTTTAATCAACATATTTAATCATAGCCAAGACTCCTAACTTTTCCTCAAACATGACCCATTAGCTTCTGCACAGTGGTACTTCCCACCATTTTGACCAATTTTGGCCAATATTTTTTGAATTTTTGGATGTCGTCCGCTGGTTTTATTAATTTTCGAAGCTTTGCTTTGGTTAAAGCCCAAAAAGTCTCGATTGGCCGTGCCTCCGCTCAGTTCGGCGGATTCATGTCCTTTGCGTAATAACATGACGCCAAATCAGGCCAAAATACTACTTGACCTTCGTGCTGCCTGATCATCGGCAACAATCGCTTCTGGAGACATTCCTTAACGTATTTCTGAGTGTTCATCGTCTCCGTTGTGATGTACGGACTAGATGTTTTACCACACTCGCATATTGCCTGCCAAACCATAACCTTCTTACCGAATTTTTCGGTAAAAATTGCCTTCTCCATTTCGGGGATGTCCTTGCCTTCGCTTACAGTATAGAATTGTGGTCCGGGAAGCGTTTTGTAATCTAGTTTCACGTACGTTTCGTTGCCCATTATTATACACCCAGAATTTCGACACAATAACGAATCGTAGAGTTTGCGGGCCCGTGGTTTCACGGACGCGGCCTGTTTTAGGTTCCTTTTGGATTTTTTCTGCTTCCGGTATGTTTTTAGCCCAAGTCTTTCTTTGGCACGCATGACGTTACTCGACGAGGTCCCTAGTTTTTTTTCTCAACATCCCGAACGGAAGTCGCTGGTTTTCGTTTGTAGGCATCCCTGATCTTCACGTACACTATTCTCTATATTTTTTAATCGCAGTTCATACCGCTCCGATGCTTACACCCTCTTCCTTGGCCAATTTTCTCAAGGAGAGTTCGCTCACAGTGCACCATTTGTGCACGATACTTTTTCGTTGTTTCGGAGCAAGACCACGCATTTTGACAGGAAACACAAAACTGAGCACTTTTTTGATGCTATGTCATTCAGATATGAGCAAACAAAAGGACGCAGCCAAAACATGTTGAAATATTTCATTATATTCAATGTGACCGTTAAAATAAGGTGTGCTTACATTTTCTGGAACAGTCTATATTCCATCATATAAAGCACGTTGCATGCTTATAAACGTACAAATGCATTGGTTTATTTTGAAAACGATATCGTTTCGTAGCACATTGACTCTACAGAACTGTGTGTATGTATAGGTATGTGTATTCAATCACATGTGTATCGCTGGCCGGCAGTGGTATTATGGAAGAAATTTGCTTACAAAAATCTCTGAGGTAATAATTTAAAGGAATTTTAGTCCGGGAGTTAGAAAGTGATAGCTCTACTGCAGATTCAGCAACACATTTCACGTTATTCCGAGGTTACTTTCACATACAATAAGCCCCGCATGTAAACATTACCGTTATCATATGAATATGGTACTGCAAACACACTTCCATATTTCGAAATGTGATGTTTTGAAATCTGGCGCGTATGTATATATGAAAATATACATTTATGATTGATTTATAATCAGATGGATCTCATCAAATTATGCCTCCGAAAAAGCATCGGTTTGTTCACTCGCGGTAATCAAAAAATCTTCCGCGTTGTTTTTCGACCGAACACAACATTTTGAATCATATGCAAAGATTTTCATTTGCACCGAATTTTTGCCTGACACCTTATTCGCGTGCATCCTCCGGAAGACAGAACGCCAGCACCAAGAAAAAAAAAACGGAAAAACACTTCTTGGGAGGGAGGCAAAGCACCAAAACCAAGCGAAAAGAAAATCCGACCAACGCGACATCATAGCAACACAGTTACTCGAAACAAATTCTTGTCCCAGAGTTTTCACGTTAATTACAATATCACTAAAAAGCTTCTTAAAACGTGATAGATCTTAACTTACACTGATCCACACGCGAAAACTAATTTTTTTTTGACTTGGTACAATAAAAAAATATGCGGAAAACAGATGAAATCAGCGCCAGCAAAAACAAAACCGACCGTTCGCGGGCAGAGCCTACTGCGTTTTTCTAGAGCATTGACTCAACAGAACTATTATCAAAATTAAATTTCTATGCATCTAGGTAACCGGTAACTCTCCATCGCACAAAATATGCAAAATATGGTCCATTAAATCACATGATTGACCATTGACTTTACAATGGCTTGGCATAAACTAAAACAATATTTTAACTCCACACGGAATCATATGGCATATGAAGAAAATTAGGAAAGTTTTTTTTTTTTACTTTTTGGTATATTTAAGAAGGACACTGTGCATATATGTGCACTAGTCTACGTGGGTTGACGAAATAAAAAAATATATATTCAAATAAATTTGGAACCCCAATTTGGATCCTTTAGAAGTCCTAAAATGGTATTTGTGGGTGCGCAGAAAACGTTTGAACCATATTATCCACAATCCACATTCCTCATCCTGATAGCGCATCTTCACACATTTTGAAATTGTTTGCATTTTTTTAATTTAAAAAAAAAACACTTCAAAGCAAACACACTCCCCTCTATATGTAGCTCACATCATGTCGCACATAAAATTTCCTCGCTCGACGCAATTTCCCAGCATCGGAAATGTGACATGTACTGGCCACTCCATAGACCATAAATATTTGCATAACATGTCCACTGCGCCTCTGTCGTGACAGTTCATTCTAGCATAACTCAAACTCTCCGACTGTTTGGTGCATGGAAGCTGCTACTGACTGGCAACCGCGGTGATGCCGGATGGACGACGGACGAATCCGGGAGCCCGCAATGATGGTAGGTATGCAAAAACGGACGGACCCAAACGCAACATCTCACGAGAATTTATCTCATGTTTCAATTTTATAGATCTATTCTCCTGATGATGGAGCAATTGATGGCCCCATATGTGCAATTTGAATAGCCCTCGGTACATGTCTCGCACATTTCACATCCGCAGCCTTGCTCGCGCAGTGCTCTTGACCCGACCGGGCACAACCGATCGGGACACCGAGGGGGTAATTTTATTGTCGACTTCATTGTTTCGCTTTGCATAAATTTTCGTTGATCTATGAGTTTATCGACACTTTTCTCCATCCCGGTTAACCAATATGGGTCTGCTCTCGTGGTCATCTTCATGATGGTCATTTGAATAACTCGCCCGCGTCAAGCCGGTTGAACCGCGCACGTTGGGAATGGGATTTATCTGATTTATCACCTGTTTGGCGAGATAGCGCGTCGTTCACTGATTGACGATAAATATCGCAGCTTGACACTCTATGGGTATTGGGAATTGTATTTTTCGTAGCAGTCAGTCAGCCAGCCAGTCCTGTTCGCTCCGGGGCTAGAAACTGTAACATCAGCTCCGTTCAAGAAGTTCAACTCACGGGTTAATCGTCGTGGTCCCTCCCGAGCCCAAATATGCAAATCAGTCCGAGAAGAACTTCATGATCTGGGAACAGGGATGTGCCTAGGGATGGTTCCTTTTAACACTGGTCTAATGAGTATTCGCTTCGGAGCGTTGGGGACCCGTGCCATCTGTTGAGCATGCCAATGCAAAAGAACCGAACCCACTGTGGGAACGATCGTTCTTCCACTGCTTTTGTTGCTGTTTGCAATGCAGATTTCGTGGCATATTTGCATGTTTCGATGAATAATAAAATACATTCTCCAACATTGTTTCCGTGTAAATTAAAGCATTGATGGTTGTCGTCGTTTTGTACGTTCGAAGGTTATGCTCACGCGCTACCAGCAGTCTAGCAGAGGTTGAACATTACCGGGCGATGGGTGTCTTCTTCAACCGTGCGCTTCGCCTTCTTCTTGGGTTTGAGTGTTGTTCGAGTTCGCTGAGATGCTGGTGCATTCTAAGATTAAACGGAAGAAGGTGAGAGAAGCCTATACGATGGGTATCATGTCATGCTGTATGCGGCCGGCATGGCAAAATCGAGGACAAAACTTGATTCAGTTTCGTTATCGTGACTGCTATCTGCACGAATTTCGAAGGTTGTGTTTGCTTACAGGCTGTGTTTGTTGGCAAAATGTTGCACTCGTTCGTTGGAATTTCAAGGAAGGTGTTTTTCTAATGCAGTGGAATCTGCCAGTTGTTGGCTTTTGTTTTTATGACCTCTTTTGGTTCGATGAAAATGCATCTCATAATGATGTGCCCTTTCTAAAAAAATAACCATTTGGAGTAATTCATATAAGGCTGCAGGAACGATAAAAATAGGTCGAGGATGTATGAACAATTCCGCATGAAAATATGAAAATATTAAAAAGCTTAAGTTAAATTTATTATTTTTGGTACAACACAAACCTAACTAAAAATATATTGATTTGGTTGTAAAATGATGCATTAAATAGGTTTTCAATGTATTAAAAGGGTCCACCCATTTACATTTGAGATTCCTGAATTTAAATATGACGCAAAAATGCGTATTAAGTTTTAAATTATAACTATATTCCCTAAGGAGTAAATTATATCACCTAAGAACTGTGATTTCTACAGATTTATGAAAAAGACAAGTGTTCTACTTCAAGTCATAAAACAGTCTGACCAGTGTGCTCTCGTATATTTCGCAGGGAAACAATCGACAGCCAAACGTATTGCCCGAAGGCTTACGAAGTTTGACGTATGGCTATTCGAACATCACATATCGAATGCGCAGGGTGCGCGTCGGGTATAACAATGGATCATTGAAGATGCTGAGGTTTTGACAGCACCGTACTGTGGCTACCACAGTATTTTACATTGGTTCGTCCGTATACAGTAGCGCCAAATGAAAGCTGTGGTGGGTTCAAAACTCAGCCATCTAAAATGATCCATTCTTCCCCTTTTAGAGCAGAGATTGAATTATGTTTAATACTAGTTACCAATTCAACGACTGTACAAAGTTTAAATATATTCAATTAGTGAATGCTTAAAATGCAAATCTTGAGTTCTTTATGCTTATTCGAAATGACCGTAGCCCAAATTTCAATCAGAACAAAATTCATCACTTAGATTTGTCGTCTTATTACGCTTTGATCTCCTTAGTTCCAGTAATTCATTTTCGGAGATAACGCGTTTCCGCTTCCTGTTGTTTCGAATACTTCTAGTTGTTGGAATTTCATTATTTTCGCCATTGCAAACCTCCGTTCTGACATTCAAATCCACCGGTGTATTATTCGTGAATTCACCTGGTCCGTTTCGTTTGATTAGGATGTTTGGCCAATGCCCGGATGACGGTTCCTTACGAATCCGGATCTGACTTCGGTGTGCCATTGCTTCTACGCTTCCAATACGTATCTGAAAGGTATTTTTAGAAAACTGTTTTCTAGCATGATGGCATGATGGTGGGGATTATGGTTCCTGTACCACACGTCATCCCCTGCCATCAGATCATCTAGTGCATCATTTGAATGCTCTGGGATTTTCCCGAAGTTTCAGTTATGATCTCATCATGTTTATGTGGTACTGTTAAATGTTGTTTATAATCCTTTTTAGGATTAATTAGATCTAATATAGTCTTTGGCTTGACTCTAATTCCGCCACCTCTGGTTCCATTAAGAATTTCTTGAGGACCTCTTTTACTGTTCTAACTAATCTTTCAGCTTGTCCATTACTTGAAGGATTATACAGTGGGCTTTTCATCACTTTAATTCCTTGCCTCTCGAGAAAAACTTTGAAATCGAAGGAGTTAAATGGAGGACCGTTGTCCGAAACTAAGATATCTGGTAAACTGAAACGTGCAAAACATGACACTAACTTTTCAAGACCTTATTGCAGTCAGTGCCCTGTCTCATCCATTCTATTTCAATCCATTTGGAGAAACTGTCAACCATCAATAGATATGTACGATGTTCAAAAAAGAAGAAATCTATATGAACTCTACTAAACGGTTTAGTTGTCGGTATCCATTTGGATGAACTCTTTGATTTATGGGGTATTATCATTCTATTACAGGCATCACAGTCTGTTACAAATAGCTCTATATCAAGATTTATGCCAAACCAGTAGACCATGGGCCTTGCAAGCTGTTTCGTCTTCACTACCCCTGCATGATTGCTATGTAAAAGTTTTAAGATTTGTTTTCGGTATATCTTAGGGATAATTACTCTGTCCTTATAAAGCAAACAACCGTCGACTAAATCTAACTCTTGTTGATTTACATAAACATCGGAAAACTGTTTTCCCACTCTTTCAGGTCATCCACTTAGCATAAACCTTCTGATTTCGCGCAAAAAGGTGTCTTCTTCAGTAACCTCAGCTATCATTTTGTAGTCAATTGGAATATTCTTGCTGAAATTTATACTTTTAATAACTTCCGTGTCTATTTCTTCAGGAACATCCTGCTTTAAAGGAAATCTGGAGCAAAAATCAGCATTTCCTAACTTATGTGAAGGTCTATACATAATATTGAAATCACAAATAAATCTTTGAAGTCTAGTCACGTAAATCGAATTGTTTCTTGTTTTCCCAAAACTGCCTACCAAAGGTTTATGGTCCGTATAAACTGTAAAATGTTGCCCGTACAGGTACTTGTGGAATTTTGTTATGGAGCCAACTAGAGTTAAGGATTTCCGGTTAAGGAAGTCCAAAATAATATATTCTTGGAGCTGTGCTCCACTTTTATTCAATGATCGGTTAAGACTAAATTACAATTTCGACTTATGCTACGAAGTTAGTTCTGGGTTAGTATCAAGTGTGGGAACAATGCGGGTGTTTATTTGTTTCTGCAAACGCTGCTAATGCGTTCTGGTGATTCTTCTGCTGGGTGATCTGGTGACATCATGCTATTGGTGATCGTCGTGATTCCAATGAAAGTGATCCACTCTAACTATCGTCTGGCTTGGCATACAATTAGCTGATTCGGCTAATCGATGAAAGTGTTTATTGTTTGGGATCTGGTGTGATGGTGGGAATCTGCTAAGTAATGAAGCGGGTCGCGTTGTTACTAACTCCTCCCCCTTTAAATATCTTTGTCCTCAAAGTTACATATGGAGGGTTCTTAGTGGTGCGGGTGTATCAAAAAATGCTTGAAGTTCCTTTTTCCGTTCTTCTGACAGTTCTTCTGGATTGCTGCTAAGCGACTTGCTTTCTGTTGATATTGATGATGGCTCCAGCTCCTTTATCGTGATGGTTTCCGGTTCTTTGTTGAATTTGACTGTTAAGGTAGACTTCGATTTTCGTCTGTAAAAGTACCAAAAGATTGCTATTGAGCTAATGATCATAATTACTGTTGAGAGTCCAAAGGATCCGAATAAGTTGAGTTTCCAGCTCAAGGAGTTGTTTTCTAGCTTCAGTAGTTGTATTTTCTCACGGTGTTCCATAGTTAAATTTTGGATGTATTCTACAGGTGGGATGTCTATAACGTGAATCTCGTCCGCTCGTAGTCCTGTGGTTGGAAAGTATGGTTTTCCGGGTAAGGCCATTTCGTAGTTTGAATAAAGTTCTCCGTTGATGTGAAGATTACACTGCGTAAACTGTATGAGAAATGATCCGTTCAGCGGTTGGCTAGAGTTAGTGCAGTTAGACGTAACTTCCACGACGGCGTCGTTGATTAAAATGGTCTCGTCGTTGATCCTTTTTACGAGTCCTCCAGAGTAGACTTTTTCGAATGTGAAATTGGAGTGCTGTCCAGTAGTTAATTTGTAAATACACTCATTTACGTGTTCGAGTTGCGAGTTCTCACATAAGAAATAGTCATTCTGCTCTTCGCATGGTTGATCCATTTTGTAAACATGCGTCGCATTTCTTATGATGTAGTTTTTGTCTAGTGAGATACGTTTCATTGACTTAATGATTGAGTCAATATAGTCGTATTCGAAAGCTTTGGTTGATATCTGGGGTACCTTCAGCATGTAAATAATATGGGTGTTATTTAACATGACTTGGGCTCTGGATTGTGGAAGAAGTTCCTCAAAAGATGTGATGTATATATCATGAGATCCTAGAAATGTTGCAATTTTGTTGAAGTCGCGCATGGATAGCAGCTTACTGCTGGGTATGCCGTGCTTGGCCATGAGTATGGCTTCCTCGAGAGTCTCAACTTGATTTTGTAGCGAATCAAGATTAGATAAAATTATAAGTTGATTTATTTCGATCGAATGGTTTTTGGATCGTTCATTTTCAATTTTTAAAACTTGGTTGGTCAATGCCTAGGTTGCGTATTAATTGTTCTATTACATTGGACACAAATGAGCTTTCATTGTCGATGATAATTTTAGCAGGTAAGTCCCAATCATATAATAGTTGTAACAACACGTTTTTAACATCTGAAATTGCTTTAGATTTTATTGGTCTTATCTTGAGATACTTGGAAAATTTATCAAGAGATGATATAAAAAGAAAATGAGCGTTTTATAGGAATATGTCAAGGTGTATTATTTCGCCAGGATATTTTGGAATGGGAGTTTTTACGGGAATATATTTCTGGGGATGTCGTTCATATTTTTCCATTTTACAAATTTCACATGTTCTTATGTATTTCTGAATGAGCATGTGCATTCCTGGGAAAAAAATATTTCTTATTAGTTGTGATGAGTTTTCTTTTGCATTTCGGTGTGCAAAGTTGTGTATTTCCTTAATTTCTTCGAGTTGACGTTCTTCTTCTTCAATGTCTTCAACTCTTGACTGGGAAAATCTAGCTTTAATAATTCTGGGATTGTAGTTTGTTCTATAAATTTCTTGTATTATACCCATGGTGGGTTCATCAGTCATTATTCCATTTGTGATGCCAGGATTCAGAAATCGCTGTAATTTATTTTTTAGAAATTCGACAGTGAATTCTGGTTCGATAAAAATGTGTCTATTATATCTGTCAAAAGGGACATTATGTTCATATGATGAGCTAGGTCCGATCTGAAAGATTAATTGATTACCAAAGACATTAATAGGGGCTTCGGTAGACGGTATAAATGTGCTGTCATCATCATCTGCTGAATGTTGCGTGGGTGTTAATGAATTGATTTGAATGCGTGAAAGCGCATCAGCTACTACGTTGGATTTCCCAGGTTTATAGAACATCTCATAATCGTGTTCTTCAAGGAAGGATTTCCAGCGTTTTAGCTTTGCGTTGTTGTTCTTTGGTGACATGTGAGTGGGAGATGATCCGTGAAAATTTTTAGTTTTGCGCCGTAAATAAAATATCTTAAGGTGTGGAGGGCCCATACAACAGCAAGCATTTCCTTTTCGTTTGTTGCGTAATTTTCTTCGGTCCTGGAAAGAGTGCGAGAAATAAATGTGATTGGACGTTCACCGTCATGGAACTGTTGCGACAAAACAGCTCCTAGAGCTTTATCCGAGGCATCTGTTGTGAGGATGAACGGCTTATCAAAATCTGGAAAGGCTAGAATATCGTTTGAGGATAAAATTTCTTTAAGTATATTAAATGAAGCAATTGCATGTTCGTCTAATTGTATCGTTGTATTTTTTGATTGGTTTTTCGATATTTGGCGGTGGCCATCCTCCCCTCTTAAAAGTTTTGTAAGGAGTTTGGCAATTTTAGCGTACTCCTTCACAAAACGACGATAATAACCAGAGAGTCCTAGAAAGGCTCTAAGGTCTTTCAAATTCTTTGGTTGAGGATATTTACGGATACACTCTACTTTTTTCATGTTCGGCTTCAAGCCATCTTCTGAGACGATGAAGCCAAGAAATTCTACGTCTTTTCTTAAAAAATCAGATTTATCGGGCTGAATTTTAAAATTTGCTTTTCTAAGCGTTTCAAAAACAGTCTTCAAATTTTTCATATGCTCTTCAAATGTTCTTCCAAAAATGATAACATCATCGATGTAGACATGGCATATTTTTCCAAGATGTTCTGTAAGGATATCATCCATTACTCTTTGAAAGATTTTCGGAGCATTTTTCAATCCAAATGGTAATCGCACAAATTCGTATTTACCATTATTAATTGAAAATGCTATTTTTTCTATATATTTTTCCGACATGGGAATTTGATGGAAACCTGAGGCCAAATCCAATGTTGTAAAAAAAATATTTTTACCTAAGTTTGCCAAGACGGTGGAGGTATCTGGAATGGGATACCTATCACTGATTGTTTTAGAATTTAATTTTCTGTAGTCAATCACCATTCTATATTTCTTTTCATTAGAAGCGTCCATCTTCTTTGGTACTATCCATACTGGAGAATTGTATGGAGATCTTGATTTTCTAATAATTCCATCATTCAATAATTTTGCAACTTGTTTATTTACTTCTGGTTTCAAAGCTTGTGGATAGGGCTATGATTTGCTGTTGATAGCAACATCGTCGGTAGTTCTAATATCTGCCTTGACTTGGGTAGTAAAAGGTAATTTCTCGTCGGGAGGTTGGAACAAATCCTGAAATTCTTTGAGAAGTTTATCGAGTTCTGATTTTTGGTAGTTTTCCAAATGTTCGTTACGAATATGAATTTTGTTAACTTCCTGTAATTTGTACTGGAGTAAGGGGATAGCAAATTTGTTTTAGTTGTTTGTTAAATAATTAGTTGTTCGTTCGGAGTATCAATGACGGCTTTCAGTTGTTTTAAAGTATCATGCCCAATGATTGCGTCGAATGATTTCAGCTTATCCATGTGAAATTTTTTTACCTCCAATTCAGAATAAGGTCTGAATAATTTAGCTTTTGAAAATGTGTTTATCTGGATATCTCCTCCAACGGAAGAAACTGAGAATGGTTTTTTCACGTTGTGAGAAATTATTGCGTATTTAGGGTGAATGAAATTTTTGTTCGACCCTGTATCTACTAGAATCTTGAGAGGTTCTTCTACTTTACCATAATAAAGGAAGTACGGTAAAGTGGAATTTATTCTAAAAAATTGAGTTCGGCTTGTTCTGCAAATTCTGCAGGCCTTTCTCGTTCTTGTGCTTCTATTTGCATAATGTATCTTTCGTATGAGCTTGATTCTTCTGGGAAGTATTCCTCATTGTCTGTTGGGTAGTAATCAAGCTGTTCGGTAATTTCCAGGTCATGCTGTGGATCTTCATATTTTTGAGTTTCAACATTGACAAGTCTAGGCCTCTTCATTGGTTGTCCTTGAGGAGCTCCTGTAGGCCTATTTTGATAATTTATTTGTCTAGACCTAATAGACTGATCTACGTCCATAGGGACGGGTTTGTCTAATTGTTTTTGAAAGGGGTTTCTTTGTGGGAAGTTAGAGTTACGCGACCCGCTTCATTATTTAACAGTTTACCACCATCACACCAGATCCCAAACAATAAACACTTTCATCGATTAGCCGAATCAGCTAATTGTATGCCAAGCCAGACGATAGTCAGATTGCATCACTTTCACTGGAATCACGACGATCACCGATAGCATGATGTCACCAGACCACCCAGCAGGAGAATCACCAGAACGCATTAGCAGCGTTTGCAGAAACAAATAAACACCCGCATTGTTCCCACACTCGATACTAACCAAGAACTAACTTCGTAGCATAAGTCGAATTTGTAAATTAGTCTTAACCGATCACTGAATAAAAGTGGAGCATAGCTCCAAGAATATATTTTTTTGGACTTCCTTAACCGGAAATCCTTAACTTATGTAATTTAGAAGATCCCAAGCAACAATTTTTGTTTTATTTAAGTTTTATAGCAGTTGATATAACCAAATTATAAAACCTTCACTGACGACCACATTGCTTTAACAATATCCTGAGAACCGCTATACAGCCATGTCATGGCCAATTGGCCCAGTTTTAATGCAGTCATTAAAACTTGATATGCGAACTACTTTAGGAGCATAGGATTTATGTCAGTTTTATCACACTCTAGACGTGATTGTTAAAAATGAAAACATAAAACCTCCTCCAGGTCAGAAAGTTTTAACAGCCTTCTAATGACTACCATAAAACTATATTACAACCGCATAAATCGCTCCTGAAGAAGTTGATAAAACATGATACGCTAAACATTTTGACAACTTTGAAGGTTTTAAGTTGGGGTTTTTGGATGATAGTTAATATTGAGAAATATTTTATTGTGGTTTTATTCTTTCGATGTTTGATGTGAAATCATGAGCCTTGTCAGTTGGTAATAATGGCTGATATTATTGTACATTGAAAATAAGACGACTTTATTATAATTTTAAACCAATCTGTATATGCTTCACAGCATGCCGTGCAATATTTATGGTGATTATTATACCAAATAGGAGCATAAATTTAGTGCGCCATATGAATACTAAAATATAGGGATATTTTTAATGTGTCTGCATTAGCACCATGCATTTAAGAGTCATTCAAAGATTATCTATTTAGTACAAAACTGTTACTACTGTTGAGCAATAACCAGTCACATATTATTTAATTATCCATAGATGTATGAAAGTGTTTTATTGCGTATCAATTAAAGCGTAATTATTCATACTGTGTGAAATTTGTTCATACGGCGACATTTTTTTTCGTTATAACTTGCTACTCCTTAAAAATACCTCAATATAACATATTCTCCTAGATTGGAATTCTATAGCATAACATAAACCTAATGGTTGTATCTTAGCATTTCGTAGTCCAAATTGAGAGCGTTAAGTTATATTTAAGCTATATAACTAGCTTGCTGGTTTTATTCGGTACAGCGAATCAAAACAAAACAAAAACCATGACCACCTGTCAAAAAGTCAACATTCCAAGCGATCCTCCTATTTTCGCTTGTAATCAAGATGTAAGAAATGCTTATTGGATCCACTAAAAGCTTTTTCAATACAAGGTTTAAAGCCGTGATGTCAATACTGGCCATCTCCAAACGGATTTAGTGAAACTGTCGGCGTTGCTTTAAGAAGGGTTCGTGGATCTTTCGGAAGTGTATCGGAAAGCCGCTTGTTCAATATTTTTAAGAGCTCCTTCACCGCACTGTGCCTTATGTAGGGATCGTATAACTGTAGTTCCTCCAGGAGTTTCATATTGTCGATCGTCTCATCTTCATCGTGTTCAGAAGCCCTGAAGGGGTTTTTATTTCATATATCTGAATAGATTTGTTTTTTATAATGACAAAAAATTTCAGAGTATTTTTTATTGTAGCAGTATATTTCTTATCTGTGAATCTTAGGCCTCTGATAAAGATGATAGTTGTAATGAAGCTTTAATGAAGGTCTAAGACTGCTTAAAGTTTTATATCGGTCATTAAAAGTGTACCATAAAACATAATTGTATGTTTTGTTTTGGTTTTATTCTTCAGTTATAAGTAGTGATGCAGAACTACCGTTAAAACTATGAAGTCTGAGATTTAATTTAGTAGTCATAAAACAGTTTTATAGACGACTTGACGGCCTGATTTTATGACAAGCACATAAAACCGTAATACAACCACAGGCTGGAAGGGATGTTATGATAAAACAATGATAAAATAAGAATAAATCTTCCAAGCATTTAGATTGTTACTTGGGATAGGTGTGGTATGAATTTATGGTAATATTTCAATAAACCCAGAAAAGATTTTAATTCTGACTCATTTTTCGGAGCCTTTGCTCTTTCAATAGTTGATATTTTCTCAGGGCACGGCATTAGACCCTTTTCACCGATAACGTGTCCAAGATAAGTGAGCTCTTTAACAAAGAATTTGCATTTTTCAAAATTGACTTTTATGTTAGCATTTGCTTGTCTTTCCAGAACTAATAAAAGTTTATTTTTACAATCTTCTAAGGTTTTCCCCGCAATCAAAACATCGTCCAGATAACATGATACATTTATAAGCCCATTCAAAACCTTGTCAATTAATTGCTGGAAAATCGAAGCGCTTGAAGACGCTCCTTGAAGGAGCCTGTTATAGATGTATAAACCTTTCATGGTGTTAATAACAACAAACTTTTTTGACCTTTCATTTAATTCTAGTTGTGTGTACGCCCCTTCTTAATATAGAGCACAAAGAATCTTGCATCCAGCTAAATTCGCAAAAATATCTTGTGCTGTAGGTTAAATATATGAATTAGTCAAAAGACATTTGTTTATGGAAACTTTGCAGTCAATCACCAATCGAATATTATTGTTTTTCTTAATAACTATTATTATTATTTAACTTTATTAATGAGGCTTTCAGCCTTGGGCTGGTTCGCCTCCATTCTTAATAACTTTTATTATTGGCGAAGGCCATTCACTTGTATCTATTGGAGTAATGACTTTTTCATTTTCTAATTTGTCCAAATAATTGGCAACTTTATCTTTCAGCCTGTATGGCACTTCATAAGCCTTTTTGAAAATTGGAGTTTCATCCGTCAACACTAATTCCGCCTTGAGTCCTCTAATTGACAAAGAAAAAGTCTCAAACATTAAGAAAACTGCCGATGAGAACTTCGCAAAATTTTCAACGAGAAGTTCAGAGAACTTCTGAGAAGAAATTCACAGGATCTTCGGCTAGAAATTCAGAGAACTTCCAAGGAGAAGTACAGAGAACTTCTGACAAGAAATGAGAACTACTGACAATTAATTCCAAGAACTTCCTACTAGAACCATAATCCATCCCGAATAGTTTTACAAACATGGAAGATGAAATAGGATGTTGGAAAAAGTCCATTGTGAGATTTCATATTATTTCTGATACTTACAATCACTTGCTGCTTCCTCCCGAATAAGATTCGTATGACTTCTCCGAATGTATTTTCTGAAGCCGATCGGAGTGTCCAGGAAGATGATGAAGATGATGGAAAATAATGCACCCGCGAAAGGACGTTCCAAAGCGCGAAGCGAAGTGGATTGGCAAATCAAAGTTAGCCCCAAGTTAGGAGAAAAGAAGAACTACGGAAGTCATGATGATTTTAGAATTTTTCAATATTTTTTTAAAGATACATAATCTTGCGAACAAAATATTTTGATCAAATCTGTTTATTACTGCATTAGTAGCATTGGTGCATTGCATACACACTTAGAAATTATCGCCTACATCGGCAATTTTTACCGAAATCTGAACAGCTGAATTGTTCGGAAAAATTTATGCAATTAAATTCAATTGATTGTCAGTTAGTTGAAACTAAATTTCCACTAAAATGACAAGTTTGGATCATTTAAACAAGGTTGAACATGTTTTTAAATTATTTTCAAATTCAATAGCCTTTAAAATGAAGGTCAAAGTTCTACCGAACGTTCAGCTGTTCTGATTTCGGTAAAATTTACCGAACACGAAAACAAAATCTTAATGTGAAGCCCAATAGACATATAATGACAATTTTGAGGTTTTCTCGGGATCGGGTGCTACTCAATTTTTTGCGAGTAAAACACACGATGTTGCGAGACTGTACTTTCATTTCCAAAGAGACGTGAAAGAGCATTTTAAATCGTGCAGCAAATTTAATTCTTCTTGTGTTGAAGAGCTGCAGCTTCAACGGTGTTAAGTCTCTTTCTCTCTCTCTCTCTTTGTTTCTCCGACAGTCAGCGTTGCCAGGTCATTTTCATAAAAATCTGGACCAGTTAAAATATAAAATCTGGGAAAATCTGGAAGGCTCCGAAAAATCCTTTTTTTTTAACATAATGCTATTGAAATCAAAATGATGTACCAATCTCCCGTAAAAACCGGTCAGTATGATCATCTGGAATTTATTCAAAGTACCAGAATGTTTATGAATTACATGTTTAAATAAATTATATAAAACGAATAACTTGTTAGCATTGCTTAAATCGTCCAAAAGTTAAGAAAAGTATTAACACAGTGTGCTCAAAAAGTTTCAATATCCATTACGTACCATTTCAAAAATTAAGTTAAATTGCTGGTAAAATTCAGCATAAAATATTTTAAGAATTGCTTCTTAAGCTGTAACTTAAAAAAAAAAGAATAAAAAGCAAAGAATCAAGCAACTTTAATGGGATGGATTTTTTAAACTAATAGTCGATGTAGTCCTTACTTTTTGATGCAGTATCATAATATGTCTTAATGATTTTAATAGTTCTAAATAATTCTAATATTACCCTGCGATTGATCAGACTAATAATGTAATTCTTGACATTATAGTAGGCAGAAGGCAATTTTATTTTAAAGTAAAATTCACCAGGCTGAAGTGGAAATCAAAGCCTTACATCGTGGTATTGACACACAGTTTATCTAAACTACAGGTAACTCAACTGTTTGCATTACCATTACGAATAATATTATTATGTAACTAAAATGAAAGACATATTTCCTGGGTCCCAGATCATGAAACTTTTTGTTAGTCTGAATTTACTTGGAACTCTTTACGGGATATCTTCGTCCTTTTCCAGATTTCCATTTGAATAACCCTAGAATTCCATCATACGTCTTTTTTGGCTTCCCCTAAATTAATCTGATAATATCCAAACGTTTTCAGTAACATTCTAAGAGTTCTCTTGTTGTCTCTTATAAACCACTCTCCGATTTTACAACTCCGTCAAACTAGCATCTTTAACTCCATTAAAATATTCTTAATAATTTCCTTGGCACACTCTTCAGAATGACCGTCACACTATTTTCAGACCTATCCGATAATTCCCTTTGAGCTGCTTTGTAGGTAAGGTCAGAATTGTTTTTGAAATCCTTTTCAGTATTTGCTAAGTACTCAAATTCTTTGCCAAAATGGCATTGAAAGTCTCCCAGAAATTGCCAGATGTTCTTTTTGCATAATTCCGATTAAATTGCTTAAAATTTTATAAAAAATTATCTCCGTAGAAACATTGAACAGAATTCCATTGAAATTATTTTCACGATTTGTATCAGCATATTAATGAGTATGAGTTTCATCATAAGAACTTTCTTTGATTTCTCTTCCGAATTCTAATACTCAGAATTAACTTGAAATTCTCCTTTGGTTTCGCAAAGAATTTGCCTCACACTTCACTGCAAACTATTTTCAACTTTACCTTAAATTCTGAAATTCTAGGACAATTCAGAATTCTTAATAAATTTAGACTGCTGTAACTCAATATTCACAGGTACTTAAAAAAATGCTAAATATTATCAGATGCTTTTCAAATTTTCCTTATGAATTGTCTTCAAAAATCTCACAAACATACTTCCAAGGCGGAATTTATTGTTTTCAATCCTAAACAGTTTTCGATTTCTCAAAATTATAAAAAAAAAATATGAAAATTCCTCCATATTGAAATTTTGATTTTTTTTAATAAAAATTTCAATTCAACGAACATTTAGGCCCACTTATGTTAAGAGTTTGAAGATTTTTTTCAGCGAATAATCTCTAGAAAATGGCCCTCTTTTTTAATATTTTGCAACCCATTAACATGCAAACATGTTGTAACAATATCATGTACGATGTTGTAATTTCCAACTTTGATTTTAATAAATAAAGAAGCAGTTTTTATTTTTTGATTGGGGTGTAAATTAATTGCAATGATATTTTTAAAGCACCATGTTTGAAAAAACTGGGAGAATCTGGAACATATTTTAAAAGTCTGGAAATATACGTGATCTGTCGGTGTGTCTGGCCGGATGACAGAAAATCTGGAAAATCCAGATAAATCTGGAATACTGGCAACGCTGCCGACAGCGTACTTTCATAATAACTGTAGCGTTGTAGGATAGCTAGCATCAGTGCTGTTAATTTTTCAAATCATTCGATTGAAGATGAACCAATACCACTATTGAATCGATTCTGTGAAAAAGCATTCTCTCGTGCCCATCATTGAAGAGTCAATTGAGTCATTCACTTTCATTTGATATTCGACAGTGGAGTATAGAAGAAACCTAACCAAATGGTCCCGAACAGACATGTCGACCCGATGTCGGATCAATGTAAGGACAATTTAAGGTAGATGTTCACACAATTTCGGGTCAATTTTGGGTACATGTCGGGTCAATATCGGGTTGGGGTTTGATAAAAGTCAGGTAGGTGTCGGGTTGGCTTAGATTTTTCGTCGGAATGTCGACCAGAGCTAACCCCCCTTGTGATGAAAAGTACACATCGATCTTAAAAAATCTCTTTAGGAAAAGCATCAAAATTTGCATTTTCCTACGTTTTTGAGTACCATACAATCACTGCAACATATGCAGTCATTCTTGTAAATCTCTAAGCCACGTCTCTCCCGTTTGAAAAGTGCTACTCCAGTCATAACGCCGTGCACTACTCGATTGTACTATTGTACTATACGCAAGTAGCACATGAGCTGTCCAACTACTCTCTCCTAAATATGAAATCTCTCTCTCCTTTGTCTCTTTCTCCTTCCAAATATAAGCACTCCGGTGGCAGAAACGTCATCCACGAACATTTTGCTAGAAGCCAAAGTTGTTGGTTCTTTGGCTCCATTATCTGTCAATCTAAGACAGCTGATGCAAACATTGATACATTATGCTCCGTCCACATAGATGTTTGATTTGTTGCGCGGCAGAATAATCGTGATAAATGTTCAACAAGCACGTACTTGTAGGAATTAAATTGGAATTAATATTTATTATATTATTTTTAAATCATGAAAAATTCAAGTTTCATTCATGATTATTCACATTAGATCTTTTGTAGCGCATACGTGTCGTCAATGCACATATAAACATAGCATAAAAATCTTAGGCTACAGTGCTGACACGACCAATGGTGGTAGCTTCAGCAACCCTCCTTCTTGGCCGGATTGAATATAAGGGATAACTCCCTTATTTGAGAGTGGCACCGGTATTTTTTGCACCACTCTGAGTTTTTAGTCGATCCCTGGTGATAAGCGTGATTAACTCTCACCCCTGAGTTCAGTCCCAGTCGGTGCCGCTGGGATGTTCTGACGCATAACATCTCTGATCACGCCTTATACCCCGTTCACATTACAGCCTATATCACGTAATATAGGCTGTCTTGCAATGAGCACTCATACAAAGGATTTCCAGTGAAAACTAGATGTATGAGTGCTCATTGCAAGACAGCGTATATCACGTGATATACGCTGTAATGTGAACGGGGTATTACTTCGGAAGGGAAGTAAAACCGTTGGTCCCCGGTTCATGAGTTGATGCGTCGATAGGTAGGGTCCAGGTGTGCAAACTACCTCCCTGGCGTCGGTAGCATTGGTGCTCAACATGGAAAACAAGATCGACAAAAAAAAATCAAGGAAAAAAGGCCGGGTACATTCAGCTATTACAAAATAAACGCTTCGGTAAATATATCACGCTGAACATTGCATTAGGTCCTAAGTAACATCGATCGATTCTAACCGTCGACTTTCTCTTTCATTGAAAACTTGAACACACAACCGTTTCTTGATGTGTTTGACGTGGGTGAAATGGCTCTAATGTTGGCCTATGGATCTAAGATTGGGCCCATCACTAAAAATCTGCTATTTATCAATTTTATCTAGATGAACGCTTCATTGGGACGGTAGTAATAGATATTTTTGGTCGTTATTGAAAATTTTGTCGATTGCTGTGCTGAAAATGCCTGGGAATGTCTTTACATGGCCGTGGGGATGCAAAGATAAAGTCGACGAAGAGAATCTATCAATGTTACTTAGGACCTAATGCAATGTTCAGCTTGATATGTTCTCTGCATTTCCGTGCACTGGATTTTCACGCAATTTAAAGGGTTTCTTCAACTTCTTGATCGTCATACTGTCTTAATGACGAACGGCCTACTACTTTAGATTTAGTTTACTACATGTAGGATCATCTTTTACATTTGTCTTTCAACACATGCTTTACTATTTTTGAACACTCTTTTTTTTCAATGTAATATTCGAATATGAAGCTCATATAAGATGGCTGATTAATTCACGCACATATCAAACATCTGCTTGCAGCATAAAAAAAATCAAACAAACCAACATGATCTACAAAGTTCGATTACGGCATCTCTGCAACCCGAAGTGACCCCGTGCTGTTTCTCGCTGCAACAAAATCAAACATAGTTAAATTCCACCGTCACCTCGGCCATGCGCGAAAGAAGAGGCTACAAATTCAAACCGATAGAAGCAACCCATCCAATTGTGGGCACGCTCCCTGATCTCTCGATGCTCTTTGGCGGAAGACTCTAGGTACCTATTGCAACTCTCACCTAGCCCTATAACAACGTTCAAATATTATAAATATATTTGTCCGTGGCCATCATCTTCGCCGTTTCGACCGTCGTCGTCCGTATCCAACCAATGTATCCAACGAACTATACGTCAGTGGGATAGCGGCGCACTAGATTAGGTCTTGATTTCGATAAATTATTTTTCCCAGCATGAAAACTGGATTGCGCGGATTCGGCCGGTCCGTCCTGCGAGACCACCGTTCGCAACATGGTGGCGGCGGCGGCCGGCGGCCTCACAATAACGTTTGCTTTATTAGCCGGTGCCGGCCCGGGTGTTGAGGTGCGATTAATTCTGAATGGAGTCCGCGGGCTCCTGCCGGGAAAATTGCGCGCTAAACAACACTTAATTAGCACGTCGGAATCAAGTGTCATGGGTTTTGATTTCTCAATCCAGTTGAGATTTTTTTTTTTTGCTTCGATCAATCGAGGTGATCCAGTTACTTTCGGTAAAGGAATTACGTACACGTGCCAGGCGGTTGTAACAGCTTGGAGCTTTTTATGATGAGGAACGAGCTACGGCAGATTCTTCAATGTGCTTTCGGATAATGCTAGTTTTGACACTAGTGCACCAGTTTTCTTCGGTTGCAGACTCAAATTAGAAATAAAGTTGTGTGGGTTTATTTGCGTATCGAAATAAATTGTGGAAAGATTGAAAAATAGTGGAGTTTACAAAAGGAACCCATTAGAGTACCACTAACGCAAACTGGCACACTTACTGTTTATGTATATATATATAACTAGATCAAATTGCTAAAAATTCATCATAGGGCTCTGCGGCATTTCAAACGGAATTCACTTGCCATTCTTCCATTTGCAGATTTATGAGTCAATGGGACACAGAAGAACTAAATACCATCGATACCGCCGCTGCTGCCGCCGTTGGTCGTCGCCGTCTACCGCATACCGTATGCAAAACAGTGATGGGAAAAATCTTACTCACCCTTTTCCAGCGTTCCAGGCAGAAATCCATCCCGGGGATGAAATTATTATCTATTCATATCTCAAATTAAAACCCGCTTACATCCCATAAATTGCCGCATATCAACAATGTTAATGCTGAGAAATATTGTCACTTGAATGGATGGAAAATAAATAAATAGTCCAGAATTGGACGCTAAACTCCCATTTTCTGCCTGGTTGGCATGAGCTACTGGTTTTCCTCCCCTCCGTGCCACCATTGAGCATGAGATATGCTGGTTGGTTGCATTCGACCATTGACGACGACATACATATTATGGATGGAGCTAATAGGAGTCAAGCTAAAGGAAACCCAAGCCGTAGAAGTGAAATTACCGGTCTGCGTTTTTGCTTCAGGGTGTATGACGATAGATGTAGAAGGTAACAAAGTATGTGAAGAATTTTTCTTTCGTGGATTAGATAATGAAGCATTGTCAAGGAATTTGAATGTATATATTTTATTTATTTATTGCCGTCATTCATATGTAGACTTTTTTGTAATATTGGTCAAAATTTCGAATGGAATTAAAACACTGCTCTAAATTGAGTTTTATTATTTTAAAGTCTATAGATTCGCAATGCTTAATGTAAGCAGCCATAATTTGATCCAAATTTTGCATCATTTGTACGATGGTGTTTAGAAATAAATATATTTTCGAGCTTCTATTATGTATTGTTACAAAGACGGAGGAGGGTATAAGGAACTGTTACGTGACAGATTGACTAAAGTAAAAAAAACTTAATCGAAAAAACTGCAGTTAAATAAATCCACTTTAGTATGACAGTATTCTCTTCAACATGCCATAGTAAAAAAAAAAAAACTGGTTGTTGATTTCATCAATCTTCAAAAAGGAGAGAGTGCCACATTAGAACCGGATCTGACGCGTTTCATTTTATTTCGTGCAGCTGAAAGCACGCTAAGAACAGATCACTTAAATGTAAGTTTAGTTTACCCAGATTGGAGTAAATCGAACAAACTGCCTCCAGGCGTTGAAACTGTTGACGTTTTATTTTTACTACACTCGCTTCGTTGTCGTAAGCCCCTGCGCTTCGGTCAAAGAGCGTATGGGGCGTCGTTGTGCCAATTTGGCCGTGGCACATTTCGAGTATGAGATAGTGATTGCATTTAGATCAAGAGTGCCTGCAAATAATGCAAGTACTTTCGCGGCTTACCCAAGGTTGCGATAGTGAAGGTATGATCACAGAAAAGCAGACATAACACTCTTAAAGTGTTAATCGAAATCGCTTTTAAAGGTCAATTTAAATGATTCTTAGTTGGTAGTACCGCCACTTGCGGCACACACAATTAATTCCCTTTCGTTTGACGTTTACACACTACAGCCATCTGTTGAGTGTATTTCCCATCATAGTGTATACGACAGATGGCGGAAGGGTTCACAATGAGAAATGTTCAATGTGTTGTGTCTGTTTGTCTGTGATATAGCATTGAGGTAACTTTAGGATAAAATCAAAACATTGAGAAACATAACGCATGCCCCGTAACGTGGGTAGATCACCTTTTCGTGGTACGTTACGGGATGTAAGATCTACCACCGATTCCTAGTCTTGACTACTTCAAACTAGGGGAACAGGATTTTACAGTAATCAAAGGAACACATCTTAGTCCTTGTTACTTTTTATGCCTTGTTGATAGTGATAAGTCCTCGGGTTGCGTGGACCGAGGATGATCTTGAAACAAGGAAAAAATGAGTTAGTTAGTCTTCACCTATGTGATTCCTAATCTTCTATTCGTTGTTTCCTAGTTTGAAGTGGTTAAGACTAGGGTTCTGATGCATGGTCATTATCGGTGTCATGTCTTGTTTTTTTACTAAGAAATCCAATTTTGACTGACAAAGGGGCGCGCCTTTGGAGGGTGTTTCAACACTCCGAAGGGTATAAATAGCGGGACCTTTCAATTAGAATCGATTCCTTGCGATAAAGGCAAGAATGACAACTGTATCAAAACCGAATACTTCATCATTTCTCAATAGTGATGGAGTAATACGACATGCACTAAACTAAGGACACGGGATATACTACAATAGATCAAATTACTGGTCGCAGTGGTTTTATGTCCCGAACAGAGGAAAAAAAAAACATAACGCATCACTTTCAGAAATACTTCACTTCGCAACCGATTAACCATTCTGACGGCCATATGAGTACCCAAGTAACCATATAGTCGCAATTTAGCTTGTATATGCTTACTTTGAGTATGGTTAGTTGGGCAATCTGATGAAACTGCCACGTCTTGAAACTGATCCATTTCGTATTTCTTTCATTCTCTTTTTGCACACGGAGCGCTCGGTGGACCAGCGTCTTTGGACGTGAGCCTCGTCCAAGATCACCATGGAAATTCAGTGACAGATGGTGAACATGAAACCAATCACACCAACCAGCGAGGAAGGAGTCAACATCGAACCAGGAACGGAAATTAGTGCGGAAGAAAAAAGAAAAAAAGGTGGAATCATGTTAGAACCAACCAAGGACGATCTACGGAAGGAAATTGCACGGAAGCACGGAATTAATTACGACGCGTTAGAGAAAAATGTCAAGGGATTCCAAAGGAAGAAATTAACGGCGGCAGAAGAGCAGAATATGGTGAGAGCTGTGAAAATTATTGTTCACAAATCAAATATAAAAAGTAGAAGAGTCTGTGCCTAGGGGCACGAACGGAAGCTTGACGTAGGAACGCTAGTGGACGGAATAAATGTGGAGAGCATTTAGTTCTTTTAATTGATCAATTATCTATTATCTCAACTCTTTCCGTTTTTGAATTGTAGGCGTACCAAATTTGTAGTATTTTTTTCAAAGAGAAAGTTGATTAAGAGAATCAATCAAAATCACTTGCACCCCTGTTTCCAAGCTTGGTTACAAGATTACAACTCTGGAGAGCATTTTGTGTGGTTGTTGGGGGCTTGTGGTTCTGAATATAGACAAACAAGCACAGAAAAATTATATTCCAACTCTTTACTGATGTAAGCTTGATGGCCCTGAAAAGGGCCGTTTTATTGAAGAGAACATCCATGGCCACTTACGCTTGGCGTGTTTATGTAGGTGACAGCATCACGGACCTCATTTTTCAGGAACACCTTCAGCACACCTCGTAGATCAGACCGGAGATACGTTTGACACCACCACGGCGAGCCAGACGACCGATGGCGGTTGGCGCCTTCTCTACCAGACCTTTTCCTCCTTTGCCACGACCAGTCAATTGTTGCTTGTTAGGTGTGAAGGAGTGGACTAGCCACCACCTTCCTACTGCTGCTATTGCTGTTCACCACGCCGTTCGAAGCGAAAATGAGCTAATGCCATACAGCAGCACTCTTTTATATCTATTCAGGTTAAAGCAGAATGAGGTGCAACCAAGTGGTATAAAAGCTACAAAGACTCCTCCCATTATTAGTAGTTTGCTATCAAGTAGCGACACTGGCTCTTTTCCTTTTGCGTACACGGCGAATAAGAACGACCCAAATTTGAGTTTAGTTCACTCATAATCGCCAAAAGGGCAGGAACTCAGCGATGAGTAAGTTTGTCTCATGGTTTCCTGTGGAAAACCTAAAAAATCTGCCAGTAAATGAGGAAATTGACGAAAATTTTATTCAGTCTCGGAGTAGTATCAATAGATTGAGTGAATCAAATCTTTACTTTTCTCAAATTCGGGAATTTTTCCCTGTAAAATCCTGGAAAATCCTGGAAAAACCTGGGAAAACATGAGGCAAATTTACTCATCGCTAAGTTCCTGCACTTTATTTCTTATTTCTGAGATAACTAAACTCAAATTTGGGTCGATCTCATTCGCCGTGATATCACCTTGAAAGATATCGGCGCTGGTGGTTAGCGTGATAACCTCTCACCCCAGCAGGTATGGGTAGAAACTCAGTCGGTGCCACCGGCATGTTTTAAGGCATAACATCTCTGATCACGCCTTCCTTCGGGAATTAAAGCCGTTGGTCCCCGGTTGAGTTGATGGGTCGATTGGTAGGCTCCAGGTGTGGGAGCTGCCTCCCTGGCGTCGGTAGCATTGGAGCTCAGTCTATCTACATTTATCGATTCTCTTCATCGATACTCTCTTTCGTAAATATCTCGGCTTCACAAATGTTTCCTGCCGTCTTCGTCAAATTCGATGCTAGATTGTTGCTTCTTCCATTGAAAATATCCGGCCGTGGCGATTCAAAGTTGATCAAGGTTGATCAAAATAATTTGTACCCCTGCTTCCAGTTTGATTACATGAGCATTTTGTGTGATCGTTGGTTCTGAATATGGACAAACAGGCAGATGAATTTTATTCCTACTCTTTACTGTAATAAGCTTGGTGGCCTGAAAAGGGCCGTTTTTTGCCAAAGTTGGTGATGATTTAACCTCCGAAACCAAACAGAGTGCATCTCTGTCACTTCGAAACGTAGATGACATCCATGGCCGCTTACGCTTGGCGTGTTTAGTGTAGGTGACAGCATCACGGATATCATTTTTCAGGAACACCTTCAGCACACCTCGTAAATCAGACCGGAGATACGCCAGACACCGCCACGGCGAGCAAGACGACGGAAGGTGGTTATCTCGAAGAATTTGCGTATGGTTCTGAATATGGCGATGAGTGTGCAAAATATTACGCAATTCTATCCTCCCTTTTTGCACGCGCCCGAGTATCGGAAGCCAATGCCACTTCGACTTGTTTCGTCTACTTACTACTCTCTCTGACGGCTGTGCTGGGGAAGCAGCATATGCATGTGGTAATTGGTGGATTTGTTAGTTAATTCGACGCTTTTGAACAATGCTGGTCATTTACCAGTTTTTCAATAGTTTCTTGTTGAAAATCAACATTCGATGCGTAGCCATATTTCTGATCGATTGGTGATAAAATTATTGAATTTGGACCAGGGGCAGCTGAGTTATTAACGTTCAAAATCTTTCTTAATTTGTTACATGTTCCATTTTCGGTTTCCACAAAGTGTACCCCCCATATAGAAATCAAAGACGTAGTCCTACGTCAAAATTAAACTAAATACATGCAAGGGTTGAAAAGAATATTTTCGAACCTGGAAGTGTGTATGTATAACCAATATCCATTTGATAACGGTGATGCATACATGCGGGGCTTATTGTGAGTGAAAGTATCCTCGGAATGGGCGTGACTCTCCAGACATTCTGAAAATGATCAAATAACTATCATATGACATGTGTGTTTTCGTTCTAATTCCTCAATTTGGTGTAAATTAAACCACTTCTGATCAGAAATGTTATTAATAGGACATCGTTGCTTGCTATCCTCAGAATTCACACAAGCACAACATCAGCAGCTCTTATTATGAGAAAAACTAAAATACATACATTAGTGACGGTCTTCGGTGACAGTGTCGTATGACATAGCCTGCCATATGACATTTTAGTGTCGGAAGCAAAGACAGTCGATTATCACAGAAAATGTCTTCGATTTTGACGTTGACGTTTTGGTACAGAGGCAAATTCCGATGCAATGGCAAAATTAATAGGTTGCTTCGATATTCCATCAACATGAATGTTTCAAAATCTGCCTAAGTAATAGCCACCTGAAATATCTAACCCAAATTTCTGTGAATATAATCCACATATGAGTTCTTTTAGTATAGTTTCGAACGTGATTGAGTGAGTCTTTTTCAAACTGCTACACACTTAGAAAAAATGATGTAAATTTAGGTGCTCTGAGAATGTATTTTTTTTTTTGAAAATATCTTTCAAACTATTGATAACCCAGACAAAAACTGTTTGAGAACAATTTATTACAAAAATTAGCAGGTGCGAAAAAATGTCACGCTGATTCACACCACCGCTCTGCCGCCGAAAACTGATACCGATGTCGCGCCGATGACGCCACCGCCGTCGCCGAGCATAATTTCCTCACATACCAATTTTACGATTTTATTTATTTAAATTTAATTCGATCGTTACCAAATAACGGCCCATATAATTAATTGAGGAGCTCGGCTAGCTTAATGACTGCTACTTTTAATACGTGTTGCTCGGAAATCCATATCAAATCCTTTTCAATAGCATCCGTCTGTGAGGTCACCGCCGGGACCAAAATCTAGTAGCAGTAAGTTGAACGGGAACTTGATCGTAATTGTTTTGTTAAATAAGGAGCTCGGTGGCCTAGTGGCGACCGCTTTTTTAACTGAGCAGAAAATTATGGGTGCAGTTTCCGGTTCCTTCACGTTATAGATTTTTACTGTAAGTTGGATTTATTCTTCATATGAGATAAAATGTATTTAAATTCGGTAGGAGGAACGACTACGTAAATGAAATTATATTCCAATTTTAGGCAAGACGTGTTGATAGGATATCTATAACAAATCCTTCTGAAGAGTAGTTTGTATCGCAGTAACAGCAAATTGAACTGGAAATTGGTCGAATGTTTTTTGTGGAATTAGGATCTCGGTGGGCTTGTGGCAATCGATTTCACATATTGAGCATAAAAGCATGGTTCAATCCAAAGCTCCTTCACATTATAGAGTTATACTGTAAATCGGCTTTCATTCATAATACAATATAGAGCGTAATGAAATTCGCTGAAGATAAGTTGTTGGTGAGGTCACTGCCGAGATCGAAACCTAGTAAGAACAAGTTGAACGGACTTGATCGTAATTGTTTTGTGATATAAGAAGCTTGGTGACCTAGTGGTGACCGATTTTGCTTACTTAGCAGAAGACCGTGGCGTGGGATCAAACCCAAGCTCCTTTACAAACTATGAGCATGAGCCTTACTGCTTATAATTGCATGTAAGTCCTATATGTAAGAAGTAGATATTGAGAAAATGGCAGTCGAATTTACGAAGTAAAATTCTCATATAAATATAATATAAAAGCATAGTAAATTAATTCATAATATTTTTACGTTAAATCAGTTGCAATGAAGCTTGCATCCCAAGTAGCCAAAAGTTCTGATAAAATGCCAGAAGTTCCTCGTTTACTGACTAAAGTAGCCAGAAAGTTGTTTTGAAGCTTTATATGCACTTTATGGAACTTGAAAGTGGGTTTTATCGTTGAATGTGGAGCTTTTGGTTACTTGGGAAGAAAGTACTATCGGAACTTTATTTGAACTTTATGGAACTTGAAAAATCTGTTGGAACTTGAATTGAACTTCATGGAACTTGTACGTTCTGTCAGAACTTTATTCAAACTCTATGGAACTTGAAGGTTCTGTCGAAACTTTATTTGAACTTTATGGAACTTGGAAGTGAGTTTTATCGTTGAATGCGGAACTTTTTGTTACTTGCGATGCTTTGTTATATCAGCGAAAAATATGGCAATTCAAATAGCAAAACTTTAACTTGACCACTGGACGATTGAATTTTAAGATGGGACTGATATTCGATTACTTTGATTGATGGGTCAAA
The DNA here is from genome assembly GCF_037179485.1 of Ochlerotatus camptorhynchus. Lineage (NCBI taxonomy): Eukaryota > Metazoa > Arthropoda > Insecta > Diptera > Culicidae > Ochlerotatus > Ochlerotatus camptorhynchus. The sequence goes on from NW_027040670.1 coordinate 1,641,113, forward strand.
CCTACTTTATGCTTTTTTCGCATTTTTCATAATACAAGTCGATAGTTGTATGACATAAAATGAAAATAGATGCCATTTGATAGTTGACAGCGTTGTTTTCTTAAAATTTTCGAAAATCCACATGGGAATGAAATGCGATTATAGGCAGCTTATTTGTAAAATACAACTGATGCTCATATATTGTCGCACTTGTATAGTTCTTGAATAGTTTTTGTATGATGCTCATAATTATTATTCAAATAATGCTCATGCTCATAGTTTTTCATCCAAGAGTGTCTACAATAGAACAGTGTGCGTAGAGTGTATCAAATATTGTATACAAAAGCCCATATTTGTAAACAACATTGTTTACAAGTTGCTCTGCTGCATGAAATGAAATACAAGTTTACGTGAATGGATGTTTACATCACAATTAAAATTCAGAATTTTTATCTGTGTGGACTCTACATCAAAGAAAGGACGCAGCATACTTGGTGTAAACATTCAGCATCTCAAAGAAGATATAATCATAGTGAGAACGATTGATTTGAATGATTGCAAGGTGCTTAAAATATTCGTGAAGAAGTTGTGATGATACTAGGTAGTCGCGGTTAGTCGACGACCAACTAGCTTTTATCGAAAACCAAAATCTTTTTTTTTTTATTATTTTGCTCAATTTATGCGCTCTTATATTACTTCTAGGCCACACAGCTCAAATTTTACGACGAAAGCACTGCTACCACGATTTAAAATTGGGCTGGATCAAGTATACTCGATTATAAGGATAATGGCGCAAATTTCGCCAAAGCTGTAACTCTGCTAAAATCCGAGCAAAGGAAGATCACTGAACATATTGATTATGACTGTAATCCAGATGAATACAATGCTGAGGCCACTGACGATGACAATAATGACAACTGTAATGACACTGAATCTGTTGTGATTTCCGATTGGAATAGTGGAGATGAAAACTATTAACGTTAATAGGGATGGTACTGCAAGCTAATGTGATCAACCGGAAGCTATCTCTGGTACTATGCTTAATAGGATACGTTATCAGCTCTAAGAAAAAACGGATCACCCTCATTAAAAATATTGCATCGGCATTACGCACGAAAACATGGCGCCATGTCTTCAAACTGCATCAGAAACCAATTGCAACGCTTGAATGTGACAAATAACCCAAGTAACATTTTAAGTTTTATGAAGTACTACAAAACTTCTATAAAACAACATTCATAAAACCCTGGTCAAGGCTACTTTGCCATTGATGCATCCACGAAAACCTCATTAAGACTAGAATCTGTCTAGTTGGCCCATCCTGGAGAATGTTCCGAAGGGTATATTTTCGAAGCTCTACAAGATTGATTTACTGCAAGAAGATTGTATGACGAACGTATTGAGAACCATTTGAATCCCGTATTTAAGCTACAATAAAAGCTATTTGGCAACAATAAAAACCCCTTTAAAGCCATTTTCGCTAGCCACTTGCTGAATCTACTAGAAAAATCATCAATCAAGATAGAAAAGGATTCATAAATACCATCCGATCTTAACAAAATAATGGAAATATAATCTGATCATATAAAAATCCTATTCAATTTTAAAAATTATTAAAATTGTTCTCTTACAGTGGCTACAACTACATGCCATATTAAATCTTAATTGAAATGTACTTGAAAACATCGAAAAAAATAAGTACGCCCTCGGAAAACGTCGATTTTACTTATTATTTTTAATTGAGAAAAAAAAATTAGTTATTCTTGAAATTAATCATTAAGCTCAGCCGAAATATTTTTTTATGATTATCGTATTTCAAATATCTCCTTATTACTAATTTGACCAAAATAAAGTTATATCCAAGGAAAGACACATTGAAAACGAAGATTGTAAACGTCAAACAAAATAATTGGAATATGGCGGTGGCTTAAAATTTGGTTTTCATGTGCCATTTGTTCAAAATGTTGTTTTGCTTTAATGAAATCCCTAACAAATTCACAAGGTTTTGAAATGGCTTTTATGAAGAAAACTTCCTGACTGAATTGTATTTATATAAAGCCATTTTGCTTGATCCCAACCCGTTCAGATTTATGGCAGCATTTATGGAGGCAAAGTTACCTGCAAAAAGTTAAACGTCAAAGTTTGTTTATCTTTCGATAGTTGCGTTGTTCGATCACAACAGGTTTACTCCAGCGTTCTTCCAGGCGATTTTCTCACGCTGGATTGGAAGCAGTTACTAAGAAAGTATGCGGAACTGGTTTGCAGCATTTCGCAATATTTCGCATATATAATGGAACAGCTGGATGCTCAACCGTTCCCGTAAAAGATCCCCTTCTTCCGGATGGTTCCCGAATTGCACCATCAAACGATGCAGTTTGAATTAAGTACACTTGAATGAAATTTCAAAACCTTTTAACTGCTATAAATCGGAAACCAGATAATCTCCACTTACTGACAGTTTCAGTGGTTTGCTGTAAGTACAAATGCAAATTATTCTGTTCTTCCGATCTGGAGAATGCTGGTCTGTTTTTAGACTATTTCATAAAGAATCAATACCGGTTTAAATGTGATGCAAATGCCAGCAGCTCAGTAATTGCTTAAATTGACTTCCCTTGGGTAGTTAACATCGCTTGAATTTTTCATCCTACTTCGTCTACTCTTCGAGATTTCCTTGTCATAAATTTTGCTTTTATTCACTATGAGAATCCAACATTAAAGATCGAATGGTTTTATGGTTGCTTTTATAATGATAGAACAACTTTATAGAGTATTTTATCGAGGCATTATTAAACAATTGCTAATGAAGTTTATGATTGATTTACAGAACAGTTTTATGGAGGAATTGAGAGCTGCTTTAAATTTATTTTTTAAACAAGAAATATTTTGACTTTCTCGACAGACTATAAAAGGTTTTCAAAACAGCAATAAGCTGAATTATAAGCCAGGACTGTTTTACACTTTGAAATGCTATATTTAAACTAAATGGATTGTTTATTTCCTTTATAAAACCATCATAAATCAGAGTGGATGCCAAGTAGCTGCTGAATCGTTACTTGGGAATGTAACTCAATGAACGTCAATTGTATGAAGTTCTCCCGCGTTGCGCACTCCATTAAACGATATTATGTTTGATAAAGCACTCAGTGACGATCGTATTCAGGAAATTTCAGGAAATACGTCGAGTGTTTCATTGGCCTCATTGAACGCATATCTTCCAGTGAACTTGGACTATCCGAAAAAATTAAATAGTGATCAGGTGGAAGTGAGGAAATCTGCTCTAACGCATACAATAGAGCTACTAGTTCCACAACGTATACCGAACATGGTTTTTGAAGCTGATATGAGGCGCTATGAAGATCATTGAATACACCAAAACCAGTGGACGCATTTATTGTGGACCCATCAGTGAAAAATCGCTTCTCGGCATTGACGTGGCGGTATTTGTTCGTGAAAATGGATGGTACAATCAGGGGGCGATGGGGCTCTGGTATTCCTTGAATTTCCTCGCTCATTAGGGCCTGTTCATAAACTACGTATACAGTTTTTTAGGATTATTGACCCTCCCCCTCCCCCTGCGTAGACAATTGTCCATACAAATGTTTTTAAATTTGTATGGGCCGCGGATAATTGTCATACCCCCCCCCCCCTAGACTGTATACGTAGTTTATGAACAGCCCTTTATGAGATCGAATCTTACGGAAGAACAACTGAAATCGCGGGATATTTCATTGGTATTGAACGAGGAGGGGCTGATTTCCAGAGTCATGTACTCGTAGTACAGTTCATGAATCGTGTTTGAGGATTTCGCTCAAGCAGCTTCTCAAAATTCTCGATCACCAACGGGTTCATGACTTCACAGCGGATAAGGAACCGAAACGACAATTCTGCGAACCAATCTGGTAAGGGAAGTACGCTTGCAAGTACTTACAGACTCATTCATTAATGAAATTAGACGCCTGTTTCTCAAGAGAAAATATTTATTTTCGAACACATTGATAAGTTTACTTTATACAAATGAAAATCAACATACATACACGTAAGTTTGAATGTTTACTTCTCATTTCTGAAGAACGCTCGCACTTTCCTTGACACCGCCCATTAGATTCTGCACAACTTTCTTCTTAACTTTTCGCTGTGCTGCAGATCAAATTTTCTTGAAGCAGTCAACAGAGCTTGCTTCTCTTCCATCTTTCTTAAGATGCCGTTTAATTATTGCCCAGTATCTTTCGATAGGACGCAGTTCAGGGCAGTTTGAGGGATTTTGGAATTTTTCGACAAAATCGACTTTTTCCTTCTTGAGCATCTCCAACGTAGCAGAAGCATAGTGAGCAGATGCCAGATCCGACCAAAACAATGGAGGATCCGTATGCTTTCGGTAGATAAATAGAAGTTGTGTTTTGATGCATTATTTTCTGTAATTTTCACCATTGATTGTGCCCGTTGTGAAATACGAAGAACTCTTCAAGCCACAGGAGCAAGAGGCTTGGCACACCAAAACCTTTTTTTTTTAATTTTTTCAGTTCGGATGTATCGCACATCATCAGACCAATCTGTCCTCTGACCAGCGTTGAATAATTGCGGCCCGGGAAGTGTACTGGTATCAAGTTTGACGTACGTCTTGTCGTCCATTATAATGCACCGGTTCGGCTTTTGAAGGAGAACGTCATACATGTTCCGTGACCGTATTTTTGAAGAAGCTTCCTTCGAACCTTTTGGGTGCTTTTTGCTTCTTGTAGGTTCTGATTTTGTTACGTTTTTTGATATTTTGCACAGTTCCGACGCTAATATACAATTTTTTGACAATTTCACGAACAGAACACGGTTTATGCGATTTCAAAAGACGTACTGCTGCTAGCTTCTTTTCTGGTCCGATCCCCCTTTTTTGCGCCCGGTAAATCTTCAAGAGAACACGTTTCTATAAACTTCTTAACAATATTGAACACTGTAGATTTACTGCACTTCACGCTTTTTGCCAATTCTCAAAACGGCAACTTTTCGGAAAACCATTTGTGCAGAATTAATCTGCGAGTTGATAAGCTGATCGTTCAAACTACAACGATGAAAATTGATTCTTCGTTGGCATCTCTGACTCAGATACGCAACGTGTTTTCCTCAAGTGCATTTGCAATTGAACCAAACACCTAAATACTTGAAAGACATGCAGTGAGTGATTGTTTTACTCATGAGTTTAAGCTGAAACTGTGCTGGATAAAGCTTCATAGAAAAAAACAACCATCTCAGTTTTCTCCGGAGAGAATTCGATACCCAGATTCATTGCCCATGTAGACAAATTGTCCAAGGTATCTTGTAATGGTCCTTGCAGGTCCGGTGCTTTTGGCCCAACAACGGAGACCACGCCGTCTTAGCGTGCAATTTTCGGCAAGACAATCGTCAATGTCTTTGACATAGAAGTTGTACAGAAGGAGACTTAGACATGACCCCTGAGGGAGGATCATGTAGCTAATTCGTGAAATTTCCGAGTTGCCATGAAAGAAGCTCATTTGTTTCTCGGACAATAAATAGTACAAGAAATTATTGATAATTGGTGGAAGCCCACTGATATGGAGTTTGTCCGAAAGGATGTCGATGCAGACAGAATCAAAAGCCCCTTTAATATCCAAGAAAACTGAACCCATCCGCTGTTTTTCAGTGTAGGCTAATTGGATTTCAGTTGAAAGCAACGCAAGGCAGTCGTTCGTCCCTCTACCAATTTTATGATTCATGAGCATTCACGCACAGTGAGCACACACAAATCGTTAAATCGCTTATTGTGACGCTCTGAAAGCAATACTAACAGGTTATATGTGTCAATCTCAAACTGCTCAACCTCTCAATCTAATGATTTCATCATTCCGAAAAACAGTTTTTTATAACGAAGTGAGTGGAAGCAACCCTGTTGTATTGTACGATAGTAAAGTTGTTGTATGGATCCCCTCTGTTCTGTGCTACTGAAGAGAAACTTGTTTAGAGGCTTGCATCCATCTATCATGAAGTAATACTACATACCAATGTGGCATATACATAGATCAAGTTTCTTATAAAGTTTTTATGAAAATATTTAGGTATTTTTAAACAGTCTATTCTGCCAAAGATGCCAAAGTTTTTCTATTCTGCCAAAGATGACGAACAAATAAATAATTAAAAATTAAATATATCATTAAACTTCTTGAACACCACTAATTGGAATAATAAATGATACATCTCTTATCCCGACCTGAATGACCTTAGGGTCAATAATTGTTATTTGAAAATAGTTTGCACATTGTCTTAAACGGAATATGCCTATCTGTCAAAGATAAATAAACAAGGTAATGGAATTAAATGGAAACCACTATTTTCCCTCTCTTTTTCTTAACAAATAAACAAAGCACTGCTTTGAGAGCTATACATCATCAATTACGTCATGAATACACATTGAAAACCAATCAACTGCAATTAAAATTCACACATGCAAAATTCCTCGACATTCCTGCTCGCGCACAGTTTTATGACAAAGTGACAAATAATTTATGAACCAATAAAAATGTTTTCTTGCCGATTTTATCTTCGCTCTGCATTGCTCACTTTGGCTGTTGGGTCCCAATGAATTCCAAACAAAGCGCAATGAATAAGACGAATTGAAGAAAATACCCAGCAGAAACAAATCGATTTATGATCCCGCAGTCAACGTGAGCATAAAGAATGAATATGCAAATTGTTTCATTCACCAATTGTCGTTGGACCGTGGTTGTGATGCGAGCACCGTTCGCGGTTCGGCTCTACCTCAAAGTGGGCACTTTTTCATTCATTTATTCAATTCATTTCGGTAACTGGAGCACAAGATCGATGAGAATGTAAAATATTCACGACAGCAGGCAATAAGTCTCCAGGGTGTGCGACGAATTCGGTTGGGTGGAATCTGGTAAGTGAGCATCATCCCGCCTCACGGATGTCTGTATGTACCTAGGTCCCTCTTAAAGTGCAGCCTCTCTCAGCAGCCTGCGGCCCATTTTATTGCCTGTCATCATTCACGCTCAAGGCATCTCGTGTCGCTTCCCGAGTGAATAAATTACCAATTGATCGGCGAATCTATTCACCATTGAATTCAGCAGATTAGACTTCCATATAGCGCTTCAACATTGTTTCAATGATGCAGGCGAGGCACTGACTGGATGGGATGGAACAAGAATTGCAACCGATACGGTGTGTACTGCGAATGGGGCCGGGTGTCTAGTTGAGCTTTTTCCTAGGTGCCTACATTTTATCACTGGAATGCCATCTAATCGGGCCTAAAACAATCGATAGGATGCGTCCTTTTCTCGTGATGGCAGGGCCGTTCTTTCAAGTACACGGCCATTGCATGGAATGCATCACTCAGAGCCCGGGACTCAGCCTCCAAATAAGGGTTACGACTCGTCAAGCATCACTGGGGGAACTCGACAGACGCTCTGACGAGGAGCGAAACGTAGTTTAAGCCAGGTTGAGATTTTTACAAAACTCCAAGGCAATTTTGTACTTCATTGGCAAAGTTTAAAGATTTACAAAATCTACCGCACCAGTCTAAGCGCAGAATGGATGTGCTCAAAAAGCGAAACCTCACCTACGACCCCAACTCAACATGCCGAATCGCGATGTCGTCATTGCTGTGCCTTGGTAGATGGGTCGTCGGAGGGAAGCAATGCGATGCCGTGTGGCCAAAGTGGCACGTAACAGTTTAAAAATCAAGTGATTCCTTCAATAAGCTACATACAAAAATCCCCAGCATACAATGCAGTAATGGTTCCACGGTCGTCAACATAGAGCAGCAACAGCAGCACACAGCACACAGAGCGGTAAAGATCTTCGCTTGTTTCGTGTCAGGTTGAAACATAATAAAATAATGAACAGCGTGGGCGGTTGCCGAGTAAACTGTGTATGTTCTCAACCGAGAGGTGACCCTGCTGGATGTTAAGTGTGGTGCATTGCCGTTATATCCGGGCGATGGGACGACACGGGATGGGAAGCGGGATTTGTTTGTAATTGGATTTACGTGATGATAATCAAACTGATTGGACCTGCGATGGGAAGGCTGAATGTGGAATCAGGAATTCGTAAAACAGAACTTCGAAATAAATTTACTACTTATTTGATAAATCGAATCCTATGTTTATTTGCATAATATAAAACAAACTAATCAACTTATTTAACCACGTACAGCAAGAACCCCCGCATGGTTTTCTGCTCTGGAAAAGTAAAATCACCGTTTGCCTTCTTCAGAATGATGGCAATAAACGATTCCGTATGAATGCAGTAAAATTAATGAAAAAATCAAATGAGTCTAGATTGGTAGAAATGAAAGAAGAACTAGGATGCGCCTTGCCTTCCTCCAACGATGATCACCACACGATGCTGCTGATGATGATTACGATCGGGGGAGATTACAATTGCCCTTACTTACAAATTGACTACAATCTTGCGGTCGCGTCTTTTCTTGAGATAATGAGGCTTTGTGGAAGTTAAATGCGTTAACTCGACGTTCAGTTGGTTCTGGTTGAACTTTGCGTAATTTTCGCATTAATAAGCTAATAAAGTCCTCAGATCACCTGCGCTGCTTCGAATGGATGGGTATCTGTATTTCCATTTTTGGAATCGACTTGATCATTTCGGGGCGGAGAGTGTGACTCCCAAGCAAGGTTTTATTCAAGTTTGCCTGAGAGCAACTATCAGGGTTACAAGGCAGTACAGTCAACAGACAGTAGGTAGTACACTGGAACCTCAATTTATGAAAAAAAAATACATCGTTAAAAAAACACGTCATTTGGGATTAAACCCGTAAAAACAGTTTTTTTTTAAAATTTTGTCAAATGCGGGAAACTATGGAATCAGGATGACGTGTGGGAACCGAAAATGCATGTTTGATGCCATTTTGAACTCCAAGATGGAACAGGTTACAGAAAAACTGGGCAATACTGTCAAATACCACCAATATAATGAAACCTCCATTTACGAACCAAACCGGGGGTTCGTAAGCAGGGTCTGTTTTTATCATTTACTACAACTCGGGGGCAACTTGACAGCTCCAGTATATTGCCAGTGTACCCCGACAATTTGGTGCTGGTGGAGCATACCAGATATACCGATTTATCGGTATTTATACCGATTTCCGAACTAGATACCGATATACAGATAAGGTTCCTCAGAATACCGATTTTTGAGATTTTATACCGATTTATTTTTATATAATCAAATTTATTATAGACTGCCCGCGCACGAATTTCGGAGAAAATGCTTGTTAGAGAGTTGTATCTTTTTTAATACCTCGTATTTTTTTTTAGTCTTTAAATTTCTAAACAATCATCTCTAAATATGCCTTATGATTGATACTCTTTCGACTAATTTTTGCATTTCTCACCGTTTTTGGCTACCCTTCAATCGATAAATAGTCGATGGCTCTTTCCGCTAATTCCTAGGGAATCGAGAAATATTTTTTGAACATTATTTAACTTCCGGAAGTTTTAATTCATTTTTAAGTTTCATCCAACTTTCCCTCGAATTTTCTTCCACCTTACCTTGTGGAAGCTTCTTTAGCCTTCGCTCGAATGATTCTTTCATCTTGCTATCAGATTTTTATTGCGGATCCACACTAGCTGCAGAAACATTTAAGAAGTTCTGAAACTTCAGAAAAGTCCAGACTTTTGTGTAAATTTTGGTAAATTAAAGACAGTTTCATTAACTTCTGTTAATATCCAAAAACCCGGAAATTTAAGAAAAGTCCAGTGAACTCCAGTGAACTTAAGGAAACATCATAAATATTTTGGAAACTTCACAAATCCAAAGAACTTCAGGGAAATTTAATGGTCTTCAGGAACTTTAGTGAAGCTCAGAGAACATCAGGACAGATCAATTAATTTCAATGAAATTGCTGAAATTATAAAGGAGTGCCGAGAAACTCAGGCAATTTCCGAAAACTTTAGCAATGTCCTGAGGGGCTCATGCAAATTTAGGAAACGGTAGGGAAGCTACCTGAACATTAGAACATTTTGAGAACATTTTATGGGAAGTTCTATGCCTTTTAATGGCAGTGTCGATAACTTTTAAAAGTTAAAAAAAATCGTGAAGATCAGAGAACTTTAATGCTGATGTTACAATAAATTCAAAAAAATTGTGAGAGCACTTAAGAGATTTCGTAATCTTCAAAAAAAGTCCAGGTACCTTCAAAGATGATTAAAGATATTTCGGTAGTCTTATTATAATCAGGAAAGTTTCGAGCGCTTCGAGGATGACCAGAGAACTTCAAAACAGCCTCTAGTTTCAGGAAAATTACTAGAACTTTTAAGGAATTTCTAGAAATTATGGAATATTTCAGGAATGTTCCGAAAACTTCAGAGAAATTGCGGAGTCTTTGAGAATGCTTTATGAATATCAGGAAAATTTTCTGGGGCATTAGAACATCCTCCAGGAATCTCCTCATCCCGGAATTATGTCCTTGTTTCTTTCGACTGTTCCTTAAGCGCTCTGGCTTCCGATTTTCTTCAGATGTTTCTTCCAGTCAACCTTAAGAAGTTTCTGTCAGCGTCTCCAGGAAGTTTCTTTCGTCTTCTCTAGGATGTTCAATTAATTCCCCCAGAAATTTAATTCGTCTTCTTCTGGAAGTTTGACCATAAACCAAAGGTTTTTGATCGACTTCTATTGGAAGGTTTTTCCGAGCTTCTTCTAGCTTTCCCTGGAAATGGCTACTTCTGGAAATTTACTTCCGGTTTTCGACACTTTACGGGCTTCCTTTGGATGTGACATCCGATTTTTTTTTATTTAAATTTTAGTGTCTTGGAAGTTTCCTGGATGTTTTTCCAGCTATAATCGAATTTAATTCAGGAGAGCTTTTTCGTCTTTCTCTGGATGTTTTTTTTCAGCTCCATTCAGAAGCTAATTCAAACATTCCCCGGAGTTTCTTCCGGAATTTTCCGATCATAGTTCAAAATTTTTGCTTTGATTAACGGCTTTCTCAATCTTAAAACACTGCAACGACTACGATGTAATCTGCCATGGGTTGTGGTTTTTTTTCCAAAGAAAAATATTGTTGTGGCTGATTTTCCATATTTAATGATATTTAATTGAAAAAAAAGCACTGCCTGGTCACAATTTTGATCACCACTTGAGGACAACCATAGTTTAAAACATAAAATTAAAAAAAAAAATAAAGAGTGTTTTAAGACTGGGAAAGCCGTCAAACAAAGCATTCCCCTCAAATTCCAGTCGTCACCATCGTTAAAACTTTCGCTTTAAAAACGGCAAAATATAAAATTAAATAAATAGAAAGTACCGATAAATACCGATTTTTTAATACCTTTGATACAGATAAGCTTTAAAACAATCTGGCAACGCTGGCTGGTGGTCCTGTCAAACTCACAAATTTCATAAGTGTTATCTGAAAAGGGCGAATGCGGAAATGATGTACAGTAAACAAAATTAAGGTTTAAAATTCATTCTTCATCAGCTAAATATTTGATTTATTGTTCAATTTCACTGAATTTTATATATCTTGCTCCAACGGATCTGTGTGCTCAATTTTAGCTGATATTCTAGAAAATTCTGATTAACAATCAATTCACTAATATGATCACTACATTTTTCAGAGTTCTTCATGGTATTTGTGTTGTCATTGTCAGTATGCCCATAGCTGTGTAACTAACTAATAGAAGATACAAATTTATAAGTTCAACTGTTTCTTGAGGCTTCAAGTTTGGTGAGGAATAACGTTAATGATATGGTAAGCGTGATTATCTCTCACCCCAGCAGGCCTGGGTTCAATCGCAGTTGGCGCTGCCGGGATGTTCTGAGGCATAACATCTCTGATCACGCCTTCCTTCGGAAGCGAAGTAAAGCCGTTGGTCCCCTTTTCATGAGTTGATGGGTCGATAGGTAGGATCCAGGTGTGGGAGCTGCCTCCCTGGCGTCGGTAGCATTGGTGCTCAACACGGAAAACAAGATCGACGGAAAACAAATCAAAGGAAAAAAAAAAATCAGCAAGTATTTCCCATCAATCTGTGTATAAAAACCAACACGACACGTTCTTCAGCGCTAAATTAGTGTAAAATGAAAACAATCATTCTGCATTTGATTCTCAAAATCATCCCCACCAAGAGGAAGACGAATATTAATATTGACAACAACACAGACGAAAATGAACATCCAGCCACGAATGACGAAAAACAAACGTTGACCTCGATACTCAGAGGTTGCCTTTTTTTTTTGGTAATTAATTTCTTTGTACAGGCTCAATCGAATGAACTTTACAGAGCCAAATTATCTCTTGCGTTATACATTATTAATGTCTTAAATCTAAAGTTAAAGGAATTGAACCGAGTATCCGCGGTCGTCTCAAGGTTAGTGGAGATATACAGTTTCATGGATGGGAAGAGGGAAAGAAGGTTTGATTTACTATACAAATATTTCATTATTCCTAAAACATGAATTTATTTTTATTCAACTTGATATCAGCAGTATAATTCTTCTATTATTACAAAACAAACATTAAAAAAAACCACACACACAACATACAAACTAAACACAAGGTTAATCAAACTTACAATCTAAGGTTAATATTCTTCAAGAAAACATATATAAGTTTCCTAAACTCCAGATGCCGGCGGCGGTGGTGTAGTGGTAAGCGTGACTGCTTTCTAACACCCCGATGGGTCTGGGTTCAATCCCAGCCGAGGTCGATGGGATTTTTCTGAGGCATAAAAATCTCTGGTCACGTCTTCCTTCGGAAGGGAAGTAAAGCCGTTGGTCCCGGCCCATGTATGTTGAATGGGTGCGATATCCTACGCAGGTGTGTGGAAGCTGCCTTCCTGCACATTCGATTGCCGTCAATGGATGGCAATCGATGTCCGTCGGTGATTGGCACAGATTGCGGAACAGAGACCGACGTTAAATAAAGGAAAGAATAAACTCCAGATCGCGTCTACCCAAAATATCCCGAACTGGAATATTAGGTTGTCTACCTCGAGCCCGAAGGGAATCGTACAGTTCAGATCTGACTCCACGGTGCTCAGCACAAGACCAAATAATGTGATCAGAGTCCTGGTAACCTTGTCCACACTCACAGAGATTGCTGTCCCCCAGCCCAACACGGAACAAGTGAGCGTTTACCGAATAGTGATTGGACATGAGGCGAAACATCACACGAATGAAGTATCGAGCCACATCCAACCCTTTGAACCAAAGAATCGTCGACACCTTAGGGATGATCGAATATAGCCATCGTCCCAAACACCCTTCACTCCATTTATGTTGCCAGCTGGCGAGTGACTGTTGACGATAAATGAAGAAAAATTCGTTGTAGGTGATTTTTCGATCGTAACTATCGCCTTCCATAGCACCCACTTTTGCAAGCGATTCCGCCTTCTCATTGCCCGGAATCGAGCAATGAGATGGGACCGATGCAAAAGTGAAAGGTTATAGAAGCTCTCGTATTTTCATGAGAAAAGACGAGGAGTGCTTTACCGGTCTCATAGAGCGAATAGTCTCAACAGAACTGAGACTATCCATAAAAATAAAATAGTGATCTGGGGAAAGTGAGGCGATACTTTCTAGTGTAAAGTATATAGCCGCCAGCTCAGCAATAAATACGGAACAGGGAGCTTGAAACATTCGAGAGGCGCTATGAAATTCGTTAAAAATACCAAAACCAACGGACGACTCTATTAGTGATCCATTTGTGAAGAACGATCTTGCGGAATCAACTTGGCCAAACTTTGCAGCGAAAATAGACCGAACAATCATGGAACGATGGTGTTCTGGGATCCCACGAATCTCACGCGTCATAGATAAATCAAAACTAACTGAGTTGCCAAAGTCGGAGAAGCATACACGATGAGGATTGTGCTGTGAAAGGCTTACATCTTGTGTTATGTACACGTAGCACAATGACATAAAACGAGTTTGAGGGTTTAGCTCAAGAAGCTTCTCAAAGTTTTCGATTACCCGTGGGTTCATAGTTTCACAACAGGTCAGGAGCCAGAGGGACAATTCCGAAAACCGATAAGAGAGTGGCAACATGCCCGCCAACACTTCAAGACTTATCGTATGAGTCGAGTGCACGTATCCTAACGCGATACGAAGACAGCGATACTGGATCCGTTCCAATTTAATGATGTGTGTTTTTGCCTCAGACTGGAAGCAAAAACTACTGCACTCTAAAATCAGTCCGCATCGTGCTCTCTTGCCGTGTGGATCTATTTGCTTTTTGCTGAAGGAAGTGTTACTACTGTCTAAAGCTACAACAAATTTAAACAGTACTTTTCAGTGATCAACCTGTAAAAATGTTCTACCCTGTTCAACTCTTATTCCTCTTCGATCCTTGTTTGGACCCTACCCGAGGTAATCCTTCTTGGATATCGATTTGGAAAATTCCTCTTCGATCCTTCAGATTCTTATAGTAATCTGCTTGAAGTCGATTTGGATAAAAATTTACTGCCGCCATGGCGCCTGAACGCAAAAGAAAGGGACAAACTCTTGACCCCCCTTCTGATGAATTTAATTTGAGTAATCAATTTGATTTGCTCACGGATGATGAGAATGATCCATCATCCAAGAAAAATTCTAGTAAACTTTCCCGGCTTAATGCCAAGAAGGAAAAGATTCCCCCTATTGTGATAACCACTTCCGATTTCCATGCTCTTCGCATGGAACTTTTGAATTTCGTGAAAGTTAAGTTTTCACTGCAAATTGGACGTCGGGGTGAAACCTTGGACGGATTTAAATGTCTTCTCAAGTATCTTACTGAGAAGCATCACAAATTTTTTACTTACGACACCAAAATTGAACGTGTGTTCAAGGTTGTCATGAAAGGACTGCCCAGTGGTTAATCCCTGGATCAGATCAAAGATGAACTGGCTAAATTACTTGGAGTTGTGCCACTCCAAGTAATCAAAATGAAAATGAAATCCCGTCCTGGCGATTCGCGTAACGGGATTTCTAATGATTTTTATTTAGTTCCCTTCAAGTCTAGTGAACTAAACAACCTTAATGCCTTAGAAAAAGCTAGCCTTATGCTCCATGTCCGAGTGAAGTGGGAACACTTCAGGAAGACTGGAGGAAATTTCCAAAACCTCACTCAGTGCCGTAAGTGCCAGGGATGGGGTCACGGCTGCAGATACAGCTACAAGCAGAAGCTAACAAAACTTTTTCACAACCATTATTCAATTTGTAAGTCGCACTGATTAACATCAACCAATAAACGCTAATCTTGCTTCTATGCAACTATTAATCAACTATCAACTTTTAGCTGCAAAACAAAGCTAATAAAGCAAATATATTACTTATTTGGTGGCTTTTACTAAACCAAGCCCTTTTGCTGAATAACATAAACATCAAAAGTGCCTTTTTAACAACTAAACAACCTGTACTCAACTAATAAACTGTGTTAGCCAGTCGAGAAAAGTGATTCATGTGCACTATTTTAAAGCCTCTTCTCAGCGATCTTGTTGTAGAAGGGCATCTATTTTGGTTTACGTCAGTTCAAAGTGTGTGGCGTAGCGAAGTTGGTAGTATCAAGGTTCGTCAATGCGGTCATCTCGAGTTCGATTCCAGGTTCCGGTACAGTGTAAATGATTTGGTGGTGTGCTTATAACTAATTTCGATTAATTTGCTTCGCAGTAAAATAACCTTGAAAAATTCCTCCAACAAAAAAAAATCGTAAGCAATATTTAACCTGACGTCAAGAGGGAACTGTGTAGTGATTATTGGATAATCGGGTAAAGCTTGCGGGAAGCGCCTTTCAAGTTCACACGCAACTAAACTGCAGGATAGAAGCTGTATAGAAGAGTAAGATATGCAATAAGAGCTTGTCCCAACCGTCCCAACAGCCATAATAAGCTGACTAAGTTCGCCAGATTTGCTTGTATAGAGGTTGAGTAAAGGTTCCCTCATATCGTATAACATTTGAATACAGCTTGAGGCTGTATAAATGAAATGAGTAAAGCGTTTAAATTGCGAAATTTGTTAGTTGGGAGTGACCCAAAGAATGTCTCTCTAAGCTACATACACTGATCAGATGAATTATCAAACAACCATGGAGTTAAACGGTCGATAATTTCCGGTTTTATTAAGTCACCAACAAGAGTATACATTGCTTAAAGCGCTCATAATTCCTCTTCCACCTATGTGTGCAAAATGAAACAAATTTCATTCTCAAATTTTACGACAACATCAGTACAATATTGACTTACACCCAGTGTTGGAAAAGTTTACTAAAACTCACAGTGACTCGCGAACTTTTCCCTTGGTGAACTTTGTGAAATATAGCGAGCTTTTCCAACGCTTCTAACACCCAACCTTTTTTGATGCGCACTTATTTTATTTTTCTCCGATGTTTAAATAAAACCAAGCAGACATTGTTTAACTTCAGGAAAAAAAAAATAATTTGGAAAAATGTACACCCGTTTAAAAAAGGCTTGGGTATAACTCAAAATAATTAAGATTACTATGAGTTTTTGTTTATGTTCTGAAAGGCAACACCTTCCTAACAGGGTAGATAATCGATAACTGTCGATATCTTCAGCGTTAAAGTTTTCAATGGTGAATTTGAATTGCATACGTTATCGATGGTCCCTTATATATCGAGTAGTGGTGACGAACGAAATTCACTTATATGCTCTATGCAGGTATTGCAAATGTTTGCTTTTGAATTGACCCGAAAAAAAAACCAGCTAGTGCTTTCCCACATACATTACTCAATACCCTACGGATGATGAAGGTCTCAGTATCACACACAGCGCACACACCTTACGTAAGCCCCGTAGCCTACCGATTTCAATTTCAACCAGATAAATTTCGCGCGAAGATGATTCGAAAGTGTACAATTTTCACCTTTCCCACCACATTACCTCCACCTGGCAGAGATCAGCGATCGACCCCCAGAGTGCCTTTACGCATATGAGGAGCTTCTCCACTGTGTGCCATCATCGAACTATATGCAGCAGGTAAGCTACACATACTCACATCGCAATCAATATTCGAGGGATCCGCTCCAGATGGAACAACCGACATTTATCTTCAAGTCACACGAACCTACATTTAAATTAAGCTTTCTTCTCAATTACCTTCCGAGAGCACATGTGAGGCATTTTTGCGCGAACCTCTCCCATCATCCATCGCAATGGCGTTGAGCACCAGGACCAGTGGCCATCTGAGGCAGAGGTTGACCATCCTTATAATTATAAATGATTTATTTAACATACACATCCAGCGGACAGTACGCGACCCGATCGTCCATCGTAGTAGGACCAAAGCATCGTCGTCCCTCGAACCGCGAGGGTAAAGTGCGCAAGGGTAGTCGAAAAACTCGAGCATTTAAATTGCGTCTTGCTCTTTCGTTATAATTTGGACCATGAGCGAGAGGTTTCGGTTGAATCATTGCAGTGCTCTCGTAGGTAGGTACACTCTTCAGTTTTTTTTGCCGGAGCAGTTCCATCGAGATCATCGGGCCCGTTGCTGGTGGTCTCACGCAATAATACGGCTAAATATAATATTTAAATTCGACAAAAATTGCACCGAGGGTGCCTTCTGGAAGGCCTGAACCTGAGGGACGAGGGGAAGCAGCCGGGTGGAAGCGTGACCCATGATACTTGCTCTTCTTATTTCACGCTGACCCAAAGTGGCCAAGTGGGAAATTAATAGGTGATGCTCTGGATGCCGATGGTTGACCGCAAAAGAGGTGCATTTTTCGGTGGTGGTTTTGGCGAACTGCAATTTCAAAGCGACCCATCTCGTGAACAGCAAAAAAAAAAGTCGATCAAAAATTTCATTACCCAAATTACACGCTTCATCGAACACGTTTAAAACAAAGTTAAATGCTAAATTTCCGTGAAGAGAACATTCCGGCCTCAGCTGCATCACCACATGGTTGCGTTAAAGCGGAACCCCTTGTGTCGAGAGCTTATATTGATAAAAGCAGAGCACTTTTTTTTCGGAGCGAAGCCCCGCAAACTGGACACCAACAGGCAATAAAACTCTGAACGAAGTGAAAACGCGTCTTTTAATTTGATGGTGATACTCCTCTCTGACGCTTTGCCGGTTGACCGGTCGCAATCAGAGTGGTGCTCAACGCGGCCGTCAAAATAATCATGAAAGCGTTTCAAAAACTCGTCAGCAACCGAAGGATCGATTTTGGTGGTGCATAATCGTGCCCGACCACGGCTCCCTTTTTTTCTCTGCGTTTTGTCGATCGGATTTTCAGATTCGTATAGTTTTATTTTCGGCACGGTTGTGTTCTTTACCACCATATCAGCCCTGTGGTAATTGTGGGCCTTTATTGCCGAAAATAAAATATTTATCCTTTAATTTAAAATCAATTTTAGATTTCGATCGCACGTTTTTATTTAAACAATACATTTCATTTCGCTGCGGGACGTTGCTGAGATGCTGCGTCTTCGCAGTTGCTTTTCGGGAAGCGACGATGAGCGTTCTTTTGCGACAACTATGTGGTTGTACGTTTCCATACAAATAATGGTCCAGGTCAAGTAAAGCAAAGTTATGATAAGGTAGTTTCAGCATTCATGTGTCGGTAACCCTAATCAAATTTGTATGCTTATTATGCTTAACGACTTGTTCAGTGTATCATCCACACCATTTGTCGAATAGTTCTAACATTTTTGGTTATCGTTTGGGTATGTTTTTGTATTAGTAGGGACGGAAAAGGGAACTTCCGGAATTGCTCTCAAACTATTTATTAGCCTGTGTGGTTCAAAAGTTGTTAACAAATTATTTGAAATTCCTACCTCGAGTTGAAGGACCTTCTCCAGCGTCCCAATCAGTAGATGGTGACGCATTACTTTTGACTGCTTTAATGTTAGCCCGATAACTCTCTATGCAGCGGTCTTGGGTCGTTTCGGAGAACCATCTGCCTGACGATCCTTCGCGCGTTTCCGGGAATTACGCATTACGCTCCTGATTCGTCCATCGGTTCTAGCGCTTTACCAACCATCAACCATGCATCGCCCGCCTGTCACCTGAACACTCTGGGACGCATTGAAGTTAGCACTACGGAAGCCCCTTCTTCTCGCGCCACAGTCGAGTTAATCCAGTCATCGTCCTGCAGTCGTCCTGGACCTGTGTGTGGGCTTAGAGAAGGGGTCTTGCAACCCGCAACTCAAGGCAAGTATGTTATATTATTATATTATTATTATATTATTATTATATTATTATTATTATTATTATTCATCGGACAAACCACGGTCTACATGAATTAACTTACACTAGGCACCCTTAACACTATAGCATTGATCGAAGTCGTTGAATGAAAACATCAATACTAACATTGAAATCAAATAGATAAAAAACTTGGTTGAATTCAACACACATTGCTCTAAAAGGTTCATTCTGAGCATAATCGGTCCTCTGAAAGTTAAGCCTCAAGATCTGCCGTTGACGGAGTTGTCTGGGTGTAATACCAAGGTTTATTCGAGAGAGTATGTAGGGAGCGTCAATTTCTCCTAACAGCAGCTTCGCAACAAATACTGCTTTCTGTTGGCTTCGCCTGCTTTCCAGAGTTATCATTCCTAGCAGGCGACACTCGTACGGTGGTAAATCGTTTTGGTTATTCCAAGGCAGGAACCGGAGCGCGTATCTTACGAATCGTGATTGAACTGCTTCTATCCTTTTTATCCAGACCTCGTGGTGAGGACTCCAGACCTCGTGGTGAGGACTCCAGACCTCGTGGTGAGGACTCCACACGACAGAAGCAGATTCTAGCCCGGAACGTACAAGGGAGTAGTACAGTGATCGTAAGCAGTACGGGTCGCGAAACGCTTTCGAAATGCGGAAGATGAATCCCAGATTTCTGTTAGCCCTAGCGATGATGTTGGAGTAATGATCCCGAAACGTCATTTTGCAATCAAGCTCCACTCCAAGATCCCTGATGCTTGTGACTCTTTCCAATGCTTCTCCACGAGTCGTGTATGGCCAGCAGATTGGACATTTCTTGCGGGTGAAAGATATCACGGCACATTTTTTCACACTTATAACGAGATGATTCCTGTCACACCAGCCTTCGAAGAGATCAATATACTGTTGAAGCTTCTGGCAGTCTTCTATAGATCGTATTATCAAGTACAATTTTAGATCATCTGCATACAAGATTTTACACCCGTCTGGTAGGAGAGAGCAGACATCGTTGAAAAACAGGGAAAATAACAGTGGTCCAAGATTGTTTCCTTGTGGAACTCCTGAGCTGTTGCTGAAAGTGTGCGACTCAAAAGTGCCAAGTTTCACGCAAAGACGACGGTTCACAAGGTAAGATTCCATCCATTTGACAAACCGAGTTTCAACTCTTAAGCGTTCGAGTTTTGCGAGCAGGATTCGGTGATTGACACGATCGAATGCGGCTTTTAAGTCCGTATAAATGGAATCCATTTGATGACCGTCGTGCATACTTAGAAGGCAGCTAGCTGTGAACTGAATCAAGTTAGTGGCAGTGGATCTCCCTGGAAAAAAAAACCATGTTGATCCGGGGATATGTACATCTTAGCAGCACGAATTAGGATATTGTACACCAGTATCTCCAACAGCTTCGACCCAGCACACAATGATGTTACTCCACGGTAATTTGCAATATCTCTTTTATCTCCTTTTTTGAACGTCGGGAACATTATCGAATCCTTCCATTTATCGGGAAATACAGAGTCTGAAAGTGATTTATTGCAGATAAATCTCAAGGGCTAACAGACATTCTCAGCACATTTTTTCAGAACGGTAGCAGGAATTCCATCTGGTCCAGCTAACACCGAAGGCTTCATTTTCCTCAGAGCTGTGAGCACATCCGTATCTGCGATGTCACCTACGCGCAAGTTGAGAGCATTCGCTGGAACATCCGAAAGAGCAATTCTTATTTGATCTTCGTCCACCATAAGTTCGTCAAATACGCTTGCAAAGTTTTCAGCTAACAGGTTACATATACCATCAATAGAGTCAGAGGATTCGTCTCCCAGGAACATGTTCGTTGGAAGGCCATTTTCCTTTCTTTTGTTGTTAACAAACGTCCAGAATCTTTTCGGGTTTTCTTTGAGATCTGATTGAAGCCATCAGCCAAGCCATGTTCGTGTCATCACCAGTTCTGCTCCTGATTCGTCCGTTGGTTGCTTCCAGCGCCTCACCGCCTCAAGGGCAACAACCGGCTGGTTCGACTGAAAATCGGATCTGGGTGTACTACCAAAATGTACGAGGTATTCGGACAAAAAATGATGATCTATTCCTGGCTGCTGCTGATTGCGAGTGTGACGTTATCATCTTGATTGAAACTGGACTTGACGATAGCATCAATTTGACTGAGATTTTTGGACCTGGCTACAACGTGTTTCGCTGTGATCGCAACTTACGCAACAGCAATAAAACATGCTTTGGTGGCGTGCTGAAAGCTGTGACGCAACGTTATGTCAGTTCATTTGCGAATGTTAGACACGATACTATTTAGACTGGAAAAAATCTGTGTATCACTGGACTTACATGGCTATAGATTATATTTATGCGCTGTGTACATCCTACCCGACCGAAGTCGTGACGTCGAAGTTATGGAAGCGCATATTGCCTCAGTCAAAGAGTTGTACGACAAGGCATCTTGTGATGAAAAGATTCTTGTTTGTGACGATTATAATCAGCCTCGTCTTCAGTGGGGAATCGATGACAACAGGGTCTACCTCACCGAAACATCTTCACTGACCGGTGCAAGTATTGCTTTCGTTGATGGAATGGATTTCGTTAATCTCAGTCAACACAATACAGTCCGAAATAAACTTGGCCGCACGCTGGATTTGGTATTTTGCAACGGTGAAAATGATTTCGATATAGACGAATCCACTGTGCCGCTTTAACCTATTGATGCACACCATCCTTCCTTAATTATGTCGCTACCTGCACTTGACTGGCCATCTCACCCAGCTTGCAACGTGGATGATAGATGAGGGCTTCTCGACTTTAAGAAAATTGATTATGTCTCATTACAGCAGTATCTTTTTGATCAAGACTTGGCCGATGTGTTTGAATGCATTGATGCTGATGATATGACTGTGCGTTTCTGTAGCATTATTCAACATTGGTTGGAATCGAATGTTCCTCTCACAAAACGACCAATTTCCTCAGCTTGGAGTGCTGAAGCGTGAGCGTAACGCAGTCCAGAGAAAACTACGTCGTCACAGAACAGCTGACACAAATCGTGACTTCAAGCGTGCCAGTATCGCTTACATTAAACTTAACAGTGCCTTGTACAAATCACACGTCCTCAGAGTCCAGTGGAATTTGCGGCGTAGCCCCTGAAATTTTTGGAGCTTCGCCAACAGTAAAAGGAAAGAGTATACCGTTCAACATGCTACTCGATGGGAAAGAGTCCACTTCTCTAAGCGAAGCGTGTGAGATGTTTGCTAAACACTTTGCATCTGTCCTCGATAAAAATATGACAAGTGACGTTGCAGCTGAATCTGCTGTCTCTGATACGCCTAGTGACTTAGTGGAACTGAGCACATTCAAAGTAACTCGGGATATGGTACTTTTAGCAGCAAGAGACTGAAAACCTCACTCTCTCCTGGTCCAGATGGAATTCCTGCAGTGGTGTTCTGCCGTTGCTCAGCTGCCTTAGCAGAACCTTTAGCAGCCATATTTAATGCATTCTTTGAGCAAGGAAAATTCCCAAAATTTTGGAAGCAGTCGTATATGTTACCTGTTTTCAAAGCTGGCAATAAACGGGATATTAAGAATTATCGAGATACCACAGTGTCCAAACTGTTTGAGATCATCTTGAGCGAATTTGTCCTGAATCGCTCGAAGAACTACGTTTCAACTGACCAGCATGGATTTATTTCCCGTAGATCGGTAGCTACTAACCTTTTGGATTTCACCAGTACATGCATCACCGCGATGGAGGATAAGGCACAAGTCGACGTCATATATACTGATCTGAAAGCCGCATTCGACAAAATCGACCAGAAGGTTTTGTTATGCAAGCTTTCCCGACTAGGAGCGTCTGAGCAACTTAGGTCGTGGTTACATTCCTACTTGACTGGACGAACTCTTCGAGTACGACTAGGATCTTGTGTCTCTTCTACGTTTACCAGCACCTCTGGAGTACCTCAGGAAAGTAACCTGGGTCCACTTTTGTTTACGTTATTCTTCAATGATGTAGCAGCTTTGTTGGGAGTTAAATGCAAGCTCGTTTATGCAGATGATCTTAATCTATACGTCATAGTTCGCAGAGTAGAACGTATGCCTGATCTTGGTCCCAAGCAGCACACTTCCATCGAAATAACTTCCTGCAACTTGATCGTGACTAGAATAAGTTGCACACAAGTAAACACAATTGTTCAGTGACAAGTGTGCTGCTAGGGGTGTTCTTTTGACCTTCAATCTTCAATATTCCTCGATCACCTCTAAGGCGAATCGTCAACGGGGATTTATTTCGAATATTGCACGAGATTTCAAAGACCCTCACTGCTTGAAGGCACTATATTGCTCTTTAGTTTGGCCCATACTTGAGAATGCATCTGTGGTCTGGTCTCCATATGAGCTAGTGTGGAATCTCCGAATAGAACGTGTTCAGAAAAAGATTTTTGAGGTTGGCTTTGCGCAGGTTGGCGCAATCCAATGAATTTGCCACCGTATGCAGACCGAAGCATGCTATCGGACCTGGACACATTGGAACACAGAAGAAAAATTCAACAAGCTTTATTTGTAGCAAAACTTTTAAATGGCGCTGTGGACTGCCCTCAACTGCTTTCAACATTATACTTCCGTGTTCCTCAAAGGATATTGCGGCAATCATCCTTACTTCAACCAAGATTCCATAGGACTGCATATGGATACCATGAGCCAATGTCTGCGATGATTCGGGCATTCTCCGCTGTGGAAGAAGCATTTGAATTCGGAGAAACATCAAACCAATTTCGATTGAGAAGATTGTGATTATTTTTGTAATCTGTTTATCTGTTGCTTTTTTGTGTATTATCTAAGTTATATTCATTAAGACAACTACTGTCAGATGAATTACAATAAATAAATAAATAAAATGTATTTGCTTTGAAAAAATAACAGTTTTCACGTTTCGTATTATTTGAACGGGACCCAAAAGGGGAATAATGTTTTAGTCTCACTGAAAATCAGTATTGACTGATTTATTCCAGGAATATAACTCTTTCTGTAAAAATGTGCAGTCCTGAGAAGGATCGATTGTTCGATCTCCACTACGTATTCCGATGCAAAAATTCACACCTGCCCAAAATAATCGGGTTGCAGCAGCTGCGAGAATGTTCAACGCGTTGGCAAAGAGAGAGAGGGAGGAGATCCACCTCTTGCTGCTTGCCGCGCCGTCCGAAATTGAAATGAGAAGAGGCACGACAGCAGCGCTATATTCAGGTTCACGCAGAACGATGTGCAATCAAGTGGTACTTGATTATGACGACTGGGCTTGGGGAAAACATTTGTTTCGCGAAAATAGTGATAAAATTATCATTCGCACATATAAAAAAAAATGATGGAAAATTGGAAAACTTATTATTTCAGCAGATTTGTAGAGCTATTTCCTATTGATTGACGTATTTGGATTTTAATTTCATCTATATATGACAAAGTTACAAGCGTTCAAAACCTAACACTATTTCGCAACACTTTTTTTTTATTTGCACCCCAGTATAGTTCAAAAAGACGTAGCTCAAGGTAAAAAAAACTTTTCTCTTCAGATTTTTTTTTTTCGATCTCGAAGGACTCTAAGGACGAGTTTTGAATGACCGTCATGTCCTTAATTTGTTTTGGGTGCGAGTTATCTGACCGTATATAGCCAAAAGGGTGAAATAACGTGCAATAACGACCTTACTTCCCTTCCGAAGGGAGAGATTTTATGCCTCAGAAAAACCCGGCGGTGCCGACAGGGATTGAACCCAAGCCCTTTCGGGCTATAGGCAATCACACTTACCACTACACCACCGGCGCCGTTGAATGGTGGTCATGTCATCAATTGGTTTTGAGTTCGAGTGATGTGGGTTGGAATATTAAATACAAAGAAATTAATGATCGATCTTATAGGCTCCAAGCTATAAGTTCATGGCGGAAGTTTCCACTGCCTTGACTCGCCTGCACGAGTCTAAGGATGAGTTTTGAATGGTCGTCAAATCCTCTGCATGACCGTGTAGTGCAAAACATTTATATGCATTTAGATTATTAAACCTACAAAACCTCTATATATGCATTTAGATTATTATTCGAAGTTCTTACATTTTTACATAATTCTGCACACAGAATAGTTCGCCCCTCACAGAATTTCCCACCGATTTTTATGTATGGGGCGGGGCAGAAAGTATCGTATGTGCAGAATATGTAAAAAAGAAGGGACTTCAAATGTTAAACTAAATGCATATGTGGAGGTACCAGACATGTTTTGTAGTGTCAGGTACTCTATTTGAGTATCATAAAAATATATGGCATGTTGGAAGATTGGGGTCGTGAGAGCAAATTTTCTCTCTCAAATTTGAATTTTTTGGCTCCCTGGGGACTGGTAGTAAAGCAGGTAAAACTGTATGGAGAAAAATCCTTTTTATATAATTATAGCTTGTTTAACTATTATTGGGTTACCGGACCCTTCCCAACATCGTTTAGGGGGTAATCAAAGGCACTGCCATTTCTGGGGTAGGACCTTCTGGGGCGCATTTATAAGAGCGGATGTAGGCGCTTCAATTGGTTTCTTTTTGAGGTTCCTTCTATCCACATTCTTTATAACACAGCACATCACATATATTTCTATGTCAAGTTTATTATATTAACATACAATTTATTTACAACACTTTACATATTTACAAGGTTTATTACACAACACACATAACATATTAAATTCTTGTGGCTCTACTCTATCCATCCTTCTTTGAGAGTCAGAGCCGACTAACTATTCCTAAATATATTATAATTGTTGATCCCTACACTGCTAGACGATCACCGCAGTGACGTCATTAGTCCCGATCGTTATCGCTACCTATCCAATCTGTTATCGATTCCGTGGTAATGTCCGTACGAGAGATGATTCGATTCTACGTGGTGAGAGTTTGGGAGAGTTTCTGTACAAACGACAGTGTCGTAGCTAGGGTAGGGTGAGGCTACTCCCGAACAACTATACTTTCCGGCATCATCAGCAGCAACAGTGCTGTATATATATATATATATATATGCATATTATATATGTCCTCATTTTGTTTTGGATTCTACTTTGACTATATGTTTTAGTGTTACTTCTACGTGAAGTCAACGATTTACATAGTTGAAGATGCTAATTTCAAATAACAGACTGTAGTGGTAATTTTTATACGATAGATGGAGTAGATGAAAGCATAGAGTTGATAGTTCCGTTAGAGTACGGCAGAGTGAAGATTGCATACAGATATTAGAATAGCGAGCTAGGACAACTTTTAAGGAAGGTACAAATCGGTTTTTTCATCTCTCTTTACCAAACTCCCCCTTTGGAGAGGGATGGTGAGCGAGAACGGTGAGCTGTTTGCAGAATTTTGTGGCAATAACGACATGGTGATCGGGGGCTCGCTCTTCCCCCATCGGCCAGTGTACAAAGTCACGTGGGTTTCCCGTGATGGACATACCGAGAATCAGATCGACCACATCTTCATCAGCCGAAAATGGAGACGGAGCCTTCTTGATGTCCGGAATAAACGCAGCGCCGACGTCGCGTCTGACCATCACCTTCTAATCGGTGGAATCCGCCTACGCATGGCGCGGATCCAGCGACGGGAGGAGAGACTCGGGCGGCGGTTCAACACACGCCGACTTGAAGATCCAGCGGTAAAAAGGTCTTTTGTTCATGAACTTGAGACTCGAGCTGCGGACGTTCCAGAAGGTGGCAGCGTAGAAGAACAATGGACGGCCATCAAGAATGCCTTTATAGAAACAAGCGAGAACAACTTAGGTGAGCTGCGCACCCAGAGGAAAGAATGGATCACAGATGAAACCTGGTGGAAGATTGAGGAGCGTAGAGAAGCAAAAGCCGCGATAGAGCGGGCGAGAACCAGAGGAGCCAAGAACGAAGCCCTTCAACGGTACTCGGCTCTAGAGAAGGAAGTCAAGCGCTCTTGCAGACGGGACAAGCGAGCGTGGGTGAACTCCCTGGCCGACGAAGGGGAGAAAGCCGCAAATACTGGCGATATACGCCTCCTTTACGATATCTCACGACACCTGAGTGGAGCAAGGATGAACCCGAGGATGCCAGTGAAGGACACGACTGGACAATTGCTTACCAACCCCACTGACCAGCTGAAACGCTGGTTTGAGCACTTCGAACAACTTCTTCAAGTTTCGACGGCCAACCAGCCATCAACATCTCGGCATGATCCGCCTAGGGTGCGGCGCATCACTCGCGTCATTTCCAAGGCCCCATCACTGCAGGAGATTGAAGCAGCTATCCGAAGCATGAAATCCAACAAGGCTCCAGGGGTCGATCGCATATCAGCAGAGATGCTCAAAGCTGACCCCATGCTATCCGCACAAATGTTGCATCAACTATTCTGTAATATCTGGGACACCGCGACTTTTCTGGCCGACTGGATGCAGGGCATCTTAGTGAAGGTCCCAAAGAAGGGGGATCTGACTGTGTGCGACAATTGGTGAGACATCATGTTACTGTGTATTGTTCTCAAAGTTCTGTGCAAAGTTATCCTGAATCGGATACAGGAGAAGATCGACGTGACTCTCCGACGGCAGCAGGCAGGGTTCCGTGCCGGAAGATCTTGTGTGGACCATATTGTCACGCTCCGCATCATCCTGGAGCAGGTCAATGAATTCCAAGAGTCCCTTTATTTGGTATTCATTGACTACGAAAAAGCTTTCGACCGTCTCAATCACGAGAATCTGTGGGGCGCCCTGAGACGCAAGGGAGTCCCGGATAAAATCGTCAACCTCATCGAAGCGCAGTATGAGGCTTTCACGTGCAGAGTTCTGCATAACGGAGACTTGTCCGACCCTATACGGGTAGTCGCTGGTGTGAGACAAGGATGTATACTATCACCGCTACCGTTTCTCATCGTAATCGACGAGATCATGGTAGGTGCAATTGACCGTGTACCGAACCGTGGGCTGCTTTGGCAGCCTATCACCATGGAGCATCTCAACGACTTCGATTTGGCTGATGATGTTGCTCTACTAGCACAACGGCGCTCTGATATGCAGAGTAAGCTCAATGACCTAGCCGAACGCTCCTCTGCGGCGGGTCTCACCATCAACGTCAACAAGACCAAATCGTTGGATATCAACACGGGCAACAGGCAAGCAGTGGAGAAGGTCGAAATTTTCCAATATCTTGGCAGCCAAATAGCGTCGGACGGCGGGACCAAGAGCGACATAGGTGCACGAATCAAGAAGGCTAGGGCTGCCTTTGCGAGTTTACGAAACGTATGGAGATCCAACCAGATAAGTCAACGCACCAAAATCCGAATTTTCAACTCGAACGTGAAATCTGTGTTGTTATACGCCAGCGAGACGTGGTGTGTATCAGCGGAGAACACTCAAAAGCTGCAGGTCTTCATCAACCGATGCCTGCGGTATATAATTCGTGCCTGGTGGCCTCACAACTGGATCTCGAATGCCGAGCTCCATCGTCGATGTCATCAGAAGCCGATAGCAACAGAAATTCGAGAGCGAAAGTGGAGGTGGGTCGGCCACACACTTCGACGGGGCGGAAACGTAATCTGCAAGCAAGCGCTGGATTGGAATCCAGCAGGACATCGCAGCAGAGGCAGACCCAGGGGCTCATGGCGGCGGAGCCTCAATAAGGAAATTAAGCAAGTCGATAGAAATCTGACATGGGCCCAGGTCAAGACAAAAGCGAGCAGCCGCCCAGGATGGAAGTCTTTCACGTTGGCCCTTTGCACCGCTGGTGGTGCACAGGACCCTTAAGTAAGTAAGTAACAAAGCTCATGGAAATTATGAGTTGTACAATTTAGAATTTTTAAATGGCGTCCCAATGCGTATAATTTATGGACGACGCCTTGCGACATCTTTCTGAAGACACCAAACAATAGTTTTAACCTCACATATTTCTTAAATATGTTTAATACTCAGCAAAAGTTATGATCAAACAAAACAAAATTTAAAACTCGAACCAATTTCCGACCGATTGAAAGCTGTTTCATCTAAATCCGTCAAAAACTGATGAAATGGGAGTAAAATCTATTTTTTTGCAGAAAAGCTTAGGTACGTTGGGGAAAAGGATAAAATTTCACAGATTTCGGTAAAATAATCTTAGTGAGGACCAAAAATATCCATTAGTACCGTCCCAATGACGCGTTCATCAAGATAACATTTATAAATAGCATATTTTTAGCGATGGGCTCAATCTTAGATCCATAGGCCAGTATTAGAGCCATTTCCCCTATACATTGAAAAAAAAAAATTTCAATAAGAAGGAGCATAGAAAAAAAAATATGGTGGATTGTTTTTAATATAGCGTTTTTCATGGACGGCACCGTTTCGGATTTGCTAAAGGTGATTTCGATGGAACTATTTTTTTTATGTGTAGCACAGTCCTTTGATTTGTTTTCCGTCGATCTTGTTTTCCGTGCTGAGCACCAATGTGTAGCACAATTAATTAATCCTTGAAACATAATTATCACCTTCACTATACACAAAACAATCTTTTCGATTAGGAACTCTTCACAAACTACGTTGAAATTTGATTAAAGACGCAAGAAATTTTTCCCCTTCTACCGCGGCATGGATAATCATCAATACAAATATTTAAATAAATAATGAACCATATCCACTCGAACATCTCCCGTTTAACATTAACAACGTTGTATATGGATGGCCACTTAGGATTACACATAACTTGCCTTAATATTAACATAACAAAACTGATTAGTTATATATTTTTGTGATGTCCTGGCGGCTGAAAGTCTCGATAATAAAGAAAACTATAATGTGATGTCCTAGATAATGCATTTAGCATCCTAAATTTACAAAAATATTATGAATTAATATAGCTTAACAAATAATCAATCAATGGGTTCATAAGTATCAGATAGATAAAATCACACTTTAGGGGGATTAGTTCAAAATTTTGTACGACTTCCGACGCACAAATTACAAAATATGTTATTTTCAGCCAGATTCAGAAACATTTGCGGTTGTCCGACCACTGTGCTGAGGTGGAGGTAAATGAACCGCGAATTGCACCAGCTGCTGGGAGAACCACCCGTCGTCCACACCACACCACACAAATCGGGCGAATTCGGTGGGCTGGGCACATTGTAAGAATGTCGGACGATAGTTCCGTTAAAATGGTTCTCGATAACGAACCGACTGGAACGAGACGAAGAGGCATGCAGCCAGCAAGGTGGATTGACCAGGCGACCTGAGCAGACTGCAAAGTGAAGCCATGAATCGAGTGGAATGAAGACGACTTCTGTGTACAAAAAGGACAACCAGGCCTTAGTCTGACTGGTAAAGTAAGCATAAATAAAGGCAAAGAGCAGAGTTGTCGCCAATTGATGAACTGAACAATTTTGTATCTTCAGGGGAAAAATGAGCGCACAACGACTTCATTTATTTCCACTACTAGCGAGGTTTGCTATTTTCTATTGTGAAAATCACATGAATGATCAGCACTGAGTCAACATACTTCAATTTAAGTACTAGTCCTAGTTCATCCACGACATTGAGACTGAAATATGCACCAGCATACAACACCATTGATTAACGAGTAAATTTGTAGCAGCATCATTTTTGGATTGCCCCATATACGGCATCCCGATTGATACTAGAGCAGTGCCACAGCAAATCAGCAAACCTACCCTCCATCCTCCCGGACCCTTCCAGCCAATGCAGCCCCCACTGATTGGTAGTGAATGGACAACACCGCCAATGACACAATGAAGGCACTTGCTGTTTGTTTATGCTTACTGATTAAAATAAATTACCTTCATTACTCATGTGATCCGATCAATTTTTTATTCACCCAAGCCTCCACGAGTTCCTCGCCAACAACAACTGATCCGCAGTGTACCGCGTGTCACGCTTTCAATCTCAATCGCTTCCCAATGCAGTTCACAACCGGAGCGGAGCGGGTGAGGCGAGAGCCAACCTTCTGGTTGCAGCCAGCACAAATCGATTAGATCGATTGCTTGCTGCCCCGCTATCACCCGGGGAACTTTGAAGCCACGACACGAGGTCACTTTTTAGCACTGCACTTCAATTACTAACGACGACGGTGCGGCGGAGGACGGATCGTGCAGCATTGTATCCATCGGATGGATCCGTTCCGCAGCGTGACTTGCTGCCGCTCAATTGCAGGAAGAGGGGGATCAGCTAGCAAATTTGCATCTCAATCGAGTGCGAATGCGGGCGCGCGAGTGCGATCCCAAAGTGCATCAGCGCGAAAAATATATTTCTTTAATTTAAATCTTAATTTGATGTCGGGTTTCCTTTAACTTGACCGAGCGATCTGATCGGTTTTCCTTCAATCAAAGATAGCACACGGGCAAGCGGCATCAGTTGCTGCACTTTCTGTATTGAGCTGTGAGTGTGGTGCGAGAAAGATGCATGCAATTGACACATGGACGTGATTTTTGACACTTGTATCATTATTTCTAAACCGCTCACTGAACTGTCTGGGCGAGTGTGGATGTGTGTGTGCATCATTCCTGGCGGATTTGAACGTTGGCGTGATCAACGGGATCGTAGACCGGGCCTGGTTATAGGTCAGTGGGGTCAGTGCGGAAGAATGCTTGTTCTACATTACGGCGATGCATACGGTAACAAATCGTTCAATTGCTAACGATGCAATCAAATGCAGATTTACGCTACGACTAGAGGTGAACAATAATATCTGAGTGGACCTCATGTGATTGATGATCAATGATCGATGAACAATGCACAGTGGTCCAGAATGCAGACTTAGGTGGAATGATATGTTTTGAGCCTGACATTGAAACTTTAGACTAAAAATTTCTTCTACAAAGTTGTTCCTTATAGTTAGGCCCTCATTTTTATGACAATGAATTCTAGGGTGGTTCCTAATATCATTAAAATCAAAAATATAACTTTTTTGTTTGAATAAATTAAGGTATACATTCTTCGACAAAGTTATAGCTTAGCTAATTTCAAGCAACTTTGTCGGAAACAACTTGTTTGTATCTCTTAAATTGGCCGATTTAGAGCCATTTTCTTGAATTGAGTTATGGTGGCTCTAAAAAAAACAGTTGTTTTGCTATAGTTTTCTTATTTAGAATTTCTCAGCTAAGGTGTCTTCAAATAACTTTTAGATCTTAAGAAGGCGCATATTTTTGCTGCACAAAACTTGTAAATAATTTCGCCGATCAAGAGTTGTTCACGTTTTTATACTAAAAATATGGTTTTTTCAAATGTTAATATCTCTGGTTGGGTTGGGAAAAGCAAAAAAGAAAAGTTTTTTTAAGACATTTGAAAGGGCGTATGTTATTCTCAATAATATTAAAAAATTGGAGGTATGTTATTTTTTAAACTCGTATAAAATCAATTTCAATTTATAATATTTTAACTATAATTGGGTATATCTTTTTTATTAGAAGAGATACAGACAACAAATTTCGCTATAAACATTCGTCTTAAAGAGTTTTTAAAGTCTCTACAAGATGACCTTCATAAGAAATTTCAAATAAAAAAGTTATTGGCAAAAGATGGATTTCATAGGACTACTCAAATGACAAATTTAAATAAAATGTGCTATCACATTCGTCCAACTTGGGGACGATTTCTGCCGTTTTAGTCCAATTGGGAACACAGCGATTGCATTTTAGAGAAGACCACAAATCATTTTCTCATATGAACGCTATGAGACAGGTACAATTGCGTCATCTGCCGCTCGAAGGTAAATTTTTTTTTTTTTTTGTTTATTAATTTATTTGATAAGGCTCAACCGAATTAACTTTACAGAGCCGAGGATTCTTGGTCACTATACAATACATCTTAAAGCTATAGTCAAAAGGTACAACACAATAAACATCCAATCTTCCGCTATCCAAAAAGCCTCCTCCATCAGAACTGGAGCCGCTTCCAGTAGTTTCATTGTATAGCAAATTGTTGTACGCCAACGAGGGTCAGAGCGCGTCCATTGCAGCAATGGACGCAAAACGTGGTCAGCACTCACACACTCATCACGAAACGGTTGCTTTCCAAAGTCGACGACGCATCGACCGAAAGAACTGCTGATGAAGAACAATGAGGAGGACCACAAAATGGTTGCTGCCGAGAAAACAGACGATCGCGTAGCACACATCACACATCGAGGGTGGCCTGCTTTTGTCGACAGCCGAGTGAACACTGCTCGAAGGTAAATGCTTTGAACGAATTTGATTGCAAAGATTACATTCTCAGAAGAAAGGTGTGTGTATTTGCTAATTTTTCTATGCGTTGCTTCCACCTTCACTCAAGCGTAGCGCTATTGTATTTGTCGCTTGGATTCTGGCAAAGTTGCCAGTCTTCTTGATATTATGTCTTCGATTTTAGTCATGGTTAAGGTTGAATGTTGGAAGAGATGAGTTGGCAATACTAGGTTGATTAGTGTTCTCAAATATTGGAAAAGCGGAGAATTGGTTGATGCAAAAAGACAAGCTAGACAAGCATCAACGACAGTCCTTAATCGGAGGGAAACAACCGTGTCAAGAAGATTTCCCAGCAAGCCAGTCGAAGAGTTGACGGAAGACTGACCAGAGCTATGGCAATACGACGAACTCTATTTTCGAAAAATAACTTGCGTATGGCAGTGCGTAGAATGAATACGCTCGAAAGAAAGTAGTCCAAGGTTAGGCGAGAGATTACGAAGCAGAGCTGAACTCTACGAAGCTAGAATGTGTCTGGTGCAGGGAATTCAAAGACAGAAAGCAATATAAAGACTAAACGCTTGTGACGACTGGCACGATAAACTTTCTGCAACATAGCTTAATCGGAACGGATGAAGGAAAAAAAAAACTGTTGGCAAGTTTTGTTGCAACACTTGTTGACCACATAGCTTGATCGGAACGGAGAAATTACATAAAAAATTCCACAGTTTCTTACGTGCAGTGTAAAGACTGTACTCGAAAAAAATGCAACCGACAAAAATGATAACTAAAAATTTATTTGAAGTCGGATATTTTTGAAACTCTCAGGGAATAAATAAACACATATTAGCTATAGTTGTGCAAAATTGGTTTATTCAACCTCTTTTCCTAGGCTAAATGCCCGCACCTTGGACTTAACGCTACCCATCAAATCCTGTGCAAAACTTGCACCATCTTTCTTACACAACTTTCACCCACTCTTTCTTCAAATCCTTGTCATTTTTGAAGACCTTCCCTGTTTTCCGGAGCGTGCCCTTCATAATCGCCCAGAATTTTTCTATTGAGTTAAGTTCTGGCGAGTTTGGCGGATTTGCCTCCTTCGACACAAAAACAACATCGTTGGCTAGTACCACTCCATCACCGGTTTCGCGTAATGAAACGATGCCAGATCTCGCCAAAACAGAGACCGGAGAAAGGACAGCAGGTGCTGTTCGGTAGCGAGATCCCCACTCAGCTACAACCCTGGTCATCACTATCCGCAGCTAGCCACCACAATTGTCTGTCTGTGCAACCGCCGGCGGAGTTGTTTACGTCTGGGCTACTGTTCTGGACCCTTATGTACCACACCATGAGGATAGACGATATCGATCGACAAGCCATCTTATTGTTCTCATGTATTTCTGTAAGGCTAGGGTTAGGTAGTAGAAAGATCCAATGTGATCTAAATGGAGTAGAAGAGCGGACGATCACGACCGACGAGAGTGTCGACCTGGCTTGCCAGACCATCGACCATCGGGATCCGTGACGTCACGTCTCTCGCAACAGATCAGCTTCTCTGGATCTGTTGCATTGCTCTAAATCAAAACCGATCAGCAGTTGCGAACAGGTCATCGGACGGACCACTGGTTACGGTCATACGGTCGCGGTAAACCGTATATTTGTATTCCTTTGTGTAGTCTAGTTAGTTAAGTCGATTAATAAATGTAGTGTCCGTTAGTTTGGGTTTATAATAAATCATGCGTTTTGATATTGTGATTACGTGAGTGAGTTTTCTGGAATCAAGTGAAGAATTCCAACTATCAAGGGAGATTCGGAAGGACAAGTGCACACACTCGCCGTTAATTTCCTTTCGGCTGATTGACGGACAAATGATCGTTCCTGCTGCTGCATGCTTCTGTGTTGGGCCCCTGAAAATCAACTGCTATTGAAGGTGAGACGGTTCAAGGCACAACAGGTGCTTCATGAGGCATTTTTCTTTATATATTTGGCCGTTGATGGTGCCGGTCGTTATGTACGGCTTGCTGAATTTGCCGTACCCACAGATCGTCTGCCACACTAAGTACTTTTTGGCAACTTTGTCGACCTTCTTCATCCGAAACTTCTCTGGAACATCCAGGTCGTCCATCACAATGCATTTCGGCTGCACCAACCACTCGCGGTACAGCTTCCTGGCGCGGGATTTGGCCATCGTATTCTGTTTATTGGTTTGGTTAGGCGCCTTCCTTACCTTGAAGACATGAAGTCCGGCCCGCTTCATTGTCGGCTGGACGAATCAGACGGAAAACTTGACCTTCTTGACCTCGTCCCGATTCGAAAGGTTCGGATTACGCTTGAAGTAAACCCTCACCTTCCATGCGTTTACGGGGTCGGTCGTCTTCGCTTTTTTCCGCTGCCAGCTTACCGCTAGATCGTCTGGGTCTCTTTGAATGATTTTACCACACGGGACACGGTCGAATTGTCGATTCCAAACTGTTTCGCGATCCATCTGTGGGACTGGTCTGGATTTTTCACGACCGCTCCCATATTTTTTTGTCGCCATCTCGTTAACCACCTGACAGATTGTGACGAGATTTAAGGCTCTAGAAGCACAAATTAAAAAGATATGTCTCTGAATTTAGGGCAGCTAACTCAGCATACATTTATCAATTATTGGCTCAGTATTGGGCATATTTGGTTTAGTTTACAAAAAGTTAGAGCAAATTAAGCAAAACGCCTTGTTTGTGCAACACGTCGTATATATGTAAACCTACCCTACTGCCGATACACACATTCACATCAACAAGCAGATACCAATGATAACAATAAATTCATTTCAATAGCTTCACTGCCTCTGCCATGACGGCAAAGCAATTGGTGTTGTTTTATTTTATATCCGTAACACAACGTAGGGATCCCGCCCGTGTGCGATCACGCCTTTTTCTTAAAAACCTTACTTTCTTGTAATAAAATGAACATAACTTCTTGAAATTTTACTTATTTTTAGTCGTAATAAAGATCATTCATCTGCCACTAATGTTACTAAAATTCGTCAACTAGGTAAAAAGCTGAAAATCGAGCGTTTTACTAAAACAAATCAGCAGATACGAACCAGCCCAGGGCTGAAAGTCTCCTAAATAAATATATGAAAAAATCTAACTTCATACAGACTCCTCCAATAAAGACCAACATTATAGCAATCAATCAATTAACATCTGTTCAATCACCAGCCACAATTTAAAATAAAATACGTCTTTTCACCATGATTTAAAAAAAAAATCTTCTATCAATTTTGAGAAACACTATAAATCATCTCCACCATACGTTGTAAAGAAGGTTGCAGAGTGGTTCTATTTCTAATGACATTTTTTTTAGAATTTTTAACCGACCGTTACCGATTAAGTTGAAATGTTGCACAGTTGTTTGTTATTGCTCAACATGCCACTTTACACATTCGATGGAGGCGTGTTAAAAAAGTAAAAGTTAAAGGAGATCAGCAAAATGTAGCACATGCGATACGACAATGGAGTGATGCTCGTTAAGAAAATATCCGGAGATGGGCAATGTTTATTTTCCGCACTGGTGTTACGGTTTTTCTAAGACGCAACTAGGAACGCAAGATCATCATACAAACATAATGGCAGCTAACTCAGCATAAATCTATCAATTATTAGCTCAGTATTGAGCATATTTGGTTGAGGTTGCAAAAAAGTACCAAACATACCAAAAAATGAGCAAGGTGTTTTTTGCGGTTTTGAGTTATTATTTTTTAAGTGATCAAGTTATGGGTTTTCGCTCAGAACTCTCCTGTGTCCTTCATTTTTAATCTACCTTCTTCTTCTGATTTGCCTCTTCTTCTTATTCTTCTGATTTTTATAGTACGTCATCAACTGCCTACTCCACCTTTTCAGAACCTTGTTGCCTTGTTCATCATCGTTACATTTTTTTAACTCCTCTTCCTCTCCTGGCGCATCTTTCCTTCTTTCTTTTTCTATCTTTCGTTTCCGAACGTGCTTCCGGGGTTCCTTCGGTGTCTTCTCCACTACAGTTAACCATGTTTTATCCGACTTTTGTCCTCGAAGATTTTTGTTCCCGTACTAATAAAACTAATAAAAATAGCAAAACTAAAAATGAATATAATCAAAACGACCGAATTATTGGAAAACCTTTCATGATCGATGAAACATTGTTAATTTTGGCTGTCAGAAATTGCCATTTTCAGAGAAATTTTAGTTACAAAATTCGTGCAATTTTGCTTTAAGAAGCAAATGAATCATTTCATTGAGTTGTGTATTTTGATAACTTTATAGAACTTGCCAAATCGATTACTTAAGATTTATGATGCAAAAAAGTGAAAAAAAAACTGATTTTAGGATATTCTTGAAAAAAATCAAATTATATCTCTCTGGGGGGGAGGTAGCTCATCGATTCTTCCGGTTCGCCTCCTAGCATCGTGCTATAAGGTACCAGGCGATAACCAGGGTAGTTGATCGATAGCTCGATGACGTCATTTCGTTGGCGTCTGCAATGGGAAATTCTCATAGCAGGCGTTGACGATGGGACGTTGTCGAGTTGTCGAATAGCAACTATCGTGGTAACGCACCGATTACCCGTCGATCTGCCAAATTTGGAAAGATGTCTGCATTGAATTGTCTCATATAATAATATTCCGCCCACTATATCATAAGAAATTGCGAGTAGCTGAGTGGAATGGAGATAACTTAAGCACTGGGTACAGGACCAAGTCTCCCCTGGGTGGTGCCAGAAGATGAGCGCAATAGAATCATCAAGTTGCCATAAGGCACAAAATGAGACTATTGCATGGCTGGGTAGTCAAAGTCTTCCATTCGTTAGTCATTTCAGGTGGATTAGAACAGGTTTAGGTTTAGGGTGGGCGTTGGCCAGATTTGGATTTTTCAGATATAATCCTATTTAATACACTAGTAACCTCAACTTCTGTCACAATGTTTCATTGTGACTAATCAACACTCAATGCGGTAAATTTGAAAAAAGGGAACTTGGAGTGTAGAGCGCACTGCCCACTGGACGATTCTGAAGCCTGACCAAGTGAGTGGGTTACGGGGTTATTTATACGTACGTCATTTCCAAGTTATATACAGATACATTCATACCATTGGCATTTTGTATTTGAGATAAGACAGAGACAGGATGCGAAGGGCTCGCTTAAGGGGAGCGTAACCCATGTTATGGCTTCCATTTATTAAATAGTTCAGATAGGCTGGAAATGATAGGTTCATGGTGAGAAAATGTACCATATGGTGGCCGTTCACTGATCAAAATTAGATTAAAATCGTCAGGCCCTGCCCTGGAATAAGGGGATTGACGATGATTTGTCAAGTTTCATTTTGCATTTGCATATAATTGTATGTTTAGGTTTGCTTTTGTAATTGTAAGATAGATAGTTTGCCTCAATTGAAACATTGAGTTGTATAAACTTGACGAATCATACCTCTAAAATAGTAGTAGTTACAGTGCCGCATTATCGAACAACCACTGCCTGCAACTAATGTTGGAGGGGTCGACAAGGCTGATTACGGATCAAAACTAACATAACTCTAACACCGAAATGATTCCGAAACTAACACTCATTCATTGCACAACTAGTTTATTTATTTTCCTACTAATCTTTCTACACACTTAGTTTTTTTTCTACCGAGCTCGGCTGTGCGGGTCTCGGCGGGGAGGGTTTCGCTGAGATCTCGGCGGGAGTGACATTTGATTGAGGTCTCGGATAATGCCTTTTCTAATAATCTGCCTACGTTTCTTTTCTTTGTTATCTACTGTATCCCCTTTTTGTTTTTCTGCTCTTCTTTCCTCTTCTCTTCTTTTGTTTTGTTTGTTCACATATAACTAATACTAATATCTCCTTGTTTTCTCTCTAATTTGTCTACTACGTCCCACCATCACGATGAGAGATGAGCAACCGTACATGGTACACGCCATTAGACTGATGCAAAATTTGACTTTTTCGCTCTACAGTGCTTAAATGGTTTCAAATCGGATCCTGATTAGCCTCCCAAAGTTACAACTCATTTGGTTAGAAACAGACTTCGCACAAGTCATTTGAAGTTTACATGTAAATTACTATGGGAAATCTCAACTTTTTGTTCATTGCTTTCTAGTCTTTTTCCATATTGAGCTGCGAAACGGTTCGATAGCCATTCTTAAAGAAAATTTTTTCAGCTACAACTTTGCTGAGGATCGTTTCTATGTAAAACGAGACAGGAAAAAGGTATTAATTATTTAAGAGATTGGTAAACTTATGACATGATCAAGCAGCTGCTCTGTAGGCAACACTGTATTTTGCAGTGTGACATAGTAGCCATAATTTTTGTTGCCAGCTGAGCAGTTGATTGAGCATTATCATAAGACATCAGTGCATTGAACCATTGATAACTTTCGATTCTTACATTTAATCAAAAAGTGGTCTTGAGCAAAGTTGTAGCTGGGAAAATTTCCTACAAGTACAGTTGAAAGCTTTGGAAGCAGACCGATATGGTGAATTATTAGGTAGACATGAATAAACATTTTGGTTTTACCATAGTTATTCCCATTCAAACTTCAAATGGTTTGTGCCATCTCAGTTTCTCACCAAATGGGTTCAAATTTTGAGAGGTTAGCCAGGATCCGATTTGGAATCGTATTGTGGAGCGAAAAAGTCAAATTTTGCATCAGTCTAACGCTCATATACACTCCCAAAATAGAAGTAAATATATCACAGAGGCAACTAAAGATCCAGAAACACAAACCGATAACGCTGAAGATAATGAGCTGTGGTGATTTATATGACTATATAGTATTATTTATTTATACTAACCTAAACACAACGTGGGGTGAACCAAATCCAAACGGTCACTAACCAAAATAATAGACTTATCTTTTTTTCAGCAGGTGTAATTTCGTATAGTTCTGTTTCTCTCTTTTCAGCAAAACAACAACAAAAAAACCTCTATAACTCTTCTCCATTCTCTTAATCTCCTACTATCCCCTATAAAATGTATCGGAAACTAGTGGTACTGTCTGTGTAAACAGTAACAGGCCTGCTAGTGGAAGAAGATCGTTATGCTATACGGTCTAGTATAGGCCTACGGCCAGGTTTCAGTAGGTACACACTCGCTTAACGGCAGATTGGTTTACAGTGGTCGACCAGGGTGTGTGCTGATAAATTACAAAATTACAATTACATCATTATTTCATACATCAGCTATTACATTTTTTTTTTGCTGTGCACTACACCACCGGAGCCAGAAAAGTTCAACAATCCATCGTTGCTTATGCCTTTGTTGTCGTTTGGATCCAGGTTTTGCGAGGTAGGGAACGATTGTGCGTATTTCTCGCGTAACTTTTGAAAAGGGCCTATTTATAGCCTGAACAATACGTAAAGAGCAACTTGAAACATTGAACGTCGCGTGAAAGTGGAACTTAATGAAGGCCTAAGTACTTTTTCGTAGTTTTTAGTTTTCGGATTTGAAAGATCGTCGGTCACAGTGGCCTGCTTACTGAGCAGAAAAACGCGGTCGCAGGTCCTTACATATCAAAGAGATCTATGGTAAAATCGCTTGTGTATCGTGTATTTTGCGAAACTCGTTGTTGTCGTTGGTTTCGGGTTTGAATGGATACAAAAATTTGAGCAACGGTATTATGTGATATGAGGGGCTCGGTGGCCTTAGAGCAACCGTTTTTGCTTACTGAGCAGAACATCATGAGTCTAATCTCAAGCCTATCCACATTCAAGATTCGTCAATCGTTTTATTTGTTAATATGACTACATGGTAATAACAGCAACTTGGTGATTAAAAAGGTGCTCGTCTGCCTAGTGGCAAACGTTTTTGCTTACTGAGCAGAAGACCGTGGGTTAAGTCCCAAGCTCCTTCACGTTATATGATCGTTAGGACATCAATTCAGCTTATCGTTTACCAAAACGAACCCTGCTGCAAACGCAACCCTCTTATCCAACATCCCAGTGATTCCTCGTGGAAGTGCAGAGGTGTTCTCGGCTTCCATCAAAGCGAGTGTCATGTCAACACAATCCTTCCCATTCCTTTCTTGACCTGTGTTCGGGTGCGGCCGGCGCTGGTATTGCCTTATTTAAGATCACCAGTTTTTACACATTGAGGATGATTGCTAGTCCCAAGCATCGTCTATTGGTTCTCTGTGTAATTACAGCTGATCTGGCAATAACAGAGTAGCAACCGTGGGCGGTCAATCAAGCTCAAGCAAGCTCAAGCTCAAAAATCAAATTATATCTCTCTAGACTTATGATGAAGAAATTTAGTGCATTTAGTAATGTTAAATGAAATTCTTAGTTCTACAACTTTGTCCAAGACATTGAGCGAATTCACAAAACGGTTAATTTTTGTATTTTTTTTATTTGGTTGTTAGTTTGCAGTAACGTTCCTTTTGGCCGATAATGCCATTTTGCATCTTCATATCGCCATTTTGAATCCAGCCTTATTTTTGAAAAGGGCATTTAGGAAAATATCAAGCTTTTCTCGAGAAATTTTGTACTCGGAAACTGTTAGCCCGATCGGTTTGGTGTCTTGGGCAATATTGCAGATAATGAATAAGAGTATTTGAAAAAATATGCACCCTAAAAATTATTACCCAACTTTTTTTTTTAATAAATAAAATTTTAAAAACAGTTTTTCTCAAAAAAGGACTTTTTTGTATTTTTTTTATTTGTTGATATGTTTAAGGGAACAAAAATGCCAAGACGGAGAAATGATGGACAAGAAAATTACGATTTTTTATCAGTTTTTTCGAAAAATATCCAAAACTTGGTCCAATTACTGTTACGACTTTAAATAATGAAAGTACACAAAATTGACAGTGAAAAAACACAAGAGTAAAATTTTGCCTAGTCGCACCGATTTCAAGATGTAGATGTAGGATATTTTTCCAAAAAATTGATTTTTTTAAAAATCATAATTTTTTTGTCCATTATTCCACCATGACGTAGAGTGCAATAGATGGCATTTTTGTCCCCTAAAACATATCAACAAATACTTAAAACACAAAAAAATCTTTTTTGGGAAAAATTGTTTGTAAGATTTTATGTGAAATTTAAAAACAAAATGGATAATAATTTTTAAAGTGCATATTTTTTTCAAATAGTCCTATTTATTATCTGCAATATTGCTAAGGACACCAAACCGATCGGGTAAATAGTTTTCAAGTAAAAAATTTCTGAAGATAAGCTTAATATTTTTCTATATGCCCTTTTCAAAAATAAGGCTGGATTCAAAATGGCGATTTGAAGATACAAAATGGCATTGTCGGTCACAAGGAAAGTTTCTGCAAATTTTCAACCAAATCAAAAAATACATAAATAAACGGATTTGCGAATTCGTCGAATTATCTAAGTGTAATACCACCTTAATACAATTTCATATATGAGTTAAAATTAAGTGACCTAAGTTTTTGTGAAATTGAGTGAACGGGGCTCAAATTTGAGTCATATTCATTTGCCGTGAATTAATCCATGTATGGTGAGATCGGACCCTGCTTGCTAATTCATTGATTTTTGTTCTGAATGAATCGTTGGTAACCCAAGTAACCAACAAGCCGGTTAATTCGCCTTTTTGCAATGTAAGGCTGATACACGGCTAACATAGGGCACGTTAAGCTTTATATTAGACGCATATTAACCTTATATTGCTAAAAGGCAAATTAGCGGGCTTGTTGGCTACTTGGGAAGTGTCTACAGTTCCATGCGATACATTTTGGATCATGGCCCAAGTCAGAAACTATCTATTTCCCCGTGGTACCCGGAACATATCCGGATGTGTCCAATGTGATCCAAGTAATTAGATATGGCTCCTATTGATTTAGCAGCGGCAACTGGCTACTGCACTTCACATTTTTTAACACTTGGGATTAACTTAAGGCAACTATTGTAAAACGGTCTACACTGATTGACGACAAAAAAAAAAAAGAATGAATAGGTTAGTCTGTGAATCCGGAAGAGGGTTATTTAACTCAATTTAGAACCTCACCAATGCTCGTGATTTAGGTAAATACATCAATTTTAGACTTTCATTAAAATCTCGTTATTACTCGACAACTGGTTCTGTCACTACTCCAATCCACTATAAAACGCCAATTAATCCCCATTCAAAAACACAGTTTACCTTTAGTTCTCACTCTGGTAGCAACACAATCAACAACCAAAAAAAAATCACAATGAAGGTCACATTCCTGTTCTTCTTGCTTTCTGCCCTGGTCATGCTGAGCATTTTCCAAACAGCCGTGGAAGCCGCCCCACAATCTGAAGTTGATGTGGCTGGACCAAATGAGGAGGTAGACTCTATCACAGCAGGCGCCAAGGGTGGAGCTATGGGTGGAACCGATCAAAAGGGGCATGGAAAGGGCCACGGAAAAGGCAAAGGCAAGGGCAAAGGAAAGGAGCACGGAAAGGGCATGGGTATGGAAAATGGTCGTGGAAAAGGAATGGGCAAAGGTGAAGAAATGGGAAAGGGTAAAGGCAAAGGAAAGGGACAGGGTCAGCAAGCTGGACAGTAAATTGCTGTAGAAGAGGTTTTCTCGGTTGTTAGTATATGGTTTGAATAAAGAGAAGAAAAAAAACGACCACGCAAATCTGAGACACCTTGTTAGATATCACATGTTCTAAAATTAATTACAAATACGGTTACAACATCAAATCTCAGGTGACGTTGATATTTTGGGCCCTCTGTTGAAACTGACTGCTCTAATATACTTATAGAAATCAGCTCCACTAATTGACTTCATAATTTCAGTGCAGTTCACGGATCCTAACATTTCGTCTCAATAGCTATGGCTTTAATCAATTATATGAAAATTTTCCAGTACTTATTTGATTTTTGTTTATCTGATATGCACTTCGTTAAATTTACGCTGAACCAGTCTTGTAAGACGTCACCGTAGTCGACACATTTTCTG
This sequence comes from Ochlerotatus camptorhynchus, assembly GCF_037179485.1. Taxonomy (NCBI): domain Eukaryota; kingdom Metazoa; phylum Arthropoda; class Insecta; order Diptera; family Culicidae; genus Ochlerotatus; species Ochlerotatus camptorhynchus. The sequence goes on from NW_027040670.1 coordinate 1,685,293, forward strand.
TGATAATCGACTGCCTTTGCTTTCGACACTTGCAAAACAAGCTATCAAATTACTTGATTGACTTTGATCAATTCTCTTTATCGACTTTCTCTTTTGATAACCACAGCTTAATAAACAGATTTTGCGCTATTTCTGCCACAGAGTTTGATAAAGGAGGTTCTCATCTAGCATCCAGAATGACACACGAATCAAGGAATGTGTTTGCAGTTGAATTATTAACGAAAGAGAAAGTCGATGAAGAGAATCCATCAAAGTCACTTACACCCCTTTTATGTTGAACCCCTCATATGATAGGCCCTGTTATACGACACTGTCGCTGAAGACCGTCATGCCACTGTGAATTCTGAAAATCGGTACCATCATTGTCTAAGTAATAACACTTCTTATCAGAAATGGTTTAACACTTCTTATCAGAAATGGTTTAAAAAAAAAATCGAGCAATTGTAACGAAATCACACATGGTGATATGATAGTTATTTGATGTTTTTCTTTTTGCTCGAATGTTGTTCTACCGTTTGTGTTGTGTAATAGAAACAACGGTAGAGCATGAAGACCGGGTAACGGGTGTTCAATAAAAAATGAGAATTTTTTCAGTTTTTTTTTATCAAAGAATTCTGTATTTTTTATTAAAAAGATAATGTGTATTTTTCAAAAAAACGTCAATGAATATTGGAGAAGGGGCCCTGGTCAGCCTTACGACGGAATTTAGTCGCAATGTTCTCACAAGAGCGCTGGACGGCACTGAAATCATTCTCATTTTTTATTGAACACCCTTTACGAATGCAAACAGACTGTCACGCACGACAACGAAGCGAGTGTAGTAAAAAACGACAACAGTTTCAACCCCTGCACTGAACTAAGAATTCACTTGCACTGGATTCGGTCTTGAGTCAGTCGCTTCTAGTCAGTCCTTGCTCGTTATGTGACCTAATCTACTACTATGCACAGAATATGGGTAGTAACTTTTTGACTTCAAATGATCTTTATTTCCTGTATTTGCGTGGCTTATATGTTCGGCTGCCTTTCAGTTTATCCTTCATTCCTTCTACTGCTGTCAGTTCCAAGTCTACCTGCAGAGTCACTTAGAATTAACACTCGTTCAGTAATCTGTTGGTAAGTAAGGAAGGCAATTCTGTTTCTGTGGTGCTCGCGCGAGTGAATGAATTTTCCCATGCTAAGAGTCGAGAGTACAAGCGAGGAGTTTCATTGAGTCATACCTCCAGCGATGGTCCCCAGGTTAATTCAATGCGACGGATCTCGTCTTACAATGACCCAAAAATAGTTGGATAGCTTAAAACTGACCACTGCTAGCTCAACAATAGTAACATATTGTAGCCATAAGCTTCTAAGTATTAAAACAAATAGAACTACCGCTGTATGTATGTATGTATGTATGTATGTATGTATGTATGTAAGGTAGCCACCATCCCTTCAAGACTTGTCTTGTATGCAGCTCCCCTTAATAGCAAGATCAATTTGAGCTACCGATCTGAATTCACAATATCGCTGTATGAAGGGCCAAAAACGGAAGGGCGGACCCGTAAGCAGAGACACTTACGCGAAATCCACGGGAATACTGGATGGTTTGTTAAGAAGGGCGCGTCAATCGCCCTGAAACTGTGGAGTAGAATTCACACCACCACAATCGAATCGGTAGAATAAAGAAAATGATAGTGTTTATTTCCTCCTAGACTCCGGCTGTCATTCATACCATCGTCCAGTTTCAGTTTGAATGATACCCTGATGCTCCCTCCCAACCCAGTTTTTATTTATATAATGAAAATAATTGCAATGGAGAAATGAAATATATCAGAACATTAAAATATGACATAACGGCGCCGGTGGTGTAGTGGTAAGCGTGATTACCTCTCACCCCAGCAGGCCTGGGTTCAATCCCAGTCGGCGCCGCCAGGATGTTCTGAGGCATAACATCTCTGATCACGCCTTCCTTCGGATGGGAAGTAAAGCCGTTGGTCCCCGGTTCATGAGTTGATGGGTCGATAGGCAGGGTCCAGGTGTGGGAGCTGCCTTCCTGGCACGTCGGTAGCATTGGTGCTCAGCACGGAAAACAAGATCGACGGAAAAAACAAACCAAAGGAAAAACAAAAAAAATTTAAATATGACATAGTGAAAATGCATGTATATGGATAATATAGCTGCTACTGCAATGAAGAAGTATATTACATATAATAAGATGCAGCTCTAAACCTCCTCAGCTCACAATGGTAGGTGGATGTATAAGATATGTTTAGCAATTAATTATATTTTGCTCGAATGATACTAACAATAATGCTAAAAATTGTGATGAATAACTAACATGACGAGAAATATCCTGCTTAATAAATATATACATATAATATTATTTAATGTTGTTACTTCCTCTGCTTTATCAGCTTCATATTAATTTCGATGAATTGCTTGAGTATACTGAAATATTAAGCTAAAAGTAATTGTATATCATACAATGTATAATTTATACTATATATGTAGTGTAATGCAAAAAATAAAAAATAAATAAACAAGTTTTGTTAATCATTGGTCGTTGGTAGCATCTAGTCTAAAAAGGGTACCTGTATAATAATTATATGCATATAATATTCAGTATTGCTGTGCGTCCTCTGCTTCATCTGCTTAATTTTAATTTCGATGAGTAATACAGTACAATAAAAATACAATAGAGTGAACAATAAAATGCTGCCTTCCTTCTCCCATCCTCTAAATGCATTGTTATCAAGCAACATTTAGATAAATCAACGCCTAGCGCGCTCCAGAAACATTACAGGTTGTAAAACAATATAACGAAGAAGAGCTCTTACGTGAAATCCACGGGAATTTAAGAATCTGCTTCCAACGATACGCTCTAACAAATCGAATAACGCTATTCGCAATACTTATTAAACTTCCTACAGGATGGTTTGTTAAGAAGGGTGCGTCAATTTCACTGAAACTGTTGGAATAGAATTCACACCACCACAATCGAATCGGTAGGATAAAGAAAGTGATAGTGTTTATTCCCTCCTAGAATCCGGTTGTCAGTACATCGTCCAGTTCCAGGTCAAATGATACCTTAATGCTCCCTTCAAATCCAGTATTTATTTATATAATGTAATTATATGTAATGGAGAAAATTAAATACATCAGAACACTAATATATGAAACTCTAAAAATACATTTTATGGATAAAATAGTTGATAATCTGCAATAAACATAATAATTATTGTACATATGATAATATGCAGCTCTATATCTCGTCAGCTCACAATGGCAGATGGATGTAACACTTAAATATTAAGCTAATAGTAAAAGAATAAGTAATCCCCCGAAGAGTGCGATTGATGGCTCAGCCTACTCTGAAAGCCGAATCTTTGGTGTTGTCTCGCTATATTATTGAGAAAACGTTAAAAATGATAATATAATGATAATAAATATGAAAGATACGCAGTTTATTTTTAAATATAATATTAGAAATTAACATGCTATGTCATGTAATATACTAAAATAAGGTAAAATGTTATATAATGTGTATGAATTTAGAGTCACATAATGCAGTGCGATAATATTTTATACACAGTCACCTCTCCTCAACTAATGCGATATCAAATTATTGAACCATAAGTAAAATGAATTTCTTGACTTCTGTGATTGCTATTCTGTATGGGAATGTTGTTTTATAGCTCGATGATCCCTTCAATATCGAGTTGTAGAGAGTTCACTATGTTATAGAATTAGGAAGGGTATATAAACATATATATTTTAATAGCATGTAAACTGCAATAATAAAGTAGAGATTAGTGAAGTATAACCGAGCCGATATTAGGTGCCACGCCGCCAATAATAAATCTTCAAATGTCGAAAACTACAAACAACTACAAATGAACTAACTCATTCTGTCGCAGCTAATGATGATTCCTTTGAAACTCTGCTCTCATCTTCTAATTATTATCAGCTGATAAATAAAAGCATATGCAGTGTGATATGTATAAAAGAGTAAAAGTGTTCTATTTAAAAATATCTTTCCGTCTTTTGAAACCCCATAAATTTTTGAGAATAATTAATAAAAATTAATTAACGGGTGCAAAAAAACGGCATAGCAATGATACCTCCACCGTTGAGAAAAAATTACTACACACACCGCCACCGACCATTTTTAAATCAGCGCATACCTCTTACTGCAACCATGCCACCTCCTATGACAAGAAAATATAAAACTGTCTTATAGCTAATTTGTTTATTATTCAGTTCCAACCAGGATCGGGTATCCAGATTGGGTCTGCTTGTTTTCTGACAAAGGTCAGTTTGCTCGTTTGTTTATAAAACCTAGCACAGGTTGAGGTTCGGAATGACAGAAAACTCGGTTTCGCATGTTGGAACCAGTTCCAACCCCGATAATAAACGAATTCGCTATTGTCGATCTCTTTCATCGACCCATATAGAGTTCTCCAAGCGCAATCTCACAAACATCAAAATCCAATTATAAAAATGAAGAAGCAGAAGAAACACAAAGGTATCGCGACATCACAACTACTATCATTGTAGTGAAGTGTAGTTGTAACACCTTTGTGCATCTGGAGAACTCTATTCATTTGCAGTACAACCACAAACACATTTTCTCAGCCAATTCTTTCATACTCCCACGCATACTGCTGAAAGCTGTGAAGATGTAATTAAGTAGGGTGGATCGAAAAGGAATCTTGGAAGATTAAACAGAGAAAATTCAAGGCAAGTGGGTTATTACGAGAGTTGCAGTGACCCCCGTCACCAGTGAAGCGAGAAAAGTCACGTCGGCATGACGTGACCCTGTCCAAATCAAATGGAGGATGACGTCACCAAGACGTGACGCCCCTTACTTCACCAGCGACAAGGGTCCATGACACTCGTAATAACACCCTAGGAATAAATAGTAATAATTGAAATTTGACTTATCTGTACAGATGTTACTCTCTTTTCACCCTTAAACCGCATTATGCCGGAAACTCAACCTGTCTGCAGCTGTACGGCAGTGTCAGTGTAGTGCCGTATTTTTTTGAAGCATTTTTGAGCTTAAAAACCACTCCACTCGTCACAAACCTCGTATACGCAGTGTTGCCACATTTTTTTTCATTTTCAATCTGTATTTTCAGATTCAAAAATCTTTTTTATCTGTATCCGACAGACAAAAATCTGTAAAAAAAAATCTGTATTGTTTATTTAAACACTGTTTGGCGGTCGTTTACAATTTGACTAAATATTATCAAATTATTTCAAAATGTGGCCAAAAAGATAGCTCATTGCATTCAACGACCATGCAATTTACGCAAATAAAATACTTGTCCTTCTTATTGAAGCCCATCACCCATCCTTCATCAAGGGTTTCATTTACCGCTCATTTTCAATATAAACTTGTAATATATGTCCAATACACATATAACCAGTAATGCAATTATCAATAACTTGCATGCACAGAAACAAAATTCATTGGCAAAATTACTATATAGATGGTTTAAATTAAATACTCCCACACAGAAAAAAGTTGTTGAATATTACATCCAAATTGCTGCAACCAGGTCAATCCATCGGTTGTGTAATAGAACGTTCTACGATGTACATCGATTTTGCGAACAAAATTACATCCATTGATGTAATATTATATCTGCTTTTTGCTATTACATCATTATTTCGTACATCAGCTTGAATTACATTGATCTACATTACTTTTTTTTTTTGCTGTGCACCAATAGATTTGTGCAGAAACGAAATTCATTTAATTTTACTTATTTTTCTATCAAAACTACTATGTCGTTTGAGTAAGCATAGTAGTTTTGACAGAATGGTATTAAAATTATAGTCAGCTATACTGAAATCATGGTATATTTAACGGCATTAAGCGCAGTTATACTGAAAATAAGTGTTTTCTGCAAAATAGTATTCTTAACTATGGTCTTTGTTTCAGTGTGCAGTGGGAATGACTTGATGAAGACTGCACATTGTAGTCGAAATAAGTATCTGTCATGGATGCCAAAATTAATTTAGTGCAATTGCATGGCTTATTAAATTTTAATTTTTTATGTTAAACATCAATAAGGCTGTAATGAAATTAAAAATATATTATTTGTATATAATACAAACATATATTTTACTATTAAGTGAACAATGATCGTGCATGACATGGTATTTTATTTGGTGAACTGTGATAGGTAGAAATAAAAGTTAATGGATGAAAATTCAATTTCAATTTATGTATTGGTTATCAATATAAACACTGTATACAGCCGGGAAGATGTCCATTTTATGGAGTAAAACGAATCATCAAAAAGTTTAACAATTCAAACATCGCTCATCTAATAAAATGTCAGCAAAAACGGTAGATATAAAATTTCTGTTTGTTATTGTTATTATTTATACTATACAGCAATCGGCAGCTTATGCTGGTACAAAACCTTAGATTTAAAGTTCCCGAATCAGACAAGAAGCGATAAACTGAGCTAGAACATACCAGTTGTATTTTGTGATGAATGCTATGAATGCACCGAGGGTATCTGGATTGACGACTTCAAATTTCCCGTATCTCCTGTCATCAATGAAGACCTGCGGTTGCAGAATATTTGGTGAATTCTTCAAGAGCTGGTGTAAAGAGCAGAAGAATGTAATATGATTAAATTTTTAAGTTGATAAACTTCCACACTAACATACTACTACAAGAAGACTAGACAAGAATAGAACATACCTGTTGATGGATGCTGTCCACGGAAGGCAACTTGACCGATGGTTTTTAAATTCGGTGAGTCGATGTTTTCAAAGAGGCGGTGCTGCCAATGGCAACATGCAATTACACAATTGAGATGGATGCTGTCTACTGAGATTTCTTTGACCGATGCTTTCGTAGAGGCCATCTCTAAGATATTTACGATGAGAAGCTGCGATCACAGAATTGATTTTTGAGGAGTATACTAGTTGATAGAAATATTGGGTTGACTCAAATCTGTAATGAGTACACGGGAAAAAATCTGATTCCATTTTCATGAATAAAAAATCATGAAATGAAAAAACTTGCCATCCCATGAAATCGTAACAATGATTCATGATTTCGTCATGGAAATTCATGATTTCATAATGCAGTGGAATCAAGACCGCTACAAGCGTTACACGTACTTGGCAAACCGTCTTCATAAACCGCACTACATAGGTATGTCTTATACGCCTTTTGTCTTCCATCTTATACAAGTACTGATAGTCTAGTGGTGAAAGTATGGGTTTAGTGATCTCAAGGTTCTTGGTTCGAATCCAGTCTGATGCTTTATTTTATTCTTTTTACATTTTTTGGTTAAAAGTTAAACCCATGAATTTAGCTCATGATTTCAACTCGGATGATTCATGATTTTGGGAATATTTGCTGCGTTACGCAAAAGTTGCTCATGATATCATGAATATTATTCATGGTGTATTTTCATAACATGAAAATACGCTGTGTTCATGAAATCATGAGTCATTTTTCTCATTTCGGAGATCGGATTTTTTCCCGTGTAGAGGTGTGAAATAAGATTGAATATTATGTTAAAAAACTCAGTAACAACTCACGTTTAACTTTTTTATCACCGTTGCCAATTTATAAACAGTGTATTATACTTTAACGATAATAAAATTTCTTAATTATGGTGTGAATACATCGACTTGTTGAACTTAGATTTGAATTCCTTAGAAAGTTTCATCGTTTCTGCTCCACCTTTGCACCGGATCAGGCATTTTGCTCGGAGAATAGAATCCATTGTATTAGTATTGAGCCGATTCCTCACTTTAGTCTTGTTGAGATTGTATTGTGAAAATACTCGCTCTACCGCAGCAGATGAATGGGGAACAACCAGGAAGTTTGCAATGAACTTTCTCAGCACTGGGAATGCCAGCTTCCCGTCAGCTCGTCGACAGTTCAGAATTTTTCTCCAGCGCGTTTCTGTGTTGTCTTGCTCCTCCAAATTTATCTCCTCTCGAATGACGGCCAATCTCATCTGTTTGTATTGATTTTCGAGCTCCTGTTGGTTTCCGTCCTCAAAGAAATCCAGAAACTCCTCAAGAATCTGACTCAGGTCCCTCAATGTCCCTAGATTTCGGGGGTCGATGAGAGCTGATGTCTTCAAGACCGGATCGTCTAGATCAAATCTCTTCATAAGTTGATTGATAAGCTCAATGTAAAAATTGCAACAAATATCGTAAAATGTCTTCAATCTAGAGCCTTCAAGCGTACCAGCCTTGATCACAGCATCTGCAGCCGATCCTACATAAATCTCCTTTTATCTTTAAGATGCTTCTCAAAATCGGAAACACTCGACGGCGAAAAGGTGTTCACGTAACTTTCCTTGCAAATGTTGTCCAGAAGCATCACGCAAAGCGATTTTATCTCGCTGTACAAGTTTGGAAATTCAGGAGATTCTGATTGAAAAATCCGATTCACTTTATTTATAAGTGGCAACACGTATTCCAAAAACAGAAGCATTGGCTACGTCATTGGGTCTTTCAAATGACATAAAATACGGCTCGCTGTTGCGTTATTTTCGTTGCTGGATTGGAATGAAAAAAACATTGTAAGCACAGAATATCTTTCGATGGCTGGTGGCTGACGGGTGAAGAGCTTTTAGAGGCTTTAGCTCCAGAATGCTCTGGATCATCTCATATTCTTTTAATCGTTTTGGGCTACATGATAAGTAGCTATATATGTCTCTCATCAGCTGCTCGAGATAGGAAGGAAACTTCTCACAGGCGTAGCTTGCACACAGAGCGAGAGAATGGCACGTACATTTTATGATAATCAAATTAGGGCAGTCATTTTTAAACAATCTCATGACTGATTTTTCAGGACCCATCATAAAGAGTGTCCACGATGAAATTGCCACACACAAAATTGATTCGCAAAATTCGAGTTTTCATCCGATTGCCATCAAATTTTCAGGGATTGAGAAACAAACTATTAAACTTCATTTTACCATTTTACTCGTATTTTATTTACAGTCCATACGCAAATGTCCGCACCTTGGCCTTAACCCCGGCCATAAGATTCTGCACAACCTGTGAATCAACCGTTTTTTGCATGTAAACCCATACTTTCTTCAGTTCCTCGACTGTCTTCACTACCTTAGGTCGTTTAAGAAGGTGCTGCTTCATAATCGCCCAGTACTTCTCGATGGGGCGGAGCTCCGGAGTGTTGGGAGGGTTGAACATTTTCGGCACGAAATTGACCTTATCGTCCGCATACCACTTCAGCACGTCCTTGGAGTAGTGGCATGAGGCCAAATCCGGCCAGAAGATTGTTGGGACGTTGTGGGCCTTCAGGAGAGGAAGCAGCGGCTTCTGGAGGCACTCTTTTATGTACACCTATCCGTTCCTCGTGTCCTGGGTCACGAAAGGTGCACTCCGCTTCCCGCACGTGCAGATGGCTTGCCAAACCAGGAATTTCTTCGCAAATTTGGACATCTTCTGAGTGCGGACATGCTCCGGAACGCTGAACTTATCCTTGGCCGTGAAAAACAGGTTGCCGGGGATCTGTTTGAAGTCGGCCTTCACATATGTTTCGTCGTCCATGATGCACCATTCAACTTTCGTCAGCATGTTGAGGTACAACTTCCTGGCACGGGTTTTGGCGGACTTGTTCTGCTTCTCGTCGCGATTAGGGGCCTTTTGTACCTTGAACGTTCGAAGCCCAGCCTTAGTTTTGGCCTTCTGGACAAAACTTCGGCTTAGGTGCAGCTTCTTAGCCACATCCCTAACGGAGGCGTTCGGATTTCGGTTGAAGGCCCCAACTACGCGGTTGTGATTTTTGGTGTTGTACGGAATACTTTTTCCTTCACTTCTGGGCTTCCGATCGGTGGTCAACCGTTCCTCGAACCGCTTAATCACTCGCGATACCGTGGAATTCGCGATTCCCAACGATGCGAGAGATCTTTGTTCTCGTGATGAATGCGCAAGATTTTATCACGCACGAGCTGTTCTTTCGACTCCATTTCCGCGAGTTTTGATCACAGAACTTTAAAACTTGCAGGATGTAAATAATGCACTACGAACTAAATCCACCCAAATTTTCATTAAATTCTACCCAACGGTTAAAAAGTTAGAGCAATTTCATAGTGTGGCAATTTCATCGTGGACACCCTTTAACTGATACTCCATCAGAGGCAAACCCTTTCAGACGGTGCCTATAGTCGTCATCATCTTCCTCGAATTGCTTTACGATTGCTTGATAAATAGTCTTGTGGTCAGCAAGGTGCAATTCTACTGCCTTGTACAAGAAATCTCTGACCTGCTTAGGCAAAGAAAATGAACGACTGTTACCATTTTTATTAAACATTGATAAAACAATAACCTACCTTAAATGTCTCCCCTCCATCATCTTCGAGCATCCTTATAACAGCAGCCAACGTTTTGACAGCTCCAATGTCCGTTGACTCATCAATAATAAGAGAAAAATTTGAAATCTTCATCCTCCGCACCAGATCCTCATGCTGCACTTCGGCAAATACTCCGTTGACTACAGCTGCAACTTTGGTCCTGCCCAGCTTTATCTTCGTAAACACTTTCGATTGCGGATCCAACGATTTTATGACATCGGTCAATTTCTCCACTGCAGCGAAGGAAATGTTGTTTTCGATTGCCCATCCGCAGATTTTCATCTTGGCCTGAGTTACATTATTCTTTACGGTGAATTCATCGATCCTACAGCTAGAATCTGCCACAATTCTAGCAGAAGCCTCCTGATGTCGCTTGGTAATGAGATGCGACGACAAATTCGATTTACCACCTCTTGCAATGCTCAATTTTTCAAGGCAAATTTTGCACCACGCATATAAAGGATCGATTTCATAAGGTTCAAAGCAGGAGAATCCTTCTGAAGCAGTCCATTCAGGTTTGAATTTCTGGACGCTGGTCTTTTTCCCCTCTTTTCCCGTTTGCACCCGATCATCTGTCAACGTTCCAGGATCAGTATACTCTTGCAGGATCGGTGGGTCGTCTCCTTTTTTATCAAAAGAATTTTCAGAAGCAGGTTTTTCAATTTCAGAAAAAAAACAATTAAGTATATTTTTAAAAGATAACTCACAATAGAAACATGCATATAGTCCTTTAAAAATAACAGGAAATTTCTTAACTACTGCAAGCTCATTATGTTTTTTTTTTTAATTCTTTATTTAAGAGATTTTTAGCCTTAGGCTAGTTCATCTCTAGTCAGTTGTTGAGGTCTCAGAAGGAGAACCTCCTACGGAGTTGTTGGACATAGTAGGCTTAAAATGAGTTTCTCCTGACAATGCCTGGGGGGAACACCTTCATGAGGGCCAGAAGACTCATCCCATGTGATGCCCCTCCGGCTGCTGAGGCTGTAAGGTGACAGCTCTCCTGGCTCTTCACGAAGACGACAACAAGTTCAAAATAAATAACACAAAACTGAACGAGACGACACCGTGACGAGGTCCAAAGGCTCATCCCGTGCGGTGCCGTCCCGACAGTCAGAAGAAATTAAACATATAAACAAATGAACGAGTATACAAACGAATATAACAGCTATGGCTTTCCTAGATCTCATGGTATAGGTTAGCTTCCCTGAGGAAAACTAGCAGGGCGTCTGCAGCGGCTGAATCCTCTCCGAGTAGGTTCCGGATGCTGGAGGTGATCCCATAGGATTCCCTGAGGTCCTGGAATTCAGGACAGATGCAGAGGACGTGTTCAACAGTGGCCGGGAGATGGCAGATGGCACAGCTTTTGCGGAAGGGACCTCCGCCGCCGAAGTTATAGTAAAACCGACAGTGACCAGTCCTCAAAGCTCATTATGAGTCAATATCGAAGGGATCACAAGGTATACGTGACATATTACTGCAAATTTATTGACGATCTTTGATCTTTGACGAATCTTTGCATTATCAAGCAACTGATCTCAGTATCATGATGAAAAATCAAAATAATAAACATATGATTAGCATTTCTTAAAAGAAATCAAGATCAGAAAAGAAAAAAATATGTCTGAAATATTCCCTAATAACAAAAATACCATTCCGAACGATAACCTATATCATAGAGCTATCCCACAAATGGTTTAGATGATACCATGAACACGCAAAATAACCATACAAACATTTGTTCTTTACCAGAATATCAATACGCATAGTTTAAAAAAAAAAATGTAACACATCCATAATTCAGTATATTTCCACGCAATTAACAGATAACAACTTATAAAACCACATCTGGAACCTATTTTCAATCAATTCCTAAAAAAAACAAATTTTAGTAAATAATAGTTAGCAATTTATTCTACAGAAAGGAATACTTACAGACTTGTTTATGATTTGCTGTATTGCATCATATTGTTCTCTTAATAACACTATTTTAGCTGTTGTTGTTATTGACAGAATATCCCACCAAAAACACAATATTTCTCAGAACAGACTCAAAAACACATTCACTAAAAATGACATCAATCATGTTGTACAAGTTATCATAATTTTGTAAAATAATAGGATTAAATAATGGACTCTAGACAGGTATTGTTCTAGTCAGATTTGTCCAAATAAAACTATTAAAAACCATAATAGATAGTTGTTTGTAAATAGTTCATCATTAGATTTAACATAATTGTATACATAGAAACATTTTTGCAATTCCTCGTATTTGAAAAAAAAAAATCAAATGGATATTGAAAGTTTCCACGAAGATTTAACAACTCAAAATATCAATATGTTTCAGCCCTACATTGCTATTGCATGTTTGTCGTTTCTTACAATACTAGAAGAAATAGGTCACAGTAAGTCACTGAATAATTGAAACGTTTCCACCCCGAATTTTCACTTTTGGAATCCATATTCAAGGATGGAATTTTTACTCTTTTCCGGAATCCTTGAGGTCTTCAAAAACTATCTGAGTAATGGTGTAACCGACAAGCTAACATAACGATAGTTAATTACAATTACTATCTACGAAAACTTCTTCCGCGTAAAAGGATTCCTGCCTTAAACTGGATCAACGATCGATGAAATGAAAATGAAACAAACTGCTAAGATCAGATTTCTTATTCATACTTGCGTCGTTTAAGAAAATTAATTCACTCATCAATAGTATACTGCCCACAATCGCATATCACTCCCATCTTTGCTTGATTTCCTATCCATATGGGACTGATATGCGATTATGGACAGTATAGTCAGTCAAAAATTTCATAGCATTTTTTCCTCGCCATTGCAGTGCACATTAGTACATTGAATCTGATTTTAATGGGCAACCCTAATAAAAAAGACCATACCCGAACGATAATTCATATGATAGAACTATTCCTCAAATGGTTTGGACAACACCTTGAACTCTTCGTTAACCACAAAAATTATTTTTATTTTATTAGGAGCGACCGAAAATCCCTTGGCTATTTTTTTTCTTCCGGAACAATAAACTTCAATAAATACCTGGAGCGGGCGAGCTTTTGCTGACGGAACTACGATCCGGCTTTGCGAAGTAGGATTCAATAGTCCTACTTTTCATTATTCACTTTTTTTTTCTTTGTCTGCTCTCAATTTTTATTATCGACACTACTTCTTGAAAACGTGACCGGACTCTTTGTTCTGCTGTGTTTTTCTGCTTGGCTTTGATGTTCGCTGCTGAGTAATTATTTGATGCAACCAATTTAAATATTTACCTTATTTGACAAAACGCAGGTAATCTTTATTAAAAACAATCTGAATGAAGAAAAGAGACCTACTGCTGTCATGATTACCTGAGATGTGTCAAATAATGTAATATTTATACCGATTGCATCGAAGAATGCGCTGAACCAGAAGAACGCCGATCGAGAACAAGCCAATTGGACACCACGCCACAACGCTCACAGCAGAAAAACGGCAGAAAGAAAAAAATGATTGATCAAGTGAAATAGAGATTGCTAAAGTATGATTGTGTCAGTGATTTGTTTTCATCGGGAAAATTTTCTGCTATGAAGTTTTTTTTCCCGATGAAAACATTTTGCGTATACGTATACGTGACGTAGTGTGCGTACGATAAACGTCAGCAATCTCTATAGTATCCGTCTCGTTTCAATGACGTTTCATTGCAATTTTGCAATTTCATCCCACCCCTGATTAAAGGGATGTGTTATTTATACCACGATCAATAAATGCGATGGGAAAAAAGAATTTGCGATAAATCTGAAAAATCTGTATTTTTCCTAAAAATCTGTAATCTGTATATACAGAATTCTGTATCCAAAAATGCCAAAAAATCTGTATGATTACAGATAAATCTGTATATGTGGCATCACTGCGTATACGCAGTATGAAGCGGCACCACCACTCAGAAAAAAAACCCACTTCCACACTTCCTCGACACTACCACTGCAATCCAAATCGTGCTTTCACACACCAATCAAACCCGTCACAAGCAGGAAAGTTACCTTTTCACACCACTTTAAACTCTTCCTTTCTTCTTTCATTTATTAGGGTATACAGTATAAAAATCTATCGTTTATCACTTTTTTCGCTTTTTCTGTCCTATCTCAGACACACGTTCTTTTCTCCGATGTCAGTGCACTGCTGTGCACAAATCCTCCTGCGAATGTACATGTCATACTATCACTTGCGAAATTCGCACACTACTATTTTCAGTTCTTCTCTCTTGATCATGTAGCACGGGCATAGTACTCCATTTTAAAAATTTTTCCCTGCTTCGAAATCGCACTTATAATACTGTTAACAAAAAATGCATGCTCCATTTTCGTCTTTTCCAACACCATCCATCACAACGTTCACAAATGGAACTACTGCTGTACTCCTATAAGAATAAAGACATTTATTCTTACATGCATTTTATGGAAGCATTAAGCAATATTATTTTCTCCAAATAAATTTTTGAAACAAGAACCTGGTTTTAAGTATAGTTTACCCACTTTTCCTCTTTTTTAAAAAAGCTACATTTGAGTCAAATTAAGTCTTCGCAAAATACACAACATTTCATGCTTCTCAAAGAACTCAATTTTGTCTGGATGCAGTTGGTGTCAAGATGAGAACAAAAGCCTTCATTTTGTTCCAAAATAACTTGACAGTCTTAATTGTTATTATATATATATCAAAGTGTTTTTACATTGTTCCTACCTAGGAAATTCAGTATTTTAAACAGGTTTTCTATACCTGCATGTCAGTATAACAATTTACATCCTTAAACTAAAAACTTAAACTAAATCTTATCTGAGTATAAAGGGAATTAATCGTTGCAATTGAGTAAAACAGCAAAAACAGGTTATCTTCCATTTAATTCCACTTAATTAATGTTGGTATCCATGACAGATACGTATTCCGACTACAATGTGCAGTCTTCATTAGTGTCATTCTCACTAAAGAACTTATCAAAATCTAACTCCCTTAAGTACTCATCCCCTAGGTATAAAAGTCAAGATACACAAATTTTTAAGCGAGGGGATGACAAAAGTAAAACTTACGACTTGTGCCGCCATTATTGGCAGATTATCAAAGTTTAATTTTTTTTAAGAGGACGGTTCTGGTGTTGGAACCACGGTTTACTGTGGTTGATGAATTTTATCATATGCCTTTTTTGATACAGGGTGGATGTACTTTCCTGTTAAGGTGTGTTCCAATTATGGCTCATGGAATTCACGTATGCCATAATTTAAACACAACATAACAGGAAAATATAGCCAGAACTAATACAACTAACATAGTGCTAGGAATGTTAGATAGATTGTTAGTAGAGAAGTAATTATTCAACTCTGCAGATCACATTGGACGTTATTTTCTCTGCAACAACCCCCTTCAAATCCTATCAAAAAGCAACCCACCTGCATACCGACTACCAGCTGCCAGAAATCCGCTTTGAATGAAGAAATAAAATTCAACTTTAACCTAGGACACCTTAAAGTAGCCGCTTTACACTGGAACAACGGTCACAATCTTCTCGATCTGCATTCCGAGCAGGTCGATCGTCAGTGAAGGTGCTCTTTGCGAATCAACTTTCAACTTTAAAGCACTCTCACCGCCGGCATTCAACACGCAATTCCCCTCCACTCTGGAAAAAAAATAACAACGATGCATCGATTTATGTGAAGCGAACACTTAAAATCAATTTTGCTTCGATTGAAATCTGCTAACCAACCAACCATCTCGTTGTCGGCACCGCTACCGCCACCGGGCGCCCTACACTATCCCGTTCCTGAGCGATAATGCTAAACGTAAAGTGACAAATACATTTGCTGATATTGGATTGGATTCGATCCCCGCGACGACGACGACGACGACGATGACGGCAACGACTTAGGTCCTCCACCGGCGCAATATTGTTGCCAGTTTTATTAGCGTCAACAATTATCACTGGCCGGGCAGATAGTGTCGAACGTGTGCGATCGAGCATGAGTTTATCCCATAAAGTGCATCGCGGGCTACAAAGTTTAATGGAATGTGATTTTGAACCGCGATCGGTCGGTCCTTTTACGGACTTAAGACCGTGTTTTACAAGGTCCGATTGCTATGCGTGCTTTTCCGCGTGTCAATTAAACTCACATATTGGAGATCGGAGCGTGAATCTTTCGGTGCGAACCTTTCATTTTAGATAATTAACAGTTGAAAAATTAACAAGCTACCATATCACATGAAGCGAGGAGATTGTATCTCTCGTGTTTTGGCAAACAAATCGGCGTGGGCAGAAATTAGCTTGAAGTTATGACCCGTATGGTTTGATTTTGTAGTAATTAATGTCAATAGTGTTGGTATATGTCTTCGTAGATGGGGTCAGAGTGAGTCTAGATTTCCAGATTACTGTTAAACACTTTTCTGCTCCTACGATCTTTAAGACTTTAGCTGCAACTATATGGAATGTGGTAAAATTGTGATTTTTGATATATTAGCTGGTCATTGGCTCCGAGTGGTCACCAGATGGCCCATCGGAAATTCCAGAACATAAGTAGATTAAAGGGTGATACGGTCAAAATTTGGTCAATATCAACTTGCCGTATTTCTTTCAATTTTGCATTTAAAAAACCTGAACACCCCTCATTTTGAAGGTGTGTGTGTGTAGAATGTTGCTCCTATTTTGATTTTGGAATTTACTCTTCAGTTGTCAAAATGCCGTCCAAGCAAGAAGAGCAGCGTATCAAAATTTTGCTCGCGCATCGCGAAAATCCGAGCTACTCGCACGCAAAGTTGGCAAAATCGCTAAAAGTTGCCAAATCAACCGTTACAAATGTAATTAAAGTGTTTGGAGAACGTTTGTCGACAGCCAGGAAGTTTGGATCGGGGGGAAATCGAAAACCGGAAGCCGCTGAGACGACAAAGAGAGTTGCCGGTAGTTTCAAGCGAAACCCTAACCTCTCTCTCTGAGATGCCGCAAATAAGCTGGGTGTATCGTCTACAACCGTGCATCGAGCCAAAAAACGAGCCGGACTATCTACTTACAAGAAGGTAGTGACTCTAAATCGCGATGATAAACAAAATACGACGGCCAAAGCGCGATCCCGGAGGCTGTACACGACGATGCTGACGAAGTTTGACTGCGTGGTAATGGACGACGAAACCTACGTCAAAGCCAACTACAAGCAGCTTCCGGGACAGGAGTTTTATACGGCAAAAGGAAGGGGAAAGGTAGCAGATGTTTTCAAGCACATGAAACTGTCAAAGTTCGCAAAGAAATATCTGGTTTGGCAAGCCATCTGTACCTGTGGCTTGAAAAGCAGCATTTTCATAGCTTCCGGGACTGTCAACCAAGAAATTTACGTGAAAGAGTGTTTGAATAAACGTCTGCTGCCTTTCCTGAAGAAACACGGTTGTTCCGTACTGTTTTGGCCGGATTTGGCATCTTGCCATTACGGTAAAAAGGCCATGGAGTGGTACGCCGCCAACAACGTGCAGGTGGTTCCCAAGGACAAGAACCCTCCCAACACGCCAGAGCTCCGCCCAATTGAGAAATACTGGGCTATTGTCAAGCGGAACCTAAAGAAGACCAAAAAAACTGCTAAGGGCGAGCAGCAGTTCAAGGCAAACTGGCTTTCTGCGGCGAAGAAGGTGGACAAGGTGGCTGTACAAAATCTGATGGCAGGGGTCAAGCGTAAGGCCCGGCAATTCGGATTTGGAAAAGCGGAAGCCTAACTGAATATTTTTCCTGAATTTTATACTAATTGAACTTGAAAAAGAAATTTAATTTGATTTTTTAAATAAACGATTTCACCGATTTACACGCGTTTTCCCTTGACCAAATTTTGACCGTATCACCCTTTACTACGTAAATTTCATCAAAGTTGGTCATGACTTTTCTCTGCAACTATATGGAATAGATCTTCAAGTTGACGATGACAGGAGCACATATCGTGGTAGGGGTAAACAATAGTTGCCATTTCCAAACCTACGACTGGATGCCTTCCTTCAAATAACAACTGAAGTGCGGTAAAAAATCGATAGAACTGTTTCAAATTCAAACACATCGTTGGTACTTGAGCGGTTGGCTTTCATCTCTTTTTGCTAGTGGTGACGGGAGGGGGGACACCGTCACCATCCCTCTCCAAAGGCGGAGTTTGGTAAAGAGAGATGAAAAAACCGATTTGTACCTTCCTTGAAAAAGTTGTCCTAGCTCGCTATTCTACTATCTATATGCAATTTTCACACTGCCGCACTCTAACGGAACTATCAATTCTATGCTTTCATCTACTTCATCTATCGTATAAAAATTACCACTACAGTCTGTTATTTGAAATTAGCATCTTCAACTATGTAAATCGTTTTTTTTTTTTTTTTTTTTTCCTTTGGTTTGTTTTTTCCGTCGATCTTGTTTTCCGTGCTGAGCACCAATGCTACCGACGTGCCAGGAAGGCAGCTCCCACACCTGGACCCTACCTATCGACCTATCAACTCATGAACCGGGGACCAACGGCTTTACTTCCCATCCGAAGGAAGGCGTGATCAGAGATGTTATGCCTCAGAACATCCCGGCGGCGCCGACTGGGATTGTACCCAGGCCTGCTGGGGTGAGAGGCACTATGTAAATCGTTGACTTCACGCAGAAGTAATACTAAAACATATAGTCAATAGACGTTGCTTGAGACTAGCATTCATCCTCAATGTGTAAATACTGATGATCTAAAATTAGACAATACCAGCGCCGGTCACGTCCGAATGCTGGTCAAGAAAGGAATGGGTAGGAATATGTTGACGAAATACTTGCTTTAATGAAAGCCGAGAACACATCTGCACTGCTACGAGAAATCACTGGAATGTTGGATAAAAGTGTTGGGATTTTAGCAGGATTCGTTTTGGTAAACGATATGCTGAATTGATGTCCTAACGATTCAATAGCGAAAAGGAGCTTGGGTTTGAACCCACGGTCTTCTGCACAGTAAGCAAACTAGGTCACCGAGCTCTTTATATCACAAAACAATTACGATCAAGTTTCCGTTGAATTTGTGTTTACTATGTTTCGATCCCGGTGACGACCTCATCGACGATGACAACAACTGGTCTTGAGAAGAATTTGATATGGATATCCAATCAACACGTCTTTCCCAAAATTCAAATATTACTTCTTTAACGTACCAGTCTTTTAAACTGGATTTCATTATGCTCAGTAGTGTAAGAGGTCCACGATATTCTGCTCAGTAAGCAAAAATGGTCGCTCTAAGGTCATCGTGCCCCTTACATCACAAAAAGCTACGACCAACGATCGTTCATTATCGGTTACAAGTAGCTATTGCAATCAAATGAAATCCCCGAAAGTAGTTAACAATGTCTTCAGAACCGGGTCAGTCGTACATCATTTTTGTCTAAATATACGTGTTACTTTTCCCAGTCGTTCCACCAATTTCTATTATAACCGATTTTCTACAATAGAGGCCTGGATAGATCAACTCAGTAATGTAACGAGGCTTGGGTTTTAACCCATGATCTTCTACTCAATAATAAAAACGGTTCCCCTATAGCCACCGTGCTCCTTACATTACCACAATCTACGATCGACTTAACAAAAAGCTATTCAAATTAAGCGACGGCCCCGAAAACAGCCAACAATGTCTTCAAAACTGGATCACGCATACACCATTTCCGAAATTCATTTCTTAAACGATTCAACTTTTGATTATTAACTGCGCTTTATGCTCTCGGAGTCCAACGATGGTGGTTTATTCTGTTCCAGGGAGTTCACCCACGCTCACTTGTCCCATCTGCAAGAGCGATTGACTTCCTTTTCTAGAGCCGAGTACCGTTGACGGGCTTCGTTCTTGGCTCCTCTTGTTCTCGCCCGCTCTATCGCGGCTTTTGCTTCTCTACGCTCCTCAATCTTCCTCCAGGTTTCATCAGTGATCCACTCTTTCCTCTGGGTGCGCAGCTCACCCAGGTTGTTCTCGCTTGTTTCTATAAAGGCATTCTTGACGGCCGTCCATTGTTCTTCTACGCTACCACCTTCTGGAACGTCCGCAGCTCGAGTCTCAAGTTCTTCAACGAAACACCTTTTTACCGCTGGATCTTCACGTCGGCCTGTGTTGACTTTGTGCACTGGCCGATGGGCGAAGAGCGAAGCCCCGATCACCATGTCGTTATTGCCACACAATTCTGCAAACAGCTCACCGTTTTCGCTCATTTCGCCGAGACCATGGCGTCCCATGCCACGCTCATAGTCCGTGTTGTCGGAGCCGAGCTTTACATTGAAGTCGCCAGAGTAGATCTTGATGTCACCCTTTGGAACCTTATCCACGACGGCATTCAGTTGACTGTAAAAATTCTCCTTGTCCTGTTGCTCGGCAGCATCGGTTGGCGCATAACATTGGATTATGGTAAGGTTACGAACCCGTGTTCTAAATCTGGCAATGATTATCCTCTCATTAACAGGCTCCCACTTGATGAGCGCAGCACTTGCCTGGACGCTAAGTTGGAGAACAACTGTACGATGGCGGGGAGCGTTTTCACCTCGAATACCAGAGTATAGTAGTACCTGTCCCGACGGCAGTTTGTGTTCTCCAAAGTTTGGCCAACGAACTTCACTTAGTCCCAGGATTTCTAGCTTCATGCGTCGCGCCTCGTTGGCGAGTTGTGCCAGTTTACCCTGCTGGGCTACCGTCAATACATTCCATGATCCAATTCGTGTCCGTTGTTTTCCGCTAAAAGTCGTTGCCGTTAAATCAGTTCGATGCCTTTCTCTGTTTGTTTCTGTAACAATTGTAAAGGTTTCAGAGACAGTAGGTGGTTGGCCTAAGGTCTTCTATCCGCCAGGGAAGAGCATTTCTTATTCAACCGCTGGATGCCAGTCAGACGCTGTTTGAGCCGCACCTCCATGGTGAACAGACGCTCCGGTTGGCGAAGCATTTCCTCTATCGCCGTGCTATGGGTACCACACCAGTGTTCGTGTCGCACCTCCTCACTCTGCTATTGTCGGATTGACAACATTGCCCAGGCTACGCCAACCAGCTGTGCCATGTTGCAGCTGGAAGTCTTTTGTGATCATATGGCTCGTGGAGGCGTGAGGTAGGAACTTGTGAAGACCGGAGCTAGGTACATCGTTCCTTCCAGATTGTCACTCTGCATTTTGTAGCCCAAAATCGTGAAGTCGAAAGCTATTTCTGGTTATCAAAGCGAACATAGATAAATTGGCAGGTGATAAATATAAGCAAATATCACACTGATGTATTCTTTGTATCTCTTGCATTGAATAAACAAGATTTACATTTCATTGAATAAGAAAAGTTGATAGTTTGATTCTTTATTAAAGATTTTCTCGTCATGCATAGTCAACAACATTTAATTTGTACTTCTCAAAAGTGAATTTTATCAATTTAGGTTGTTTAAATTAATAATATTTGTGTGTTCCGTAGATATTGATAAGTGCTTTTTTGAAAATCACTAAAAATTGGAAATGCTCCCATATACCGAGCATCTAAAATATTTGGATTATTAAAAGATAGACCAAAATAAACATCTCCTCCAAATTTGGACCAAATCGAAAGTAATCAATGGCACTTGCCTCGGACACTTGGCAAGGAATAACCCATATATCGAAGCTAGAAAATCATAACATATTTAAAAGCCACACTAAACTTTAATTAGAGCTGAAATTATTTAAAACCAAAAACAAAAATTGCCTATTTGAAATATAAAGTCTCAACCAACTGTACCTTCTCAATTGAACCACATAAAAAAAAATACAAAAGATTTCTCCAGGTATGAAATTCAACACCCCGGATGACAAATGGAAAACGACTGCACGAACAATGACACCTTCCATCTTCTTACAACACTGTTGCCCGCGTGCAGTACTCTGAGCCTCGAACAAAAAATCAGAAAGAAGACAAAACTCCTACCTTTTACAATAAATTGCCCAAAATCGCCCGTTCGCCCCAAAAAGTATTCCCCAATAATAAATGAAATTTTAGATTGAAGTCATTAATTTGGATAAATTGGTTTCGGATTTATACCACTGTTGCGTCTCTCGCCCTCCTCTCGCTCCCCCTTGAGCTCTGAAGTCTCTTTCAAAGGACATCGCATCGCAACGCAGCTTGTTCAAATTTATTTCGATCAATTTATTTTCACTGCGCTTCTTTTCTCCGCAAGTTGAACTGACCGTTCCGTGCCAAGTCCAGTTGGTATTATATTCGGACTCACATGCGAGAGTGCCCCAAAATGACAACAGAATGTAAAAACATAAACTGTTTTGCATCATCCGCCGAGAGGAGATCTTCAACCCAAAAAAAATGCCACCTATGTCCCCTGTCCGAAACCCTTCCGCTTCGTCTCCTGTAGGAACAAAAAGGAGTGCGCACATCAGGATTTTCTTTCGCCGCAGTCGCCGAGAATTATTGGTGTGAAATTGCATAAAATAAATCAGACGATCTCGCATCTCGGTCTGCCCGGCTGGTTGGTGATCGCGCACTTTCGGGAGATGAGCTTCTCCTTTTGTGGCTTTGAAGTGTTATTGAAATTGTTGGGTGAAAATATTTTGATGCCATATAGCAATAAATGAGATATCAGCGTCATATAGTATGCGGAAAGTTCATGTTTCCCAATTTATATGACTTTATTGTATGATTTTTCATCAATTATTCGCGCCATTTCGGACGGATATTGCGGCGGAGTGACTTTTCTCATCTGGTTGCTTCTTTCACGGATGAGCCGTTGATGTTCCAGTGGAATTGCACTTTGGCAAAAAGTAAAACTGAAGGGAAAAGGACCACAAAACGTGATAATTATATCACACTGATATTAAACTGGCGAAATGCCGCTCGTTGATGGCACCAACAAAATGCAATTACTTCGTCGCATGGTTCGGTAAGATTGGTGTATTGCGGTAAAAGTGCAAATTTAAAATCAATAAAATTTTCGCCTTCATTTTCAGTTACAAGCACTACAATGTCCTGTTTAGGGTTACCAGACTGCTGGTCAGTGTGTATTGGATTATCTACGGTAAAAAAACTGGTTCAAGATTCCAAATCAAGGATATTTTAAAATTAAAAAACAAATTTTGGTAACCCTTGTTTCAGAGTCCATAGGATGTCCCGCTTCGTCACAAAGGCGTAAAAACAATCGACCATGCTTTGATAAAATCAACAAGATGCTGGCAATTGCAGCGTGGTGACAAAACATGAACTCTTTTAATTTCCCTACATAATGACCCATCAAATGATAACGCGCTATAAGCTCTGTAAACGCTGACTTGTCTCCTCGGCGCAAACAACATGTCCGGTGATTACCATTATTGAAAAGACACTATATCCCGCATGCATGAGGTTGTTGTCTTTATTTAGAGTGCGCCGGTTGGGAACATCGCCAGCAGTGGTGCATTGTGTGAAAATCAATTTATGAGAAATTAACATAACCTGTCTGACCGTGGTGATGGCGGTTGAATTAAATGGGTACAATTTCAGACGGTGAGAAAGTGTCATCCGTCATCTGAATTGAAACATCACGGTAGTCGGTGAAGGACAAACCAGATGAATCGTGAATGCTATTGGTTTCGGAGAAATATGGGAAAACACCTTTTCAAAGCAACAAACTCTGCTGAAGATTACAAAACATTCCACACGATGTCTCGGTGTCGGCAATCAAGTGAGATTATGGCGTTACAATGCGTTAGAAAGCAATTTTCTCTAGACCTGAATTTCTCAGAGGATTCCAGTACTTGCTTGAAGCTCACGAAATTTCTATTAAAATCTCAAAACTCCCTGAATTTTTTTTAAATTTTCAAGAACTTCCAAGATTATTTCAAGATATAACATAAACAAACAAAATTTATTTTTTTATTTAACCACCACCTCTGACATTTTAGCCATACAGACTGTTTAAAGTGACTTAATCCTATTCTTAAAAACTGGTCTACTTATATTAAAATCAAAAACGTCACACACATCATTAAACAGTCTGCAACATCTATCGAGAGGATTGTTATAATTGTGTGGAAATTGATGTTCCCGAGCAAGCAACTGCAGTCAATCTGATTACTAATCATGTCAAATATGAACATCCTCTGGAGAAAGACTCGGCGATTTGTTAGTGTTTGCAGTCCAATAAGCGCACATCTATGCTCGTACGGAGGTAAGCTATCTGGATTTGTCCATGGCAGACGTCGTAATGCAAACTTTATGAACTGTTTCTGAATTCTCTCGATGCGCAGTACATGAACAGCATGATATGGAGCCCAAATTTGTACTCCATATTCAAGAACACTGCGGACCATAGAGCAGTGCAGCGCTTTCAGGGCGTACACGTCGTCGAAATGTGCAGTATTGCGGCGCGAAAATTCTAGCATGGAGTTGGCCTTTGCAACTATCATGGATATGTGCTCGTTAAACCGTAGTTTGCTGTCCAAGATGAGCCCAAGATCCTTAATGGCATTGACCCTTTCCAGCGGCGATTGATTCATAGAGTAATCAGAAATGATCGGAGAGTGAGAGCGGGTAAGAGTAATCACTTTGCATTTGACAGCATTGGCTTGCATTCCATTCATCTGACACCAGGATGACAATCGCTCTATATCAGCTTGTAGTGCGCAACAATTCACGATCGATTTGATCACACGGTACAGCTTAAGATCATCCGCATATAGCAACTTACAGGAACTTAGCATATCACACACGTCGTTAATAAACAGAACGAAATTGAGAGGTCCTAGGTAGCTCCCTTGTGGAACCCCCGATGGTATATGGAATACCTCGGATCTGGAATCACGTACCTTAACGAAAGCCTTCCTGGATGATAAGTATAATTTCAACCAACAAACGATCCACGGTGGAAGACCAAGGCGGTTTAGCTTCATAATGGCTAGGTCGTGAGGGACTTCAAAAGCCTTAGAGAAGTCGATGTAAACGGAGTCCACTTGCTGACGCTTCTCGATGCTACCTATAAGAGTGTTCGTGTAAGTCATCAAGTAAAAATAACAAATTCATGCACACTAGCACCGCGTAGTGAGAAAAATCTGACCTTCTGTAAACCAACCAGTTAGTATTGATCCACTGAACAACTTCGCCCAATACAGTAACTTTCTATATGGCAAGGACTTCAAGATATAGCACAAACAAGGAAATCATAAATTCAAGCACACTAGCACCACGTAGTTAGAAAATTCCGAACTTCTGTCCACCTACCATTAGGTCTTGATCTAATGAACAACTTCGCCAGAGGCAGCAACTTTCTAGATGGCAAGGATTTTAATATATAACACAAACAACGATATCACAAATTATTGCCGCGTAGTGATACAATTTCGAACTTCTGTCCACTAACGATAAGGTCTTGATCCACTGAACAACTTCGCTGAAAAAAATCAACTCTTCTTAGATGGCAAGGATTTTAAGATATCACACAAGCAAAGATATAACAAATTCATGTATACTAGCGCCCCGTAGTGAGAAAATTCCAAACTTCTACCAACCAACGAAAAGGTCTTGATTCACTGAACAACTTCGCCGGAGAAAGTAACCTGTGACATGTGCGTACCACATGTCATTGCTATTTTTCTATCATGCACTTTTAGCAGACCACACTTGTGGGAATATGCTACGTAGCTAAATCACACCCAGCATTGAACCTTCAAATCAATGCTTGTTCAAACCTACTCAGCATTTATGACGACAAATAAAGGTGTCGTATGATATAGCATTATATACTCGGTGCATCAAGTGTCTCCAACAACTCTATATGAAAAATAGGAATCAGAATAAATCAATTACTTTTCAACCTTCAAACGTGACGTTTCGTGGTTAGGTCCGGGAACCAGGACCCAACATGGCTACCTGTAGACAGGCTAAACTTATATAAGTGAAATGGGTGTTCTCATAGGCATAGTTTAAAGTGTCTGCCTTCTCCGTGAAAGGAAAAAAAAAACTGAGCCAGTGACCAGTGAGCTAGAATGCCACTTCGTGTGCAGTGAAGAGAAAAATTCGCGGTTGCGTTAGCGAAATGGGAAACAAAAAATCATCGCCAAAAGTGGAAAATAATGGTGATAAAGACACCACCATAATTAATAATCAAGAGTTCCATATGGAACTGCACGAGGACCACTCGGTGAAGCTATGGTATATTACCATACTTCTCACAATTCAAATGCTTCTGGTAGCATATAAAATGCTACAGAAAAACATTAAGAAAAAAAACCATGAAGAGATTATCCAAATCAATGGCAAGCGTGGACAATGTCTAAAATTGGAATTTTAACGGATGAACAGCAAATCGCAAAAGTGATCTATAAAAACTAGCGAAGTGAGTGATCAAAATAAACTCTCAAAGTGTACAAAACTATTTTTTTTTTGCTTTCAAAAAATGCAATTTACAACGAACATGTTCTACTACCCTCCATCATCAGCAGCAGCAACGGGCTGCTCATAGCAACAGCAACAGAGATGAAATCGCCAGGTACAAGTAATAATTGGAAATGAAGAATTCATTAAATATGTATATACATAATTATATTTTTATATTTCATTTGTAAGTAATAACAAATATCATGCATCATTCTGCAAATGGGCATTGAAGAGATAAAATTTGAATTAGATAGGCAAACTGCTGACTTGAATAATATATTAATAAATTTTAGTAAAGCTCCAAATAGAGGGTATAGCAAACAGTTTTTATTAAAGAAGTTACGAAAAGCAGAGGTACATTACAAATCAATAAATAGCCTTCTTTCTCAGAACGAATGTAAATTTACACATGCAGAACTTACATTCTATATTAAAGGAGCAAAGCAAAAATATGGTAACATTATTCAAATTATAAATGAAAAACTAGTGTATGCAAAAGACCAGGCATCGAGTTTTAAATCAATTGCTTTGGCAATTACATTTTTCATTAAATTAAAATCTAAATTTGTTCGAAAAGGAAATATGGCTAGTCAACTTGAATTAGCTAAAATCATTTCATCGTTAGTACCTCAGTACGACGGTGAAAGTGAAAAATTGCTCAGTGTAGTAGATGCGCTACGCGCAGTCAACACTTTCATTAATGATGCAAACAAGCAAATGGGTATACAAGTAATATTATCAAGGCTTTCAGGTAAAGCCAGAACAGCAATTGGCCAAAGCCCGCAAAATGTTCAAGAGATAATCAATGCTCTTGAACAGAGATGCAAAGCAACCGATACACCGGAAGTGTTAATGGCTAAGCTGAACTCCATAAAACAAAATGGAGAATTATCCAAATTTACTGAGTCAATAGATAAGTTAACGATGCAGTTGGAAAATGCGTATATCAGCGAGAACATCCCAGCTGTAACAGCTTCAAAAATGGCTGTCTCTGCTGGAGTAAAGGCTTTAACTAATGGTATAAAGCATCAAGAGTCAAAGTTATTATTAAAAGCTGGACAATTTTCATCAATGTCCTCAGCTATTCAAAAAGTGCTGGAAAACGAACCAGGTACCAGCCAAACAGCACAAATATTTGTCACAAAACCAGCCAAATACAATGGTAGAAATTACAATCAGTCAAACAACAGAGGAGGAAACCGTGGCAGAGGCCGTTTTTTCTCCAATAACCAATATCGAAACAATAATCGATGGCAAGGACAAGCAAACTCATATCATCCCACGAACAACTATAATCAAAGAGGACGTGGAGGAAACCGGGGTAGAAATGGTCACATATACTACCAACAGCAAATGGTCCCAGAAGGGTTACATCCAAACATACCTACAGCCCAGTGCCACCGGTACAAAATCAAACAAATATCCACCCTTTAGGCCAACAGACAAATGTCCACCCTTTAGGCCAACCATTCAGGCAGCATACGCCATAAACGTATCTGCCTCTAATTTCGTGTGCGTGTTAATTGAGGCGTCGGGCACACATTGCTCCTTGATGGTAGACTGTGGATCCGACATATCAATCATCAAAGCACATAGAATAAAGCAATCTCAAATTTACTTTCCGAACAATAAATGCAACGTTACTGGTATTGGAAGTGGAACAATATCCACTTTAGGCGATACTTATACAAATATTCAGATTGAAGATTCAACTCTCCCTCAAAATTTCCATATAGTGGAAGATAGTTTTTCTATACCCACGGATGGAATTTTGGGAAGAGACTTTTTGTGTAAATACAGATGTACAATTGACTATGATTCATATTTATTATCAATAAAATTAGATAATAATTCAATTGCAATACCAATTACAAACCAGCTGGGAGGAAATTATATAATTCCACCCAGATGTGAAATTATAAGGCGAATTAATATAGTACATAAAATTGAAGAGAGTGTTACCATTGCAGAAGAAATACAACCCGGGGTATTTTGTGCAAATGGTGTAGTAGACACTCAAAATAAATATATGAAAATAATAAATACTACGGACGAGATGAAAAGTATATCATTTAAATTTATACCTAAGTTGATACCATTACAAGACTACGTAATATATACTGCAGCTAAGGCAATGCACAAAGATGATAAAAGAAATGAAACATTATTAAATGAATTAAACTTGGATCAATCAATTGATTCAAATATAAACCCAAAACTTAAAAAATTATGTAAAGAATTTAATGATATTTTTGCTCTTAAAAATGATGTTTTAACAGCAAACAACTTTTACAAACAAAAAATTTCCCTTCATCATTCCCATCCGGTATATATAAAAAATTATCGGACGCCGGAATCTCAGAAAGATGAAATAGACAGGCAAATTAAAAAGATGTTAAATGATAAAGTAATTCAACATTCCACATCACCCTACAATAACCCAATACTTTTGGTTCCGAAAAAATCAGATGCAAATAAAAAATGGCGGCTGGTTATAGACTTCCGCCAGCTAAATAAAAAAATATCCCCTGACAAATTTCCTTTACCAAGAATTGATGAAATTCTTGATCATTTGGGTCGAGCAAAGTACTTTTCAACGCTCGACCTCATGTCAGGATTTCATCAGATTCCTTTAACAAACGAAAGCAAGAAATATACTGCTTTCTCTTCAATCAACGGACATTATGAGTTTAACAGATTGCCATTTGGGTTGAACGTCAGCCCAAATAGCTTTCAGAGGATGATGTCGATAGCTTTATGCGGACTTCCTCCTCAATGTGCATTTTTATACATCGATGACATCATAGTCATCGGTTGTTCAATAAATCATCATCTTGCAAATCTTCGTGAAGTTTTCAATTGCTTAAGAAAGTATAATCTTAAGCTTAACCCTACAAAATGTAATTTCTTTAAAAGTGATGTGACCTATTTAGGGCATCACATATCAAATATTGGGATTCAACCAGATAAAACTAAGTATTCAATTATCGAAAAATGCCCCGTCCCAAATAACCCTGATGAGATACGTCGATTCGTTGCTTTTTGCAACTATTATCGACGATTTATACCAAATTTTGCAAATATTTGTAATCCATTAAATAAGCTTCTTAGAAAGAATGAGAAATTTGTATGGAATGTTGAATGTCAAAACGCTTTCGATACACTGAAGAAATGCCTAATATCACCAACGTTCTTCAGTTTCCCGATTTTCACAAACCATTCATTCTAACCACAGATGCCTCAAAGTTGGCTTGTGGTGCTGTACTTGCTCAATTGCACGATGGAGTAGAAAAGCCAATTGCGTTTGCCAGTAAGGCATTTACCAAAGGTGAATCTCATAAATCAACAATTGAACAGGAATTAACAGCAATTCATTGGGCAGTGTTACATTTCCGTCCGTATTTGTATGGACGTAAATTTTTGATAAAAACGGACCATTGTCCATTAATTTACCTCTTTTCAATGAAGAATCCCACTTCAAAGCTCACACGAATGAGATGGGATCTAGAAGAATACGACTTTTCAATCGAATATATCAATGGAAAATCAAACGTCGTTGCTGATGCGTTTTCTCGCATTCAGCTAGACATGAATGAATTAAAACAAATGTACGCCATTACAAGATCAATGTCAAAAAATGCAGCAAATCCACCAATTAATGAGCCTCGAGTACAAAAGCTTGATCAACTTAATGTATTTGAAGCACTTAATAACGGCGATGCTTATAAGTTACCTAAATTATCATTCGTAAAATACTTACAATCATCAATGCTTACTATGATACTGTCTAAGAAAAACTACAATCCGAGACTAACTCTAGCGTTAGATCTCAAATGGACAAATGAAAAACAAAAACAAAATGCATTAGAGCAAATATTTAAAACACTGGAGCATGCAATTCAAGAAGTTGACATTTTAAGGCTGGCCAGCCACAAGAAAAATGAAAATCAAAATGAAAATAATAATAAAATTATAGCAATTGCAAACAATGATTTAATTTTTCAATATATTGACATGAATATGTTCAAAGATATTGGTAACGCGATCCTTAGGGATGCTACCGTAATGATTTATGAAAGGCCAAAAATAGTGACAAGTGAAGATGACACATTAGGAATTCTGAAACTTTATCATGAAAATCCTACCGGAGGACATTTAGGTACCAACCGGTTGTATAGAAAACTTAAAACACTGTATACGTGGCATAATATGAAAAAACGTATAACCGACTAAGTAAAAGGATGTATTTCATGCAAAATAAACAAGCACTATCCCAAAGTAAAAACAGAATTTGTTCAGACAACTACACCAACAAAAGCATTCGACATATTATCTATTGAAACTGTTGGACCGTTCACCTATTCAAACAAAGGAAATCGCTACGCTGTAACACTGCAATGCGACCTTTCTAAATTTATAATTATACTCCCTGTACCAGATAAATCTGCAACTACAATTGCAAAAGCAGTAACAGAAAATTGTATTTTATTATTTGGACCAGTATCCTCGATAAAAACTGATCAAGGTACTGAATACAAGGGCGTTTTCGATGAAGTTTGTAAACTCCTTTAAATAACACATACATGTGCCACTGCATACCATCCTCAAACTATTGGATCATTGGAGAGAAGCCACAAAACTTTAAACGAGTATTTGAGGATTTTCACCAATGATACGAAAACGGATTGGGACGACTGGCTACCATATTTTAGTTTCAGTTTCAACACAACACCATGTCTAGAACATGGATATACCCCATTTGAGCTAGTATTTGGTAAATCAGCAAATTTATTTGAAATGTTGCGTGGCAATAAAATAGAACCACTATATAATTATCAGGCATATGAAAAAGAGTTGAAATTCAAATTACAAGTTGCACATTCAAAAGTACGTGATGCAATAATAAAAGAAAAAACAAATATAACTTAGCAACTCAATTTAGAAATAAATCCTACATCTCTTAAGATAGGTGATATAGTTTATCTAAAACTTGAAAACAGACAAAAATTAGACCCGGTATATTCAGGACCACATACGATTTATTTATTATTTGTCGTCAATCAGTGTAGACCGTTTTACAATTGTTGTCTTAAGTGCTATTTTTACAATTTTGTCTTTGTTTATATTTTTTATAATATGTCTTAAGAAAAAGTTAAAACATTACTTCTAGTTGACGTTATGCGACGAATTAAAATATTGCTTTAATTTAGTTTTTGTCATTGTAAAGTCAATGTTATCGCAGTGCTTATTATATGTATCCATCATTTGGTTCAAGGGTCCAAATTTGGCATAATTCGTACGATGACGATTTGTAGCAAATATATTTCTGTTTCGTAAATGCCTAGATGGTGTATATAAATTTAAGGATGACAATAGTTCTATTGAATCAATTCGATGTGATACGATATCGTTTACGAAAGAAATCATAGCAAATTCACGACGTTCTTTTAATGTTTGGATATTTATGAGCATACACCGAGCTGTGTAAGATGGCAGAGGAAATACAGTCCAACCTAACTTGCGGAGTGCATACAATAGAAACTGCTTTTGAACGGACTCTATTCTTTCTTCGTGTGTGATTGAAAAAGGTGACCAAACTATGCTGCAATATTCTAATATCGATCTTACATAAGCAATGTACAATGTTTTTATCGTATACGGATCGTGAAAGTTATAGCAGAAACGTTTTATGAAACCAAGCATGTTGTTAGCTCTGTTAATAATTGTGTTATAATGATCGGTGAAAGTAAGTTTTGAGTCCAAAATAACACCTAGATCCCTGACTCTATCACATTTTTCTACGATCTGGTTTCCTAAAGTGACTGTTATATCGGGTAGCTTTTGTTTTCTACTAATGGTAATGGAGTTACATTTTTTTTATATTTAATTGTAGCAGGCTTTTTTGACACCAAGTATGGAATATTTGAATTTCCTCTTTGAATGTGATGATGTCTTTGGCATCTTTTATTTCCAAAAAAAGTTTAATGTCGTCAGCATATATTAAAACTTTCAATTTCTTAATAATGAAAGATATGTCATTGACGAAGAGAATAAATAAAAGTGGTCCTAAATGGGAGCCTTGAGGAACTCCAGAAGTGACATCCACGGGATTTGATATCTTTCCTTTGTATTTTACTATTTGATGACGGTCAGTTAAATATGATTCAAGCCACTTGAGGAGTGCGTAATGAATTCCCATTTTTTGAAGTTTAAAAAGAAGCATGGGTATGTCAATTCGATCAAACGCTTTACTGAAATCTGTATACAACACTTCTACATGGTTTCCGTTATCCATTGCATTCAAGGAATAATTAATTAATTCGAGCAAATTCGTAGTTGTTGAACGGCCTTTAAAGAAGCCATGTTGCATAGTAGTTATTCTGTTTTTAATTTGAAGAAAGAGTTGTTCATTTACAATCGCCTCGAAAAGTTTCGGAATGCAAGAGATAATAGCTATACCACGATAATTACGTATGTCGGATTTTTTACCCGATTTAAAGATAGGCACTAAAAACGAGTTTTTCCATATTTTAGGGAAGTTTCCGGATTCCAGTGACATATTGAAAATCCAAAATAATGGAGCAGTAAGTTCAATTGCTAAAGTTTTCATAAAAACTGGCGGAACACCGTCAGGGCCAGGACCTTTAGATGCATCTAAATTGTTTAAACCCTTTAAGATATCATGAACCTTGATTTGACTTACGCTGATGTCACTTGAAAATTCTGGATATGATTCAAAATATTCACGGTCACGGTCCTCTTCTGAAAACGTAGTATATATTTCTTGGAAGAAATTTGCAAACAAACAGGATTAACAAATAGCAATGCAATAATATCAAATAACAATAACCAGCAACAACTTCAGGTTCACAAAACTCGACTTACAAAATCTAATTCTTGTTAAAAATAGGATGAATTTGTATAAACCATATTCAATTACAGAAAACACCGTTCTTTCTTAAAAGGAGGAAGGGGTGCTTTATAAAAACAAAAAAAACACAAAATATAGATACATGTATAATAATTAAACTGTGAGAGGCATTTGAAGCAAAACCGAATCAGTTACATTTTTCCTTTTGGCCCGTAGGGGAATGGTGTGACATGTGCGTACCACATGTCATTGCTATTTTTCTATCATGCACTTTTAGCAGACCACACTTGTGGGAATATGCTGCGTAGCTAAATCACACCCAGCATTGAACCTTCAGTTCAATGCTTGTTCAAACCTACTCAGCATTTATGACGACAAATAAAGGTGTCGTATGATATAGCATTATATACTCGGTGCATCAAGTGTCTCCAACTTAGACTCTATATGAAAAATAGGAATCAGAATAAATCAATTACTTTTCAACCTTCAAACGTGACGTGTCGTGGTTAGTAAAAGATATCACGGTCATGAGTCCGGGAACCAGGACCCAACAAACCTCCTAGATGGCAAGGATTTCAAGATATCACAAAAACACGGAAATCAGTAATTCATGCAAACTAGCACCACGTAGTAAGAAAATTCCAAACTTCTGTCCATCAACCATTTGGACATGATCCACTGAACAACTTTACCGAAGACAGTAACCTTCTATATATCCAGGATCGCGAGATATTCCATGTTGGTCCCTATTAGGTCAAATCCTGTATGCTACGTGTACTCCATTTACGCGAATTCGATTTACGCGGTACGTATTATTCGCGCTCTTTGAGGGAAGAGTGTATAGACAGTTACTCCTGCCAGCGAAAAACAGAAGAAAACTTTCGACGAAACGCATCATGAGAGAGATGAAAGTCGAAAACAGATGCAACTCTATATTCTCTGCAATCCAAAAATCGCACCATATGCTCCATAATTTGTGCGACGTAGCTAGTGATGTCCGATTTTCTCAACTAATAGTTTATTTTCTAATCGATTACATTTTTTAATGATAGTAGTCGACATCGATTAATCGACAAGAAATAATCGATAAATCTAAATAATCGATAAATCTAAATAATCGATAAATCTAAATAATCGATTAATCGAAATAATCGATTAATCGAAATAATCGATTTATTTTAATACTCTCTATAATAAAGAAAACCAACGTTTTTAAGAAAGTGTTTTAGCCAGATGTTGATTATTCATCCTTGGATCATGTGTAAATTATTGTTTCGAGATAAAGGAAATGGCTCTAATGTTGGCCTATGGATCTAATATTGGGCCCAATCCATTTTTTGTCTAGATGAACGCGTCATTGTGACGGCACTTATAGATATTTTTGGTCATTATTGAAAATTTAGACAATTGCTTTAATTTATGTATGGGTCCAAATTAGGGGCATTTAGGCCGACATTACATCCATATCCCCTATAGCAATTCAATAAAATACACTTTTACTATTTAATTCTTATTAATGTTTTTATTAAATTAATAGTGAGACAAAATACAACTTGCATCTTTATAACGAATTGATTTTGACTTTGGACTGCAATCTCATTGCCTGAAAAAAAAAACACTACTCGAAACAAGCAACTTCTCCAATAGTATATCCAGAAATAGTATCATGTTGAGATGAGGGCCAGACAAACGGTTTCTCGACTTTGTTATTGTCTGACCT
Organism: Ochlerotatus camptorhynchus; assembly: GCF_037179485.1. Lineage (NCBI taxonomy): Eukaryota > Metazoa > Arthropoda > Insecta > Diptera > Culicidae > Ochlerotatus > Ochlerotatus camptorhynchus. The sequence continues at coordinate 1,720,585 of NW_027040670.1, forward strand.
GCTTTAGAGAATTGACGATCTGAACTTCAAGTTGGGATGGAACATAGTTTAATCGAGGCTTGGTGGCAAGTTCTACATACATAGTTAAAAATGCTAAGCGTCAATTGACTTAAAGTGGCCATTTTTATACGATAGATGACGATGACAGGAGCACGTACAGTGGTAGAGCCAACAATACCTGCAATTTACAAACCTACGACTACATGCCTCGGAGAAGTTCGAGGTCGATAAGTTGACAACGGCTTTCGTAACTGGGTAATTTAAAGTGCGCAAAAGTTTTCAAAATGGCGACGAAAGAACAATGCGTGCGCGAAAAAGTTTTGCACGAGTACTTTGAGAATAAGGATCTGTCGCATCGTGTCATCGGAAAAAAAAAAGTTGGAAATCGTGAATTCCACGGTGTCTGGTATCATAAAACGGCTCGAAGAACGTCTGACTGTTGATCGGAAGCGAAGATCCGAAAAAAAAGTCGTCAGGTCAACGAAAACGATCACAAACGCGTGATTGGTGCCTTTAAGCGGAAACCGAACGCCTCAGTTCAAGATGTGGCATGTATTGCATGTGAGCAAGACTTTCGTGCAGAATACCAAAAAACTCGAGCTGGACTACGTATGTTTAAGGTTCACAAGTCCCCAAACCGTGACAATAAACAGAATACGGTTGAAAAAAGCCATGCCCGAAAGTTGTACGACCAGAAGTTAACGAAACTACACTGCTGCGTAATGGATGACAAGACTGTGGTAGATAAGGTTGGCGGAATACTAATAATAAAATAAATAAAACAAAAGTTGAGAGCTGTTTCAAGAAATGAAGCACTGCATTTGAGTGGAGCTAAATTAGCGTGAAGCATGACAGATGTGAGGGGAAATTCTGACACAACAAGCAGTGTTGGATAAACGAGGGGAAAATACAAATGGTATAAATATGAGCTAACTAAACTCGTTGAAGACATGGACCGTGAAGCAATAAAAATTGCAAATTGGAACGCTTGCTCACTGACGAACAAGCATAGAGAGCTACTCGATTTCCTCAACAACAAGGAGGTCGACATTGCTATCATCACCGAGACGCATCTGAAGCCCGAACTGAACGTATTCCTTCCCAACTTCCGGCTCGTCAGACTTGATTTCACGTGCTCTGGAGGTGGAGGAGTGGCTATTGCTGCAAGACGGAACATCAGTTGCCGGCTGCTACCAAACTTCCAGCTGAAAACAATTGAAGCCATCGGAGTGGAGGTGAGCACATCACTTGGCTTAATCACCATCATCGCGGCCTACTGCCCCAAGCAAACCAACATCAGGGACGGGTCGTCAGTGGCCCTCCGCAAAGACATCATCAAACTCACCCGGAGAAGCGGGAACTTTATCATCGCTGGTGATCTGATCGCAAAACATCAAGCTTGGGCCAACGGTCGGAGCAATAGAAACGGCATCATTCTCAATGAAGACCTGCAAGAGGGCCACTATATCATCTTGGCCCCGAACTCTCCCACCTGGTTGAGTCGGTCTGGGGTCCATGCGACCATCGACATCTTCGTAAGCAACATGGGACACAACGTCTCGCAACCTGTGGCATTCCAGGAGCTGAGCTCGGACCACTACCCGGTGGTGGCCGAAGTTGGATCCTCGGTTAACCGATTCGAAGCTTCCCGGGGCAACTACCATCGAGGCAACTAGGCGCAATATCAACACTGCGTCGACACAACCATCGACTACGATGTTCAACCGGGGACAGACAGGTGAGTAACACTCTGAACCTTGACAGCCCTACCAAAGATCTCATTAGACTCCGTAACACCATTCGTAGGCAGTACCAGCGTAATGGCCTGAATAACTTGAAAACTAATTGTAATCGATTAACAAAGATCATTCAGCTCTTCTGGAAACTTACAAAAAATCTTAAAAACAAGCCTAGGCCCATTCCACCACTGACACCACTGGATCGTCCCGGCGACCCAGTGGTTCATCTGATAACTCCTGAAGAGAAGGCTGCCGCAATCGGTCAACACTTAGTCAGCTCCCATAATCTCGGACAAAACATCGTCAGCCCTCATGAATCTGAGGTTGCTGAAAATGCAACCAATCTTCTTCAGATCCGAGATTACGACTGACGAACTGTTGGCCTACATCAAATGATCTAAAAACATGAAGGTCCCAGGTTTCGACAACATCCTGAATCTGGAACTCAAACACTTGAGTTCCAGATTCTACAACCATCTGGCACTGATTTTTAATCAGTGCCTCAGACTTGGCTACTTCCCCTCGTGTTGGAAGTCAGCTAAAGTCATACCCATCCGGAAACCTGGAAAGGATCCGTCCTCTCCTTCAAGTTATCGACCAATCAGCCTTCTCTCAGGGTTATCAAAACTGTTTGAAAGAGTAGTGTTCCACCGCCGATGAAAACAACTTGTTACTCGAGGAACAGTTTGGTTATCGGAAAGGTCGTTCGACCGTCCACCAGCTGACTCGAGTAACAAACATTCTCAGACGGAACACGTCTGTTTCGAAAACATCTGCCATGGCGTTGTTGCAATGTCTGGCATGATGGCCTGGTGTTCAAATTGCAGCAGTACGGTCTTCCAATCTTCCTAGTGAAGATAATAAACAACTATCTATCAGACAGGACGTTCCGAGCCTCTCTGAATGGCATCACATCGGATGCTTTCAACATCGGTGCCGGGGTTCCACCAGGAAGCATCCTTGGCCCCATTCTATTCAACCTGTTCACCTCCGATATGCCGGCTCTCCCTGATGGTGGATCGTTGTCTCTGTTCGCAGATGACGCATCCATCGTCTACAAAGGTAGGGTCATCGGAGCTCTGACTGCCAAACTTCAGAGAGGCCTGGACGTTCTGTCTGAATATTTCTACAGCAGGAAGATCCGTATCAACGCGGCAAAGACCCAGGTCATTATCTTTCCACACTCTAAATCTCCTAGACTTGTTCCGTCGGAGAATAACAAGATCTGCCTGAACGGCACAGTGGTGGAATGGTCCAAAGAGGTCGTGTACCTCGGGCTAACACTAGACAGCAAGTTTCTTTTCAGGGAGCACGTTGACAAAACAAAAACCAAGTGCCACATCTTGATAAGATCGTTGTATCCACTTATCAACAGGAAGTCAACCCTGTCCCTGAAAAATAAGCTTGCTGTCTACAAACAAATCATCCTTCCTGTAATCGAGTACGGTATGCCAATCTGGGAGAGTTGCGCAAAATGGCATCACCTTAAACTCCAAAGGATCCAGAACAAGGTCCTTAGGATGGTCCTTAACAGTCCCCCGCGGACTAGAAATTCTGAGATCCACCTCCTGGCTGGAATTCAGACATTAGAAGAACGGAGAGTATTCATCCTGGAAAGGTTCAGAGACACCTGTCTGTGATCAAATCATCAGATCATACGTGATCTAGAACGTTAGGTTAAGTTATACTCGTAGTTAGGTAGGTTATCACTTTTTTCAATTCATTATTATTATTATTATTTAGCTTTATTTAGGAGGCTTTCAGCCTTAGGCTGGTTCGCCTCCATTTTTTCAATTCAAATAAAACACATCCCCAAAGGGATATTCTGTAAATTAGTTGAAAAACGCAAATATTAAATTAATCAATGACTCCGATTCCAAAAATACCCATATTGTGGAGTATTTGACAGAATTTCTATGTTATACTGTAACCGCAAGCCACCATCTTGGATTTCAAAATGGCGTCACACATCGATTTCCGGTCCCTACAAGTCACTCTGATTCCAAAATACCCATATTGTGGCGTATTTGCCAATATTTTCAAAAACCTCTTTTTACGAAGTAAATCCCAAATAACGAGGTTTTTTACGCACTAATTCGATTTACGAACCCCCGTTTTGGTTCGTAAATAGAGGTTCCAGTGTACAACCATAATCAACAGAAATAAACATAATTTTACTACTACTTCTCATTGAAGACATACGCAGATGACACCTATAAGGGTTGAGTGATCCGTGCTCTGGCGAGTAAACTACAATCAGGCAATGTTACAATGTTCTGTCCGACTATGACTGACAAGAACTGGAAGATTTGTATCAATGCAGCTAAAACACAAACCATTATGTTTCCACACTCGAATTCACCTTGGCTGGTTCCGCCTGCTACCGTCAAGGTCCATCTTGATAGCACTCCCATTGAATGGTCGAGTGAAGTAGTCTACCTTGGTCTCACCCTCGATAGCAAATTGCTATTCCGATCCCATGTGGACAAGACATCCACCAAGTGTAACATCTTGATCAGGTCGCTCTACCCTCTGATAAACAGGAAGACCACCCTGTCCCTGACCACCCTATCCCGACTATTGAGTATGGTATGCCAATCTGGGAGAGTTGTGCTAAGTGCCACCACCTAAAGCTTCAGAGGATCCAAAACAAGATCCTCATAATAATTCTTAACAGTCCACCGCGAACTTGTAATTCTGAAATTCACCACATGGCCGGTCTTCAAACACTTGAGGAGCGAAAGACTTCCCCGCTGGAAAGGTTCAGAGTCGCCTTTCTGCGATCAAATCACCAGATCATTCGTGATTGGGCAACCTAATTTAAGTAGTTAGGTAGGTTCCTGTGCTTAAGTAGGTAGGTTATAACATTTTTAAATTCAAACTAAAACAATCCCACAAAAGGGTATCCTGTAAATTAGTGCTAAATGCAATCATCACATTAGAACAATCATTTAACTAGAACAAAGATGAAGAGCCAAAGGCTAACCAATTGAAATGTTAAACCAAAAGTTGAAACATAAAAACCAAAAAATAAACGTAGATTTTACTACTCGTTGAAGACATTCTTGTAACGAACTTTGAAAGCGACGGATATCAGCAGCAGCAGCAGCAGTAACAACAACAGCAGCAGGAAGCGGAGCGGCCGAAGCAGCCGATTAACGGTTAGCTATTTGTTGAGACATACGACCGAGGCTGGAAACCTCAGTCAGGTCACGACAAATATGTGAAGGCGGACTTCAACCCGATTCCAGGAAACCTGTATGTGACTGCCAAGGATAAGTGTGATGTTCCCGAGATACTCCGGACCCAGAAGATGTCGAAGTTAGCCAAGAAGTTCTTAATTTGGCAAGCGATTTGTACTTGCGGAAAGCGGAGTACACCTTTCGTTACCGCAAGCACCAATAATGGACAGGTGTGCAAAGGCCTCAAAATCCAATATCAATCTGAGTAAGAAATTAACCAGTAATAGATCCCCATACGGTAGTAGAAAATACACAACTTAACAGCAGCAGTGACAATGTTGCACATTTCCAGGGTCAGTTGTTTATAAACAGTTGCTACCGCGTCGTCAGCGATGCGCGCTGGCTTAACTAGGTGCTTCGAGAAAGGTCAAAGTAAACATTGGTGAGTAAGCATCCTACATAGCCGTTCCTACCGCGAGGAGCATTAATTCTTGTTAAAAAAAAACAGACACCGACTTTCCAAGAGAAAAACTATCTGTCTCGCTTTATATGTACATACTGGAGAAAAACTATTGTGTAGAGTTTAAGTAACAAATTCATGTATAAAAGGTTTCGAAGAATAAAGAATCGGGGCAGTTGTTCTGATGAGTTTATTATCCGAGGTTTGCTAGGTGCGGACGAGCACAGTTCCAACCTCAGGATAACTGATTCATCAAAGAGCTTTTTCCATACAGTAGAAATGGAATTGCACTGTCTTTCATTTTACGGAGAAAGAAAAACCCACGCGAGTTGTTGCTCTACGTTGGGCGCTTCAACACGGGAGGGAAACATGGATGCGCAACGGAGTATGGGCGCTTCAGGTGTACTTGGAAGAGTGTCTCCAAAAGCAGCTTCTCCCTCTCCTGACGACTCACGACGGTCCGACGATCTTCTGGCCGGGGTTAGCATCATGCCACTACACGAAGGACGTGCTAGAATAGTATAAGGCGAATGATGTCGATTTCGTGCCGAAAGATCTGATCACCCCAAACATTCCGGAACTGCGCCGAATAGAAAAATACTGGGCCATTATGAATGAACACCTTCTGAAACGACCTAAAGTGGTGAAGAATGTAGAAGAAATGAAAAAAAGCATGGATTAATATGCAAAAAACTTTCGATTCTGAGATCGTGCAGAACCTTATGGGTGGGATTTAAGGCCAAGGTTTGCGCATTCGGATATAAGGGCGGAATAAATTGAATGAATGATGCCAAAACTAACTTCAATTGTTTTTTAACTCCCTGAACATTTTGTGATAATTGGATAAAAACTCGAATTTTAAGAATGAATTTTATGTGTGCAGATTTTAAACGGTACACCCTTTATCTTTCCTGGAGTTTTCACTAATCTTCTGGTGAAGTTGCTGAAATTGCCTTGAAATTAAGTGAACCGTCCTGAAGACCTCTAAACTTCAAGAAGTTTTCTATAGTACCGTGAAACGAGAGGAAGTTGATCACTTTTTACTGATAAACCAGTTTTTTTTTTTCAATCATATGTTTGGCCTCTCAAACCTGTACTAGCAAATGCTTCTTTGATGTACGAATGTAGTTTTGAAATGCATGTTAGGTTTATTATTTTTTTAATTCAAATTAGATTAAAAATGTGTATAATCAATTATTATTATTTTAATCAAACGGACTTGAACTTCTCAAATGTTTTCTGTAGTTTTTAGAACTTGCTTCAAGTTTCCACAATCTTCCGGATGTTCGTGGAACTACCATGACAGTCACAGAAATTTTTCGAAGCTCTTTGAACTTTCCTAAAGATTTCTTAACTAACCTGGAGTTTTCTGATGTTTCTGGAATTATATTGAAGGTAATGGAAAAATTGTGAAGTTCTTTGATCTTATGAAGTTCACGAAAATATCCTGAGATTCAAAGAACTTAACTGAAATTCTTGGAACCTACCCATAAAGATTTTTAATCGTCCCCAAAGTTCTGAACTATCCTAAATTTTGTGGAAGTTCTCTGAGCGCATCGGATATTCTCTATAGTTTTTTGAACATGACTGAAAAATCCAACAACCGGAGACAAATTCAAATGAAAATTCCCCCACATTCATAGGACAAATCGCAGACCTTTATTGGCCTATGCGTTTAATAGCTTAAATTATCTTCAAACCTTTCTGAAGGAAAAGCTCACATTATGAAGCACATTTACAACTCTCCCCTTTTATGACTCCTGTGTGATACGATTGCAGATTCCCTCCAACCCGAATCGAACGATCATGGCACACGTTTACGATCTTATTTCCATCTGGGGTGGCCCATCCCATTGCCCGGTATCCATAGGTAAACCAAGTCGATTGTGACTGTTATAAAACTACTTGTCAAAATATGACATTTTAACTGCTGTAGCTCTAGGAGCGCTCTTTAACATCTCATCCTTGCAACCGTTCGCTGCAGGTTGCCGTGCGTCTTCGGTGAGCTACCATACCAACCTCATTCCGCGAGTCTTTTGACCAACAATAAAACTGTTCCCGTAATCAGCTTCCTCAGAATTGGTGGTACTGGATAGACAACGACTTCGACGGTGGCGACGAAAGCCGTGGTCAGTGTGCAAAAAGTGCATGTTAATAATGAATTTTATTTCACAGACGAATGATTGCTGCTCCGCGCCGGCCATCGACCAGCGCCGTCGTCATCGGAAAAGAGCAGATAAACCATGGCTAATTGATTTTATCGTCGCAATAAATTCTGATACGCAACCGATAGAGAGGCCATCAGTGCCGCGTCCCTATGCAGAGCTAATGTTTAATGGCTGGATTGCTTTCAGGTCGATCCGATCCCGCTTAAACGTCTGGTGTTGTGTTGTGATCTGCTGCTGCTGCTCCTGCAGTGTGATGATAGTTTGATACCGTCCTGGTGGAGTGAAGCTGCGCAGTACCAAACGTGATGTGCATAAGCAATCAAAACCGCCAACTCATGGAGCACATGTGCAAGTGCACTGTCTACTCTAGCTGGTCGAACACATCAGGTGGTGGCAAAATCTGACAAAAAGCATCTCGCCGAACTGAAGATTGCTTGTAGGTACGGATGGATGGATAGATGGATGGTTGCAATCAGGAGATTGATCATTCTCGCCGGCTCGGAATGTGTCCAGATCGATCGCTGCTGGCTGCGCGTCCTTTCCTTGACGCGAGATGAATGTTTGATCTGTGTCACTGATTAGAAATCAATTAAGTGTTGAGGTGTATTTAGACCAGCTGGGGACGGCGCATTTGCTGATGTTCAGTTGTTGTAACGCGTCAATCAAATTGTTCTAAATATCATTGACCTATGGCGGATTTGCTCTGATTTATTAATTAGAGAAAACACATATTTATAGTACGTGTTGCGAAAGATGAATGGATGGATTTCTTGTATTGATGGAGAAAAAAAAGGTGGGCATAAATAATGCAGTTGAAGGTAGCAGTCGCCAGATAATGTCTACATCTAGGGGCATCAGTTGGCTTGTTTGAATTTAGTGAACGTTCGTTGAACCATGTGCGGCTTCAAGGACTGTAGTGACGCTAGAAATGATGTCTCGGGGATGATCTGCTCTACAGAAAAGCGCAAACTGGGTATAAAAACATAAAAAAGGCTTAAAATAAAATTTCTCCTTGAAAATAATTGATCCAATAAAGTTATTCTTACAGTGTCAGGAATCAAATGGAATCGGTTTCATCAGATGTAGTTTAGTACTAGGTAGTACATTTTTTGCGATTTGTGTCGATTGTCCATTTAAATAACTCTCAAAATGCTTAAATTGTGATGCAATGGTTATGACAATAGAAAAAAAAAAACCTGAATTTATCAAGATATGGGGACATTTGAACCCTCTTACTTATTTGAATTATGACAAAATTGCTCAAGTCCGCATTTCAGGAAGAAAAGTAACATAATTTCTGAATGATATGTGAGACTGTGACTGTGTCAATTAAGTACGTCACGGGGATGGGGTGGGAAAAGGTGCTTAACAAATGTATGACAAATAATGCAATGGGTATAGGAAACACGTGACGAAAGGGGGGAGGGTTGATTTTTCTTAAAATTTGGGGTAATACACGCCCCTAAGGAAATTATCGATTTTCACTACATTGAATCGAAAATGGTGATTCTTTTTCAGCACATTCAGCAGTCTCTTTTTTATCATACGTTTATTTTTCCAGGCTCATTTGCCATAGCTTTGCGGAGCCGATATTCAGTGTTTGGATTACACACTTACTTAAAACTAACGTTAGGCCGATTTCTCGCGGCTATCTAGAGGTCAGGGGTAAAAATTGCAACAATTGGATGTCAGGGAAGGGATTGAGAACACAGGGTTTGGAGAGCAATGTGCTCTTGATCCCGAAGTAAGCGACATACTGATGAAAAAGACAAACATTGGGGTACACCGATGGGCAGCTAACAACTTGGGAGAACACAAGATGACACTAACTACTAAATCCTTAAAACGATCCGTTTTAAAAACTAATAAATTAAATTTAAATTGTCGAGATCTCGGCTCGCCAAGATGTCTCTAACAGGCCGCAAAGGTTGTTTTCCTCGGGCCCTGAGGGATGCGGATAACTCGGATCTAGCAACACAATGTAGGGGGCATGACCAAAGCACGTGGTCGATATCGTGATAGCCACTACCACAAGTGCACAAATTGCTGCCTGCGAGCCCGATTCGGAAGAAATGCGAGTCTAACGAGTAGTGATCGGACATGAGCCTTGACATGACACGTATAAAGTCACGACTCATGTCCAATCCTTTGAACCACGGCTTGTTCGATACCTGTGGGAGAATAGAATGTAACCTTCTTCCCAGATCACTCTCATTCCATTTTTGTTGCCAGTTGGTGAGGACTTGCTGACGGGTAATTGAGAAGAAAATCCGCAAAGGCGATTTGTCGATCAAAAATATCGCCTTCCATAGTGCCCACCTTAGCTAGCGAGTCCGCTTTCTCATTACCCGGAATTGAGAAATGAGATTGGACCCAAACTAAGGTATAGGAGCAGTTAGATAAAGCACTCAGTTTAGATCGTATTTCAGGATGGAAATGCGAGGAGTGCTTCCTGAACGAATAGCCTCCAATGAGCTAAGACTATCCGTAAAAATGAAATAATGGTCAGAGGGTAGTGCAGCAAATAGCTCTACTGCGTAGAATATGGCTGCTAGTTCCGCAACGTATACGGAACAGGGTTTGCAGTTGATATGAGGCGCTATAAAATTCGTTGAATACTCCAAATCCAGTGGAAGCGTTTATAGTTTACCCATCTGTGAAAAAACTCTTATTGCTACTAACATGGTGGTACTTGTTTGCAAAAATTAAGGGAACAACCATCGACCGATGGTGATCTGGTATTCCACGGATTTCCTGCAACATGGTCAGATCAAAATTTACAGAGGAACTATAAAAGTCTTGGAGGCAAACACGAGAGGAATTGAATGAAGAAGGGCCAATCTCCAGCGTCATGTACTCGTAAAAGAGACTCATGAATCTTGTTTGAGGATTTCTGTCGAGCAGCTTCTCAAAGTTTTCTATTACCAATGGGTTCATTACTTCACAGCGCATAAGAAACCGGAAGGACAGTTCCGCGAAACGATCCGTCAGTAGGAGAACACCCGCGAGTACTTCGAGGCTCATCATATGCGTTGAGTGCATACAGCCAAGCGCGATTCAGTGTTAACGGTATTGAACCCGTTGCAGCTTCAGAATGTGTGTTTTTGCCGCGGATTGAAAGCAGAAGCTACCGTACTCTAGAACCGACAAGATGCTTGTTCGATGCAACCTGATCAATTCATTAGTCTCAATAATCTTCTTGATGTTACCAAAAAAATCTTCTCAAAATAGGGTTTTTATTTTTCGCAGGGTAATATGCGCCACTGGCAGGAATAATATGAGCCTACTTATAGTGCTATACTTATTCCAAGATGTTATGTAAGTTGCATACATTTATACGCTAAGCGTTCATTTTTATTGCGAGAAGTATAAATTTAGGATGCATTTAAAACATTTATAAAGTTCCCACTATCTGTAACTTCTGTTTTACGTGACTCATAACAGCACTCCTAAGCGCAGGAAGTTAGATATGCTCGGCCTGCATGACTCGGGTCGGCTTACTCGAGTTTGTTCGCAGCTGTAATTGGTGCGCAGACTCTGTAGTGTGCGTAGTAGGTTTCAATTTTCATAATTCCGTACTCTAGTGGAACTATTAACCTACCACCAGGGTTACTTCCACTCACTTGCTATAAAAAAAATGTTTTTCGGTATTATGAAATCATGATAAAGTATAATGCTTATTAGTACTTGTAAGTTACAAGAATAGGTCATGAAGTATATGTTTGACACATAACATCTGTCAATATTGCTTTCAGTGCGTCACAATCAGAGATTTTACGACTCGTGAGCGCTCACTCTGAGTGAACGCTCACGAATCATAAGATCGCTGATTGTGACGCTCTCAAAGCGAAATTGACAGGTTTTATAAGTCAAACACATGCTTTACTCCCTCGTCTTGTTACTCACAAGTACAATATAGCATTATTGCATCTAATGATTGCATAATTCCGAATAATATTTTTTATAGCAAGTGAGGGGAAGCAACCTTGCCTACCACCCTCTTCAGACCTATCTCTAACTAATAAATTATCACACTGGAGTTTCATGAAACATTTACAACAAATTCTGAAAATGTATTATGATTGAAAAAAAAGATTCTACTGCAATATTTATTTTTCAAGGATTCTAATTGAAAGCCTTCTTCCTGGCTTATCCAGATTCCAGCCCTGGCACTGGATGTATGCATTCCATGAATTCGTTTAATGTAGTGGCTGTTGGATTTCACACACGAAGCGGAGCATAAATTTTTCAGTGGTATTTTTAATCACTCTAGCAATAGTGAAAGCTCCCACTGCTTGATGTTTATTTTTTGATTTATTTTTAGAATCGCTAAAATATGTGTATGTCATTTTCTTATAAATTTAATTAGATTTATTCATGACATGCACTTAGATTTCCGAACTTCCATGAAGTTCTGCAAATTTATTTGAGATCTTCGATCTTTTCTGAAATTCTGCAACAACGCGGTGTGTAAGGTGAGGTGACTCGCTGCCACTTACCCGAAGTAACAGTTGTCACTTCATTAATTTCTTTGAATATCTGCGACTTCTTCAAATATCTACGAATTTCCTTGAAATTCTGCAAATTTCTGACGATCTACGATCCCACGAACATCCCTGAAATCGAGCCTAACGATTCCACATACTCACGGATGATCGTGCAGTCATTTTGGCGGTCGAATGGCAGGTAGATTGCGCCTACACTAAGCTTGCTTTGTGGAAGTTCTACGACAATCCACAGCTGTTCCAGTTGACTGGAAATGGGTGATGTACTTACGTAGCTGGTCTCGTTGATACTGTAATCAGGACTCTGCCACCGCGTGATTTTGGACTGTTTAGGGAAGACCGGCCAGTTCTGGAATAGAGTGACCCGTAAAGTTGCGATGAGTCAATTCGGTGGTCCAGCCACGTTTCCGTCAGCACAATCAAATCATATTCGGCCTGAGCAGCAGCCAGGAAAAACGAGTCGATTTTAGTCCTCAGCCCACGCACGTTTTGGTAGTAGATCCGGAGACCATTCGAGGAGCAATCACGGAAGCTGGAAATCGAAAGGACATCAGGTACTGAAAGCTCGGAATCGCAAACATACTCGCCTGAGGTTGCAGGCTGGAGGCCCGGATGTCTGCAGCAATCGCGACTGGATCGGGAGGTTCGGAAGCTTCCTCAGTGCCTGTTTTAGGGTGTCCCGGATCCGAGGAAGAGCAGGTGGCGGCATAAACTTGCTGACAGTTGGCAGCACGGTTGCATAGACATGAAGTGGCTAGTGGGGAGGCCGCAGAACCGGAAACACAGCTAGAACTTGGAACGGTATCAGGCAAAGGAGAGGTTGAATCGTCAATATACTTGCCAGCAATAGCTGGTTGGAAGACCCCCAACCTACATCTACACTCAGGGCCGAGACTACAATGCTGAGTGCTGGCTGGAATAAGCGCGACTGACGAAGAAAAATTGGGGGCTTCCACAGTGCTATCCACGATGCGTCTCGGTGGTAATGGTGGTGGTATAGAAGCAGTAGAGGTAGCAGCATTATTCTTGGAAACATCGTGAATAGCGGGTTTGAAGACCCCATCTCCAATCCCACACACAGGGCCAGGACGACTGGTGAACGAAGGCGGGAACAGCTCGACTGTGGTGGGGGACTAGGGGCTTCCAAGGAGCATGCTTGGCATACACAGTTTTGGTCACAAACTGCTCATTTGCTAATAACTTTGCAAACAGTTGACAAAACATAGTTCTTTTTGAAGCAGTAGATATAATAGATTTTAAGCTTGTTATAGATACGTAAAAAAAATTAGATTGTAATTCTAGTAATAAACTGTATTTTTTTGCGTTGTAAAAATGAAGTGAGAAATGCTCGCTGCACATCTCGGACTTTAAGTGTAGAAATTCACCTGGTGTTGATTCAAATGTTAAGATTTACCTACTATTTGCATATCTATAGTAAGCTATGATCCTAATATATCAAGTACTTTAAAGAAAAACAAATTTCAACATCTTAGCGAAAAGTTACTAGCAAATGAGCAGTTGGTGTATACAGCTGTGCATGCCAAGCTTGCCAAGTAGTTAACATCGCATCGTCCCAGAGTTATGCTGGTAAGTGAAGAATCATGGTTGATCGTTGTAGCGCTGAAACCGGTGAACGAGTCAGGAATGGATCTGGTCAGAAGAAGATCGGACTTGCCTGCTGTGTACGGTCGGAAAATTACGTCTCCAAGCTCACACACAGGGCCGGGACGACTGATAAACGACGGCTGCAGAGGTACGACTGTGGTGAGAGGAGCGGTGGCTTCCAAATGACCAATATCGCTGCGTCCCTGTGTAGATGAATGTTGTATAGACTGCCCATTTATTCGGGTTACGTTATCGTTGCTGGAAGCGTTAAGTGGCTCAGAGGATGGAGATTTAGGTATGTTACGATACTTGCCTGTGAATACAGGCTGGAAGACCTTGTCGCCATTACCGATAGCAGGGCCAGAACGACTTCGGTTGATTGGATCTTCTAACGGCTCGATTGCTTGGGGCGAGTCAGAGGCTTCCAAAGCGCTGTGTTGTTGCGTCCTAGATCCTCTCATCAGTGCGTTAGTCCTCGAAAGGGAAGTATCCTGATACTGCTGTCATTGTTCCGAACCAATTCGAGCGATTTTGTTGACTGTCGACCGGGAATCATCAAACTCACGGAATTGAATACCATCTGGTCACGATTCACAAGAAAGGGCAACATCTAGTTTATTTTGATTAACGCCGAATTTGAAGGAAACGTAGTTCAACGTGGATGGTTCTATTCCTCTGGGAATCAATTTTGTAACCTGTGGTTTCTCATGTGACCCAGACACCCAGACACCCAGACACCTAGACCCAGACACTCAGAAACGAGAGATGACATTCTGTCATTCGTAGTACTGGGATGGAATGTAGATAAGTACACCCACACCAGATCTTCATTCAAGTCAACGGTTCTGACAGAGTCAATTGGAGCTTTTTTTTCCACATAGTATGGAAATATCTAATTTTACACGTGTCGGAATTCATCTTTGACACAAAGGATGAGACGTAAACAAACATGTCATGTGAAATTAAGGTTAAATTTACTTTAATGTATTTTCGAAAAATTCAAAAGCAGTTTTTTCTAAGCATCATTTTTGATTGCAAAAAGCTCGCGTCATTTTCTGTGAAATAGCAAAGGGAAAAGAATAACCTTAAGTGCTTTGAGACTAAAAAGTTCGATACTCGACAAAAAGTACGTTTGATTGAGCTGAATTTCGCATCTATTATGACTCAATGTCAAAAATGACGCTCGTATATCTCAGTCTCAGGGAACCTAAATTTACATGACTTTTTCTAACAGTGTAGACGAAGTACGCCCAAGTAACAGTTTTGGTTTTATAAGGGTTCTGTAGACCATGATTTAGACTTGTAGCATGCTTTAAAACCACTATAAAACTAGCAATGTTACTTGGGCGGTGACGTTTTGGGGTGCCATGAACAGGATCAAAGTGATCATTTCTGGGCCAACGTGGGGTAGTGCTTGTCGGAATCTTTGAATCAACTGCTAGAGCATTAACAGCTGAATTCAATTTTTCAATATCCTCCTTCATCGAATCCACCGCATTAGGCATCACAGAAGTTTGATTGACGTCACGGCCTACGATATTGCGGAAGTGGCCGTTAAAAAAAGCGCTGCACATTGATCACACATCCAAAAAACGTACAACCCAAGTTGATCGAGAAGATCGACATCAACTTTGGCACAAATCAAGTGGAGTGTATAACCGCACAATCCACGACAATTAATTTTATGTGCACTAGGTTTAGCGCAAAGTTGCATGTTTTTTTTTCGAACTGTGTAAAGTGTAATCATATAAGTAGCCTTCCACAATTAATTTTCAGAGAATCTATTTACAGGGTTGTTACAAGATTTTATAAATTTGATCCGCGAAATCCGCGATTTCTAAAAAGAAATTCGCGGCTTCAAATACTAATCTACGACAAAAAAAAAAACTGTTTTCATTGACTAAAAATACCATTTGTATACTTCTACATGGCATTTTTTCAAGCTTATTGCTTATAGCATATTAGATTTTTGCCTGCTCTCAACTTAGTGTTCTTTGAAGTACTTTCACATTTTAATTGAGAGCTTTCTATGCCTGTATCATTCTATGCCCAAGGAAGTAGAGAAATTTTCCAACCCGAACAATTGATAGACCGGACGGGAATCAAACTCAGTCACCTCCAGCATGGACTTGCTTTGTTTTCTACGCCTTTACCGACTGAACTAAAGGAGTATCGTTTGTAAGCTTTTAAAAAAAATAACAATGTATCATCTTCAGTTATGTATAGTTTAAATTCTGAGTAATAAGTTAACATAATTAAATACCTCAACATTATGAGATTTTATTGAATAATACCGGCCTAGATTTGATGAAACATTATGTACAAAAAATAATGCATTTTCATTTGAAATGCAATTTTTTTTTTGAAAATTAAACTTTGCGTCTCTGGCGTATTTTGCTGTCCTAAATGTTGTAGTTAATTTGGCTCTAGTTTTTTCAATTTTTGACCGATTCATACCAAACACCCTGCACATAATCGAGAAATTACCGGAAATTATAGGTTTTCCAAATCGTCCAGGACATCAGTTGATTTGTTCTACTAGATCAACCAAGACTGCAATAATGTCTGTAGTAACAAAAATGACCAATCAGATTAAAAGTGTATATGTGGATCATGCATGATCTATTTCCGAGTAATCCAGATGTTGTAGGTTCTTCAAATCGTACTGGAGTTCAGATAAGTTGATCTACTAGATCAACCGAGATTGGCACAAACTCTTTAGTATCGAAATATTTCCAGACAGATGCACAGTGTCTATGTGGATCATGCATGAACTATTGCTATGTATACCAGATGTTTTAGGATCTCTAAATCATTCTGGAGTTCAGATGATTTATTCTACTAGATCAACCATCACTGTAATAAAGTCTGTAGTATCGAAATATGTCCCAACAGATTCATAGTGTCTACATGGATAATGTATGATTTATTTCCACCTATACCAGATGATCTAGGTTCTCCAAATCGTCCTGCAGTTCAGATGATTTGTTTTACTAGATCAACAAAGACTGGGATAATATCAGTAGTTTCAAAATATCGATTTGTAAATCTTAGAACATTTGGCATACACGGAAATAGGTTGGCATGATCCACATGCACTGCAAATTTGTTTGGACATATTTCGATACTACATATATTGAATTAGTCTTGGGTGATCTAGTAGAAAAATAATCTGATCAGAATGATTTCAGAACCTATAACATCTTGTATACGACACTTAGACACTTTGAATCTGTTTGGACATATTTCGATACTACAGACCTTTTTGCAGTCTTTGTTGATATAGTAGAACAAATCAACTGAACTCCAGGACGATTTGGAGAACCTAGAATATTCGGTATACATGGCAATAGCTCGCATATATATGATTCGTTTATTATTTGACAACAAAAAATGCTATGTTAATATTGGAAATAAAAAAAGCATGAAAATGTCTCGCGTCGGACAGACTCCAGGGATTTTTTCGTGTTAATCCGGTGTGACTTATGCAGGGTGTCTACTACCTTGAAAAACCTGGAAAACCGGCAATTTACAGGGAATTTTATTTTTTCTGGAAAAACCTGGAATATTCAGGGAATTTTGGTTCCACTCAGGGAATTTTCCAATTATCACTTCATTCGTAATTCAAACGAAGTTTTTCGTTCAGTTTCTCGAAACGTTTCTTAAGGGCACTGAACTTGACAAGCATCTGACAACTAAGACAACGTGTGCAAACGAGACAAGTTCATTCAGAGAGTCTTGTCATGCTCGCTCTTCGCTGATTTTTATGTGGAAGATCAAAATCGTCGTAAAAAGGAAACAGCCGAAAAAGAAAGACTGGAAACCGTCAAAAGGAAGCATACGAAGCATGTATTGTATAAGAATAAGCATGCCAGACAGCAGGTCTGAGAGCCTACATAGAATTTTTTGAGCTTCAGAGAGGGTCGGAGATCTACTGAGAAATTTGTTGAGCTTCAGGGTAGTTCGTAGATCTTGAGAACAGAACTACAAACAAATTAAAAGTAATTAACAGAAATTCATAAAAACAAAATCACGTAGATTTTTAGATAAATGTTCAAAGAAATTTTAAAAACTTCAAGCAAGCAAAAATAATTTCAAATCAATTTGTAAAACTATAAGCGAAATTTTGCAAATCTTCAGGGAAATTCGCATAATTTCAGACAATTCCAAGAATTTACAGTGAAATATAAAGTATTTCATAGAAGTTTGGAGATCCTCGAAACATTATTCAACATCAGAAAAGTTCGTAGATCTTCAGAACAAAGCCACAGGACTTCTGAAAAAGCACAAGAATCTCAGAAATGTTAATGGATCTTCAGTAAAAATTGCAGAACTTCAGGGAAGTTCGGCGATTTAAAAAAATATATATTTACACGATTTCAGGAAAATTTGCAGATCTTGAGAAAGACATTTAAAATTTCAAGGAAGCTCAAATATTTTCAGATAAATTTTGACAACTTTAGGTAATCTTCAAGGAAATTTTCAAATCTTCAGGGTAACCCGAGAGTAATTTCAAAACATCAGAGAAGTTTGCAGATCTACTGAGAAATTTATTGAGCCTCAAGTTTTTTTTGTAGATCTTGGGAATAGAGCTACGGAGCTTAAGACAACTTTACAGAACTTTAAAGATATTTGCAGGAATTTGACAGAAAGTTTCACAGTTTCACACAAATGTGAGATCTTCAAAAAAATCGTTAAATGTCAGAAAAGCACCTCAATTCCAAAAACAAATCACAGCGAAGTACAAAAGTACAATATTTTGCAAAACTCCATGGAAGTCGGAAATAGATAGAGCTAAAGAACTTCAGAGAAGTCTGTAGACCTTAAGAGAAGTCCGTAGACCTTAAGAGAAGTATGTAGAACGTCAGAAAGTTCGTACGTTTTTAGAAAAAATTGCAAAACTTCAGCAAAACTCACAGATCTTCGGGAAAGTTCGCCGATCTTTAGATCAAGAATCCACAAAGAAATTTAAAGAGCTTTAGAAAAGTTCGGAGATCTACTGTGAAATTTATTGAACTTCAGGGCAGTTCGTAGATCTTTAGAGCAGAAATACAGTACTTCAGAAAACTTCACAGAATTTGAAATAAATTTTAGGAACTTCAGAAAAGTTCAGAGCAGATGTTTAAATAAATTTGGATTTTGAAAGACATTTACAGAACTTGGCTCTTGGATTTTGAAAGACATTTACAGAACTTCAGGCAAGTTCGCTGATCTTTAGAGATATTTGCACAGCTTTAGAAAAATTAGAAAAACTTCAGAATACTTCCTAAAACTTCCGGAAAGCTCAAAAATTTCTAGATAATCTTTTAATTCTTTAGAAAATTGTATAGATGTTCAGAGATATTTGCAGATATTCATTGAATCATGAAAATCTGCAGAGAAAATTACAGAAATTTCGAGAAGTTTGTAGATTATTAGAAATTTTGTGAACATCAGAGATAATTGTTGATCTTCAAGGATCTTAAATCTTCAGGGATTCAGGATCTTTGTAGATTTTTAGGAAAATTTGCAGAACTTCTGAAGAACACACAGAACTTCAAAGAAATCTGTTGAACTACCGAGAAATTTGCAGATTGTCAGATTGTTGATCTTTAAAGAAATGTTACCGGAGAACAGAAACAAAACATCAGGGACGTCAAAAGGTTTGAAGACCTTGCAGAATTGAGTTGTTAACAGAAATTTTCAGAACTCAAGGAATCATGTATATCTAGTGAGAACTTTTTCCACTAGCTTGTCTAAAGTTGGTATCGACATCCTGGCGAAGTTTTGAAACCATTTTCATCTTCATATCGCAGCTCTTGAAGGACAAGATGAGCCAGATCCTTGCCGGTTTTCCTCCTGAGCAACCATTTCCTATTCCACAAAGTTCACCTTCTCTTTCTCATTTTATTTAAAATAATAAAAGCAAATACGTCTGCCAAAACAAGAGCAATTTACCGGTAAATTATGATGGAAGTATTTACTTTTGATTCCTGATACAGTTTTGTTTTGAAATCTAAATTGACAGTTCTTTCGACATGTGCAAGCAGTGTGAACACCAGCAAACAGGGGGGTACGACAAAGTGTGTCGAAAGTAAATTCGAGCAGATTTTTCATTATGGCGGCGGTCAAAATCAGACCAAGAAATCAGATAGTCTAAACGGACCTTAAGAGATTTTAGACATGTGAAACCATGATTTCAGAGCAAATTTTCATTACGTCGAATGTAACAAAGGTAAAAAAAGTCGAGCTATCAGTGTCAATCGATTCTCCTGCTATTACACTATATACTGACCGAATATAGGATCAAATCCCATTTTTAAATTTATTTGCCAGCCAAATTGCTTTTTGACGTAATCACCTTCCGATCAAAATAGTTTTCGATGTTACTTAAGCCACCCGATTTCTATGGAGATGCCGTTTACCTTAAGTAACAGCGCTGAGAAACCTGTGAAAAGTGTACGTTCGTCGTTTCGCTTTCTCATTATTAAAGTGAATAAATCGAACTGTTTGTTGCTAAGATGATTTCGGTGGTCCTAAAATGATGAATGGGCTGCACGTAAGGAGACGTAATTGATAATTCTCCCGAATATCCTGGTAAATACACTTTGACTTAAGTAACAATAGGGGCCACCAAACGACGTATAATAACTTTTGACTCAAAAACCAGTATTTTTTAGCATGAAAGCTAGCGATTTGCATTTGTATGATTAAAACCCTGCTAAATATCCCAAGTAACAATCTAAATGCTTGGAAGATTTATTCTTATTTTATCATTGTTTTATCATAGCATCCCTTCCAGCCTGTGATTGTATTACGGTTTTGTGTGCTTGTCATAAAATCAGGCCGTCAAGTCGTCTATAAAACTGTTTTATGACTACTAAATTAAAACTCAGACTTCATAGTTTTAACGGTAGCTGTAAGGTGGTTCTGCATCACTACTTATAACTGAAGAATAAAACCAAAACAAAACATACAATTATGTTTTATGGTACACTTTTTATGACCGATATAAAACTTGAAGCAGTCTTAGACCTTCATTAAAGCTTCATTACAACTATCATCTTTATCAGAGGCCTAAGATTCACAGATAAGAAATATACTGCTACAACAAAAAATACTCTGAAATTTTTTGTCATTAAAAAAAACAAATCTATTCAGATATATGAAATGAAAACCCCTTCAGTGCTTCTGAACACGATGAAGATGAGACGATCGACAATATGAAACTCCTGGAGGAACTACAGTTATACGATCCCTACATAAGGCACAGTGCGGTGAAGGAGCTCTTAAAAATATTGAACAAGCGGCTTTCCGATACACTTCCGAAAGATCCACGAACCCTTCTTAAAGCAACGCCGACAGTTTCACTAAATCCGTTTGGAGATGGCCAGTATTGACATCACGGCTTTAAACCTTGTATTTAAAAAGCTTTTAGTGGATCCAATAAGCATTTCTTACATCTTGATTACAAGCGAAAATAGGAGGATCGCTTGGAATGTTGACTTTTTGACAGGTGGTCATGGTTTTTGTTTTGTTTTGATTCGCTGTACCGAATAAAACCAGCAAGCTAGTTATATAGCTTAAATATAACTTAACGCTCTCAATTTGGACTACGAAATGCTAAGATACAACCATTAGGTTTATGTTATGCTATAGAATTCCAATCTAGGAGAATATGTTATATTGAGGTATTTTTAAGGAGTAGCAAGTTATAACGAAAAAAAATGTCGCCGTATGAACAAATTTCACACAGTATGAATAATTACGCTTTAATTGATAGGCAATAAAACACTTTCATACATCTATGTATAATTAAATAATATGTGACTGGTTATTGCTCAACAGTAGTAACAGTTTTGTACTAAATAGATAATCTTTGAATGTCTCTTTAATGCATGGTGCAAATGCAGACAAATTAAAAATATCCCTATATTTTAGTATTCATATGGCGCACTAAATTTATGCTCCTATTTGGTATAATAATCACCATAAATATTGCACGGCATGCTGTGAAGCATATACAGATTGGTTTAAAATTATAATAAAGTCGTCTTATTTTCAATGTACAATAATATCAGCCATTATTACCAACTGATAAGGATCATGATTTCACATCAAACATCGAAAGAATAAAACCACAATAAAATATTTCTCAATATTAACTATCATCCAAAAACCCCAACTTAAAACCTTCAAAGTTGTCAAAATGTTTTGCGTATCATGTTTATCAACTTCTTCAGGAGCGATTTATGCGGTTGTAATATAGTTTTTTGGTAGTCATTAGAAGGCTGTTAAAACTTTCTGACCTGGAGGAGGTTTTATGTTTTCATTTTTAACAATCACGTCTAGAGTGTGATAAAACTGACATAAATCCTATGCTCCTAAAGTAGTTCGCATATCAAGTTTTAATGACTGCATTAAAACTGGGCCAATTGGCCATGACATGGCTGAATTGCGGTTCTCAGGAGATTGTTAAAGCAATGTGGTCGTCAGTGAAGGTTTTATAATTTGGTTATATCAACTGCTATAAAACTTAAATAAAACAAAAATTGTTGCTTGGGATGTTAAACATTGCTATCACTATGAGATTATATGTGTTTACTTGGAAATAGGAATAACTTTTCGGTCATCAAAACAAAACTTTATTTTTCTCGGATTGGTGCGAATGTTACTTACGACATAATGAAAATTTGCTCTTGATTTATTCTGTCTTGATCTTCCAAACAGAGTTGGACTCAAACATATTATCAAAATGATATTTTGTTTTTGAAAGCATATTGTTATCAAATTTTGATATATCGTTTTATCGAAATAGTATAGACAGGTTTCTTACTTGTATTTATATTCTTGAATTAAAAAAATACTACACAAATACCAAAAAAGAATGCAATATTGATTGACGTAATGCATGCCTGTATGAATAACTAATGTGATTGCAAAAACCAAATACAATATTACACCCCATGGATATCATTTCTTATCTACTTTAGTGCAATGTGTTCCTATGGTGGCGTATAGAGTCTCCCTAAGCCGCTAGAAGTACATTGTACTAACGTACCTCCTAGCGTACCTCCACTATTGGTGCATTTACTAAACATAAATTGTACAAATTAATATTAAACAACCTATGTGCATCTGTTCTGCTGTAATATTCAATAACTTTTTTTACTGTGCCGACTTATAAGCACCAACGCCCAAGTTTGAACAATCGAAAATAACATAAATCAATAAGTACATAAAAGGGATTCCAGATGGATAAATAGATAAAATAATAATGAGTATAATTTGTATGCACCTGGAATTTTTTTCATCCGACCTGGAAAAACCTGGAAAACTCAGGGAAT
Organism: Ochlerotatus camptorhynchus; assembly: GCF_037179485.1. NCBI lineage: Eukaryota > Metazoa > Arthropoda > Insecta > Diptera > Culicidae > Ochlerotatus > Ochlerotatus camptorhynchus. The sequence goes on from NW_027040670.1 coordinate 1,743,570, forward strand.
TTGATTCCTTGGATTGAGTAGACACCCTCTTATGGAATTGAGATCATTTCTCGATTGTTTGCAGGGAGTTTGGTTTGAACCGGTAAAAAATTGAGAGCCAAATGAACAACAAAATTGATGACAGCAAAATAATCTGGGACGAAAAAGTTACAATGAATTTCACAATTTTTGTGACAGCACATCAGCCCCTTCGCGATTTTCGCGACATCATTTAATGTTTCGCGATTTTCGCGACTGAAAGTTCAAATCCGTTACAAATCCGCGAAATTCACGAAATCCGCGCCTGTTGTAACAGCTCTGTATTTATAACTATTATGTAAGTCAAGTCATGCGTCATTTCTAGTAACTGCTACATAATATGACCCTTTTTTCAAGCTAGAAACGTATTCTATCGGTCCAGGGGGTCTGGGCAGCATGACCAGCATAAAATACAGCAATCCATTTTTGTTACCGTGGAAAAAAAGAACAAACAACTAATTATCACGTATTGCCAACCAAACATTACTATTACCATCCATTTACAAGATTTTAGAATTGAAATAACGAAGATTGATTGACCATGAAACTAGAAATCAACCATAACGCACAAGAAAAATGGCAGGCTAATTTTCTGCTTCCTGACAGTAGGCTTGGTGGAGCTTCGCTCGCGAGTTCAAATCATTCCACTGAGCTTCAGAGCTTGTGAGCAAAGGAGTATAAAATGAGAGTGAGGTTTACTGCCATTCATGTTCATGTTTTCTATCACACGCTGTTACTCTCACTCTGGGTGAACGCTGAGCTTTTTGCGTCGAACAAAAAAGTCATCCGGAGTCTCGAAGCCTGCAAGCCTGTCTGATAGGTACTCCGAACACGTCCAGAAAATTTACGCAAAAGTCGTGTAAATTTATAGAAGATGCCTCAGAAAATAACTTGCGCAGAGTAAAATTCAGATATAATAAGTAGTATTTTACGCTCTTTGGAGGCGAACCAGCCTAAGGCTGAAAGCCTCCTAAATAAAGCTAAATAATAATAATAGTATTTTACGCGATGTCGTGTAATTTGTAATGATTAGTGAGATACACTTCATATGCGCATGCATTGCATAAAATTGCGCTAGAACTTAAATCACACGAGCCTTTTTCCTGTTGCCTTAGGCGAATGAATCCGTACACCCTCCAGAAAATTGTCAATTGCCGTCGAAACAGGAAGAACTGCACTCGTGCATTATACAATTATTTTAAACGAACCACCGTATACCGTATTCTGACATCCATGGCAGTAGCTCGGAAGAGAAGTAGCGGTCGTCCAACGAAGATAATGAATAAGAAGACTCGCTGCACAACATGTTCAACAACAAAGATTCGGTAAGTCAACGGGAAGCGGCCACAAAGTTCAGTTGTTCGAAGTCACACATCTGCAAGACTCAAAGGAAGGAGGGAATAGTCTGTAGAAAGAAAACCAGATCATCAGAGTACACTGAAGGGCAAATTCAAACCAATCCCAATCCACTGGGATCTCATACCGCTAGATGACTCGTAAGTACGGCGGAAAACCAAAATATAACACATCTGCCAAAATACCGGAATCCGACAAAAATCTGCCGCAGTGCCGTCCTATCGAGGATTTTTTCGGTCTATTGAGCTCCATGGTATAAAAGGATAATTGGAAGGCCAAGGACACCAAGCAACTCACCAACAGGATCAAAAGCTGCATTCGGAAAATCAATGTGGCAGCCGTGCAACAGTCATGTTCTAATATAAGGACTAAGCTGCACCGTAGCGTGGACCACGGTACGGTGGGCAAATATTCACTAAGCTCAGTATGAAGACTTAAGTTAATCCTTTGTGTCAAGTCCGTTTCTCTCTTTAGTATTTTTGCCCAAGCGTTCTTCAATGTGGGCTTTATTTGAAAATATTAAGTGATTTTTATGAAACTTGTCTGCTTTTCTACTTACAATACAAACCGTGATTCGGCGTGTTTTTCGTAATGAGAGCCATATCATAACAGTTTTACAGTATTTCGAGTAACGGTCATCCATTATAAAAAAAAAATTCAATACGATAACCATCTAAAATTCCTGAAAAACAAAAATTCCCTCCTCATGAAAGCATAATTAATGGTTCGCAGATCACCACACCGATCGCGATAGTATTGATTACACTTCGCACATCTTTTTGTCCTTCTTTTCACTTTCCGAAGCCCCACACAATGTAGACAGGTACCATCTTCATCGGAGAGATGCGGAGACGTGGATCTTATCGAATCACACCATCACCAATTATTAATTACTGCACACAATGATGGTCGTCAATTGCGAGTCCCACTTGTTGACTGTGCGCGGCAGATCGGCTATCGGCATGTAGCGGGCGATCTGGCCGCGCAATTGATGACTTCAGCATTGATCTTTTCTGTGCTTTCACGCGTCATCATGGGACGACCGGTGGTGGGTGGGCATGGTTCTCCTCATTCCGATGCTTGGCGACAAGCCCGTAGATCTAATCGTCGACAACAATTATCGCTGATGTGCGTCTAATTTCGATGCCATTAGCTTTCGCACCATAATAAGTACACACTGCCGAGCTCCAGGGCAGATTCACTCGGGGATGGCACTTTGACGCCTTTCCGTCCTGTGTCCGTGGATGCGCAATGCGTACCTACAACAAGTCCAGAGCGAAGCGGTCCCTCAAAGACAACGTCGGTCGGTGTGTTCTAATTCTTCAAAGGAATGGAACCCGCACAGCGTGAAGTTGATACTTGGTGAAACAATTCCCACCGGAGTGGGACCGCGCGGCAAATACTGGCTTTGTCACTCTATGTATGGCAAACACAACAAATTGCTTTATGCTCGGGCATGGCTTGTGCCACGGCAACCAAGTATTTGTAAGGTGCAGAAAGCAACGGAAAAGATACTTCCGAAGCTATCGACTGAAGAAGATCATGTATTGTCTGTGCGCACATTGTCCCTGCTGATTATCCGCAAAACAAGAGCAAATTTACGAGCTCTAAGTGATGGGTGATGAGAAGTTCAATCGACTGTGGACGATTGTATATAATTTGTTTTATGATCATTCAAGATGCATTGAAGATTTGCATTTTTCGTTCTTCTAACCTACAATTATGAAAATAATTTCATAATACTTTCTCCGAACGGTCGATCGTTATTTCCACATGCAACTCGCCGAAGAACAGCTATCAAATGCTACTATCGCAGTTCCCATTTTGGTGCTGCCATTGCCTTATGTCTTCAAGCCACAATTGACCCATTGGTCATTCATTGGAGTCCAGAGTGGAAGAGCAAACCCTCCATCGGCTTCACCTAAGGCGCGATCATTAAAGCATTTAAAATTTAGATTTCTTTATGACCAATACTGGAACTAGGTCGGTGAATGCATTGCGGAAACCTTCCGAAGAGTTCGAATTAAGGGATTTTATCTGTCTTCTTCTTCGGGGCTATTACGAATTATCTGAAATGTTACGCCTGCACTCAAAATAATGCTCTATGAGCAATCAACTCTGCGGACATAGTCGTCAATTGAAAGCTTTCTAAGTCTGCACCATTTGTACACTGCTACATTATGTGGCAAGATTCATGGCACTCTAGGCTCTGGGCAGTTGAGAAATTTTCCAATCCATGCATTTAATAATTGGACTATTGGGAGCCTTGCCAAAAGAAAATCTTGTAAATCTTAGTTGAAAGAATATACTGCACACAATATTAATGCAAGGGCAGAGCATTAGAAGAAATGGAGGGAAATTCCATAGCGGGCAAGATACGCCCCCTTCGATATCTGCAGCTCATTAAGATGGTGAAAAATAGCTGCTGAAAGTAATATGAAAATAGTAGTTTCATTTCATGAAACAGTTGGTATTTCTGATTATTTAAAAAATTAAAGATTAAAGAACCTTCAAGAAGTGAACCAAATAATCATCCTAGGTCGTAGTAAGTAGTCAGAACCATGTTGGCCGCATCGAGACAGGTACCGGATACCTCCGGGGAAGTGGTCCGCTTATTCTTGAACCAACATCCTCATGCGGCACATCAAACTACATCAGAATTTTAAAAAATGAGATCATTGGAGGTCATATTACGTACTAAGGACTACATTGGCTGCATCCGGGCATGTTTCAGGTACCCCCAGGAAAGTGGTTAGATTCTTCTTAAACTAACACCTACATCCGACGCATAAAACGACATCAGAATTCAAAAATAAGATTATTGGTGACCATATTAAGTACTCAGGACCACGTTGGCCAGATCTGGGAGTGTTTCGGGTACCTCCGGGTAACTGGTCGGATTATTCTTGAACCAACACCAGCAAATCAGAATCCAAACATAAGATGATTGGTGGTCATATTAAGTACTGAAAACCTTGTTGGCCAGATCCGGACATGTTCCGGGTACCCCCGGGGAAGTGGCCACATTATTATTGAATCTTGTAACGCACGACTCGCAACCTGCGAGATTTCCATCACTGAAGACGCTTCCTGTCTCAAGAACAAGTGGCTTAAGCGCCACCTCCGAAGAGGACCACTCGTCAAGGTTTTATTTGCGCGGCTAGAAACCTAACCTCAAGGAGGATTTATGTATGGAAGCGACCGAAATTTAGTATGAGGGTGATTCAGCCAAGGGCCTGACACGCCGCCTTCTTTTCGTAGCCAGCATGAAAACGTGATCACATATCAATCTAAGCGGCCCAGAGCGTGGGCCCGCGCCTATGCTCGCTACGGCTACTTGTTATTAGTAGAGATAAGGGTGCCACCTCCTTGGATTCAGCAGACTGAAATCCCATGAGTGATAGGCTCTTTTGGTGCACCATCAATGTAGAGTGTGCTAGCCGATTTTGAGAGGAAATGTCATCCAATCCATTTGTTTACATCATAATGACGATTTTCAAAACTCAAAATAATGTACATTTTATTGCACAACTTGCAAATTTCTATCGGAAGTGGTCTTATTTTTCGATTATCTACAGATCTCAACTGATTTACGATCATAACCGCTGAGAAAATTTCATAAATCCTAATTTTTCTCATAAAAAAAAAATATGGAAGCACCAGCCGGATCACCGCAAACCCGATACAGAAAACAAAATATTCCACGTGGATGATGATTTCAAGCACCTGCGGTGGATAAACTAATCAGGAAAGGTGAAAATATTTTCCTCTTCCTATGCTTTACGGTGAAAATTTCCACCCTCATCACTCTTTTGATTGCTCCCCTATTCACCGCCAGAAGCTGAAACAACCGCTTATTTTTTATTGGCAAATCAAAGTTGACACTCGTGGAGAATAGATGAACTATGAAAGTGATGATGGTTTCAAAATTTTACACGGTGAGGTATACGAGTTGAATCTTAAATTGCCTTTATTTTGCAAATGGAGCATTTTATTTAAATTTGGTTGATGCTACGTTAGTAGAAAACTTCTGGACTACTCAATAGATATATAATATAGAAAAAATAATTTCTTTTCAGATTTTAAGGTGTATGCATAGATTTCAGCTTTTCTACAACTTTAGCAACAACCAGATTTAAATACAATGCTCCATTTTCAAAATAAAAGCATTTTAAGATTGCACTCGTATAGCTCTCCGTGGAAAATTTTTAAAACCATCATCACTTTCATAGTTCGTCTATTCTCCACGAGTGCCAACTTTGATTTGCCAATTGGATTCGCCTATTGGCAAATCAAAGTGCATACATGAGTAGGTTGCCACCGAGCCGCACCGAGCGGTGTTTTTACCAAGTCTGCTCTGCACTCACGTGTCAGGATCGGTGGAGGATATCTGAAAGGGAAAGTTCCTCCAGTGATGATAAAGGTGAGTGGGGTTGGTTAGCACCAACTATCGCTTAGGACCGTTTGTGAGGATCTCAATTGGCAAATCAAAGTTGGCTCTCGTGGAGAATAGAAGAACTATGAAAGTGATGATGGTTTCAAAATTTTCCACGGGGAAGTATACGAGTGCAATCTTAAAATGCTTTTATTTTGAAAATGGAGCATTTTATTTAAATCTGGTTACTGCTACAGTGGTAGAAAAGCGGAAGTCTATGTTTACACCTAAAAATCTGAAAAGAAATTATGTTTTCTGTATTACATGTCTATCGAGTAGTCCTGAAGTTTTCTACTAACGTAGCACTAACCAGATTTAAATAAAATGCTCCATTCACAAAATAAAAGCATTTTAAGATTGCACTCGTATACTTCCCCGTGGAAAATGTTGAAACCATCATCACTTTCATAGTTCTTCTATTCTCCACGAGAGCCAACTTTGATTTGCCAATTGAGATCCTCACAAACGGTCCTAAGCGATAGTTGGTGCTAACCAACCCCACTCACCTTTATCATCACTAGAGGAACTTTCCCTTTCAGATATCCTCCACCGATCCTGACACGTGAGTGCAGAGCAGACTTGGAAAAAACACCGCTCGGTGCGGCTCGGTGGCAACCTACTCATGTATGCACAGCACTGGGTTTCTTCGATAAAGCACCCGGTGTCGGTGCAACATGTTGGCACGCCACCAAACCAAAAGAGAAACCCGAACGCGGTGCTACGGGCTTCGGCTCGCAACCAACGAACCGCTCAAGATTTCGTATCGTTCGTTGTTGGTGATGAGCTATACTCGGTCCCATTTGCGTTTTTGTCAAAACTGAGTTTTTCAATGGAAGTGGTATCAAGTAGCTCATAGTTTCATTATACTCGATGAGCTCAAGAAATTTGTTCTGAACGTCACGCCGTTTGCTTTCGGCGGCGGCGGCGTGGCGGCGTGGGGTGGCGTGGGTCGGCGTGAGTTTATTTTTAATGATTTCGAAAAAATACTTTTCAAACCAATCGCACATGTACAAAAAATGCTACCAACATTTGAGTTCAGATTACTCAAATCGCTAAAACGTTCACACTCATAGTGTGAATAAATTTTGCGACACTTTCCCGGGGAAAACTTCATGAATATTGTGAAATTTTCAGAAAATTGTACACATGTTTAGAAGTGCGCTAGTGGACAGACTAAAACCAGATTTTGAGTCGTTCTCATTGGCAGTGCATGCAGTTTGTTTAGAAATATATGCCAAGTGCTTATTAAAATAGCAGGGGATGGATTCGTATGGCAAAGTGTTACAACCCTTTTATTAAGTACATATAAGAAAAGTACGTTATGTAGAGGTGGATAGTACTGAAAAGCAATGTGTTGCATTACATAACAATTTAATGGGCCCTACGAATTTTTTTCTTTTATTGAGCATTACACGTTATTAATATGTTGATATCGATAAGAGATGTGCTTTTGTTACTTTGATACATATTTGAATGTACGCGCATTGTAGTCACATAACTTTTTGTTTATGTAGGGGAATTTACGTATTCTCGTCAATCTAAGCAGCGTCTGCACTTCTACTAGCATTTTCTCAGCGTCACGCACATATATGATGTGTCTGTTTGTTTACATTCATCTGCTGCTTGCTTCTCAATCCATTCCAATCGATAGAATTTTTCAAAACGTTTTGAAAGCGTTTTTACAACGCTCCAAACTTCTCAGGTGAGTGTGACTATTGTCGGCAGCCTCTTTTTTTTCGGCAACCTTCCCATTAGAACTGCGTGTTAACCAGCTGTTCTATTATCGGCAACTAGAAATCAACCCCATTTTGTAGTGCGTATGCTTTATTTGAAGAAAAATGTAGCATTACTGGATTGCTCGATCGTTCAAATATAATCAGATTGAAGCTGAAAGGCTATATAAACAATCGTTTGGACACATTCAGGGAAGTGCGTTGACAGGAAAACATAGTGAAATTAACGTTTAAATTTTGGTTGCCGAAAACAGTCAATGGGTACCGAAGCCAACATTTACCCTATTTGAAAATGATGTCTTTCGGATATACGTAGAATTCCGCACAACCTGGACCTGTAAAAGATTGAAAAAAGGTCAAATTTCAGCATGTTGTCCCTTGTTCACTTTTATGTAAATCCAATCCTCGTCAGTAAACCAGTGCTTATTGCAAAAATCTATTGTCATGTCATGAATTAAGATTGATGTATCCACATTGTTAGGGTGGATGCTTGACCGATGTGCAGATACGGTCGGCCCAACTATTTTAAAAACTTGTTCAATTGGCGGGTACACACAATAACTTGCGAATCAAAGCTTCCAAGCTGTCTAATTTTCTTAAAGCAGAGAATATCTCCATCTACGGGTATGACATAGCCAAATATGCGGTGCACTCTTGCTCGCACTATCTTCATCGTTTGAGTGCTTCATAGCAAGACTGAGCAACGAGGAAGATGAGTTAGAAGGAAGTTCATCGCATTCATCTGATGTAGTTACCAATTAGAAACCCATTTAAATATCGGTTTTTTAATGTCCTTGACTTGACTTGACTGTCCTTGACAGTAATTACACGAAATTCATATCATTCCTATAGTACGTACAATAAATTGGTAATCGAGCGTTCATCCAAAGCACTTTTAATGCATTTCAGGTTCATAAATCGAGGGTCAAGCAAATCCGACATCAAAATTAGGTCCTTGACAGGAAATCTTCGATTCAGTTGCCCCTTCAACCCCAGCTTCATGTGTGTGATGGCAAACAAGTCCTCATTTTTTTTCACTAATACAAGCTTCAATCTCAGATCGCAAGAGCATGGCAATGTTAACTGTTGCATTCTTTTCAGCAGACAACAGGGTTATTATAATCTGTAAACCAAAACGGAATTTTACTACAATATTTTCACCACCACCATGTCACCATGTCTCAGAAACAGTTCAGCTTAAGTAAATTTTCTGCCAAAATGATGCAATTTCAAAACGTCATGATTAACTGCATGAACACTTATGCTTTTTTAATGTATTTATATTAGTGAATTCCGTTCGCTAGGTGAAAATCAAACATTATTTCCTCAGCTGTCGAATGTCTAGTGTATCAGTAAACAGACAACTGATCTTCAATGCACTGGTTGGATATTAATTTTCAAACCTATATGGTCACTAATCGGTCAGATGGAACTCATTAGTAGGCTCTGTTGCTCGAGATATAGCCCCAAGTAACAATCTAAATGCTTGGAAGATTTATTCTTATTTTATCATTGTTTTATCATAGCATCCCTTGCAGCCTGTGGTTGTATTACGGTTTTGTGTGCTTTTCATAGAAACAGGCCGTCAAGCTGTCTATAAAACTGTTTTTTGACTACTAAATTAAAACTCAGGCCTCATAGTTTTAACGGTAGCTGCAAGGTGGTTCTGTATCACTACTAATAACTGCAGAATAAACCCGAAACAAACCGTACAATTATGTTTTATGGCATACATTTTATGACCGATATAAAACTTGAAGCAGTCTTAGACCCTCATTAAAGCCCCATTACAACTATCATCTTTATCAGATGCCTAAGATTCACAGATAAGAAATATACTACAACAATAACAAAAAATACTCTGAAAATTGTTATCAATATTAAAAATAAAAAAAAAACAAATCTATTCAGATACATTAAATGAAAACCCCTTCAGTGCTTTTCAACAAGATGAAGATGAAACGATCGCCAATATGAAACTCCTGAAGGATCAGTAGTTATGGGCTCCCTCATATAACATAAGGCACAGTGCCGTAAAGGAGCTCTTAAAAATATTGAACAAGCGGCTTTCCGATACACTTCCGAAAGATCCACGAACCCTTCTTAAAACAACGCAGACAGTTGCACTAAAACCGGTTGGAGATGGCCAGTATTGGCATCACGGCTTTACACCTTGTATTGAAAAAGCTTAACTTAACGCTCTTAATTTGGACTACGAAATGCTATGATACAACCATTAGGTTTATTTTATGGTACAGAATTCCAATGTAGAAGAATATGTTATATTGAGGTATTTTTAAGAAGTAGCAAGTTATAACGAAAAAAATGTCACCGTATGAACAAATTTCATACAGTATGAATAATTACGCTTTAATTGATAGGTGATAAAACACTTTCATACATCTATGTATATTTAAATTATATGTGACTGGTTATTGCTCAACAGTAGTAACAGTTTTGTACTCAATAGACAATATTTTGATGACTCTTTAATGCATGGTGCTAATGCAGACAAATTAAAAATATCCCTTTATTTTAGTATTCATATGGCGCACTAAATGATGCTCCTATTTGGTATAATAATCACCATAAATATTGGACGGCATGCTGTTCAGCATATACAAATTGGTTTCAAATTATAATAAAGTCGTCTTATTTTCAATATAAAATAATATCAGCTATTATTACCAACTGACAAGGATCATGATTTCACATCAAACATCGAAAGAATAAAACCACAATAAAATACTTCTCAATATTAACTATCATCCAAAAACCCCAACTTAAAACCTTCAATGTTGTCAAAATGTTTTGCGTATTATTGTTTATCAACTTCTTCAGGAGCGATTAATGCGGTTGTAATGTAGTTTTATGGTAGTCATCAAGAGGTTGCTAAAACTTTCTGACCTGGAGGAGGTTTCATGTTTTCATTTTTAACAACCACGTGTAGAGTGTGATAAAACTGACATAACACCTATGCTCCTAAGGTAGTTTGCATATCAAGTTGTAATGGTTGCATTAAAACTGGGCCGATTGGCCATGACATGGCTGTATAGCGGTTCTCAGGAGGTTGTTGAAGCAATGTGGTCGTCAGTGAAGGTTTTATAATATGGTTATATCAACTGCTATAAAACTTCAAAAAAAAAACAAAAAATGTTGCTTGGGTGGTTTCAAAACCACGACTTTAAAAAAAAAAACTCACCTCAAACGGCTCAAGAAAGTTTCGCAAGTTTTCAACTAGTACCCACTCATGTGCTGTTAATATGAGATCGTGCTTATTAAGACGGTTCAGTAAAGCATTCACGCCAGCTCTATTTAGTTCGAGACTTTTGATCATCGTAAGTAAGTAATGCCAACGTCTTACGCTGATTGTTTTAAGTGTTGGGGCTTAATTAAACATTGATATTCGTTTCACACAAGCTCGCAGGCTGAGCATCTAGCTCCTCCTCCATACTAGATAACGAGTGTTGCTTATCCATATCAAACCAATCTCCAGATTCTTCGATATCGGTTAAGATTTGTCTGTTTATTTTATCCATTTCGACTTACAATTCCGGACCTCGGTATCACCTGACCTCTTCATAGCCTTTGACATGCATAACGAGCAGAACACTTTCTCTTTCACTATATGTATTTTCACGTCAATTTTTGTTATCAATCATTTTTCAAAGTATTGCCACGAATTACTTGAAAGTTTTTATGTCCTCTGGAAGTATCTATCGACATATAATTCGAAAGAATTTTGTTTTAATTCAATTCGACATCGAGCGGTGCCGGTGGTGTAGTGGTAAGATGCACGGTGGCTGCAATTTGCACAATTTTCGAATGATATCTTTCGAAATTTTCAATTTTTTTTCTACGACGGAAAGGCACATTTCGTATTTTTATATTCTCACAACCAGGGCTGAGAAATCTCATTACAGCTAAAATGCTACTTTTTGAAATTACGAAACTATGAGATATTATAAAAATAATGTGTTATGTTAGATGCAAGAATATGAGGTAAAGTTTGTGTAGGACACAAACTGACAGGTGTGAAAATAATCATGGTAATTGTTTTACATTCTGTTTTATTTAAACTAAAATGCTTAATTAAAATGCTCTTCAGTAATTGGTTTATTAATCCTAAAGAAAAAAAGAAAATAAATGAAATATATGCTCATTTGTGTATTTTTGACTCATTTCCCAGTATTTTGGATTCTATGGGAATGAGTAGATATAATCATCATCTACCAATACCTCGCCATTTTACTCAAAATTTAGTTTTGGCTTTGTTACTAAATTTAGAGTAGATCCGGTTTTAATGAAATTAAGTGGTTTTCACTCAATATTGAGTAGCGAGCACACAAGTTCTAATTTCAACGTGTTCAAGATGCATTTTACCGAAAAGGTATTGCGGATTTTTCATCGCCGTGGCATAAATTTATTCGGCGGCGTGAACGATTTTACTGAGGCGGCGCGCCGGCTCAATTTCATCGGCGGCGGCGGCGTATGAAAATCGTCGGCGGTGGCGGCGTGGCGCGGCGGCGCACAGGTCTAGTTCGGATACGGATGTGTTAGCCATTTTCGAAATCAAGACCAACAATTGAAATGGCCTTAACTCCATTTTGTAAACAAATGATGTTTGAATCTTCGTTAACAAAAGTAGATATGTCCCTACGAAAAAGTAATCGTGACGTATAGCTTGTCTGTGGTATAGACTTACAAAATTAAATACGTGTGTGTTCCTTCGGTTCTGAAATTCCTCTATAATCTGCGGTAATTTATTCAATCTTCAGATGGGAGGCAATTCGTTCGGCTTCAGAATGCCTGTTATTTGGAAGTTATGTCAGAACAATCGATTCCTGTGCCAGCTATAAACCCCACTGAAACAGAAAACGAGGCTGAAACCGATATGACCGCTGAACTAAATGAAAGTCAGTCCATCACCGAACGATTGATACGCAATGAATCATGCCTCCAAAAGGTCGTCTCATTTAGGGCAGATGTATCAAAATTAATGGAAATAAGGAATGAAAATTCTACGATGGCCCCACCTGTAAAGAGGAGAAAAGAAAATGTCGATGAGGTGGACATGCTCTTCCCAATAAATGATGATGAGATGCTGCTATCATATGAGAACTGCCTCAACGATCAATTTTTCTATGATAAACTGTCACGATACGTATCATGCCAATATGAACTGAATGGAAAACGAGACGGAAAGTCATTTTTCAAAACATTGGCTCGCAAAATGATAGCACCGAATGTATAGTTGCCGTACTCTTGGATGGGAAATTCCAGAAAGCTATCCCATGATCGAAAACCAAATAAAGGGTTCAAAAGCACATTTAAGAACATTGTTATTTTTTTCGGTAATATAACGTGTGAAGCAGATTGCACCTTTCTATATTGAAGGAGTGCATAAAGCCTTCAGTGATCATCTTCACCAAAAGCATACTGAAATGAAACGGTTTCTAACTGAAGGTGAACGCAGGACACCCTTATCATGAGTGACACCTCGAAAGCTTAAGCTCCAGTCGATGGAAACAGAAAAGGATGAGAATATGGGTAGCTCAGAAGTGGAAACTCTTTCCAAATCAACTGATTCTGAGAACTTCGAAGATTCTATAAATAATGCTGTATAAGTAAAACATTGTATGACACTTGATTGATAAATTGATCGATAGACAATAAAGTATGGTTTCTTATTTTCTTATTCTACATTTAGGAACACGTATAACTTATTTCAAGGTATGGATCAAAGAAATCAATACTGCTTTCGGTAAATCATTGCTATTACAATTAATTTTTTTCATTTTGCCTTGAATCTCAAGTTTCACATTTTGTGCTAGCTTGAGAATTAAATTTGATGCAAATATGAACAATGACGACGATACTAATGGTTTAATAAAAAAGTTCATCAGATCCTGAACTTGACTTCCATAAAGAAAATCTTATCTTCATTAGAATTATGAATAATGTAATCTACAGCCATAACACCATACGTGCTGGTTAAAGCCCACCTGTCGCTATCCGATGTAGTGTCTAAATTAAAATCATTCAAGCTTATGAACGAGTATGCAGTACAGTTATTATTTTTCATGATATCGTGCAGTGTTTTGTCTGAATCACCAGTTACACTACATCTCTTCTTTAGGGTTGGCGAGGTTTGCATTTTAGTTTTCACAATGTTTGGATTTGAAGTATTGGAATGTATTTCCGTTATTCACCTTGAAACTTGAGATAGTGGAAGATTACCACTTCGGATGAGTCTTTTTAGTGTATAAAACCTTGATTCAAAGGGGTACGCATTGAACGAATCAAGTGGTCCAAACCTTTCGACATCATCAATCAAATGTACTAAAATTGTGCATATTGCTATAGTTGTGGACCGTATAAAGGGTGATACGGTCAAAATTTGGTCAATATAAACTTGACGTATTTCTTTCAATTTTGCATTTAAAAAACCTGAACACCCCTCATTTTGAAGGTGTGTGTGTGTAGAATGTTGCTCCTATTTTGATTTTGGAATTCACTCTTCAGTTGTCAAAATGCCGTCCAAGCAAGAAGAGCAGCGTATCAAAATTTTGCTCGCGCATCGCGAAAATCCGAGCTACTCGCACGCAAAGTTGGCAAAATCGCTAAAAGTTGCCAAATCAACCGTTACAAATGTAATTAAAGTGTTTGGGGAACGTTTGTCGACAACCAGGAAGTCTGGATCGGGGGGAAATCGAAAACCGGAAGTCGCTGAGACGACAAAGAGAGTTGCCGGTAGTTTCAAGCGAAACCCTAACCTCTCTCTCCGAGATGCCGCAAATAAGCTGGGTGTATCGTCTACAACCGTGCATCGAGCCAAAAAACGAGCCGGACTATCGACTTACAAGAAGGTAGTGACTCCAAATCGCGATGATAAACAAAATACGACGGCCAAAGCGCGATACCGGAGGCTGTACACGACGATGCTGACGAAGTTTGACTGCGTGGTAATGGACGACGAAACCTACGTCAAAGCCGACTACAAGCAGCTTCCGGGACAGGAGTTTTATACGGCAAAAGGAAGGGGAAAGGTAGCAGATGTTTTCAAGCACATGAAACTGTCAAAGTTCGCAAAGAAATATCTGGTTTGGTAAGCCATCTGTACCTGTGGCTTGAAAAGCAGCATTTTCATAGCTTCCGGGACTGTCAACCAAGAAATTTACGTGAAAGAGTGTTTGAATAAACGTCTGCTGCCTTTCCTGAAGAAACACGGTTGTTCCGTACTGTTTTGGCCGGATTTGGCATCTTGCCATTACGGTAAAAAGGCCATGGAGTGGTACGCCGCCAACAACGTGCAGGTGGTTCCCAAGGACAAGAACCCTCCCAACACGCCAGAGCTCCGCCCAATCGAGAAATACTGGGCTATTGTCAAGCGGAACCTAAAGAAGACCAAAAAAACTGCTACGGGCGACCAGCAGTTCAAGGCAAACTGGCTTTCTGCGGCGAAGAAGGTGGACAAGGTGGCTGTACAAAATCTGATGGCAGGGGTCAAGCGTAAGGCCCGGCAATTCGGATTTGGAAAAGCGGAAGCCTAACTGAATATTTTTCCTGAATTTTATACTAATTGAACTTGAAAAAGAAATTTTATTTGATTTTTTAAATAAACGATTTCACCGATTAACACACGTTTTCCCTTGACCAAATTTTGACCGTATCATCCTTTAGCACCTTTACTCCTTCTAGGAAGTCATTGAGGAGGCTTCGTGCGATTGCATAGTTTTCTGGTGGTAGATCATGTCGTGAACATATTTGAATTGCACAATAGAAGTTTAAGAAATGATCAGAAATGTCATCGGACTCGAAAAACTGTTTTAATACTATAGGGCTTAAGTATAGCAGAAAGGTACGAAATTCCCTACCTTTCCATAGAGTTAGGTGCTCAAGACTTCGTGCTGGTCACCTGATTTCACGTGGAAATTTGCTTTGTTGCAAAAAATTGGATATATTTTGTATTTGGAGAGCAGACCATTTGGTGTTATGATTATTGAGGGTACCACATTTCCAGCCATTTAAAAATCGCTTTGTTATACCTAAATCGACGAGATGCAATGCATCACCAATGGGAAAGTCCTGAACCATGTCCAATCCATGTATTTGTTCTACAATGCTATCGTTTTTACGATGTCAATCATTCACACGAGCACGAAATTCTACATCGGTTCTCAGTGGTGCATCTACTTCCGGAAAAATCATTGTCCTAAGCTCATGAGAGTATTCACCTTCAGTCACGCATTTCAGGCAAGAGCTGTATCCATTATGACCAATAACATCTAAAAAAAAATACAGTTTAAGCAACGAATCAGTCTGCTCAATAAAGCTAGAATCGTTTCAAATTACCACGCAGCATAGATCTCGCTGTAATGGTAGATCTATTGACGGCTAGTCCGTTTTGTAAAACTTCATTCAATTCAACGACAAATGGTTCATGGAATGCATTGACATCTTTTGGTTTATCTGCAAAATACAATAGTTATACAGGTTTGTAAATAAGTTATTAATAGATGAAATACTGAAATATAACTTAAAGAAAACTCCAGTTAAGCAGAAACCACGAATACTTGATTAGGAACAATCCAACTTAATTAAAACTAGATGTTTTTAATGAAACTTATAAACCTATTTACAACGAGTTTTGTAATTCTTTTTTCAGAGAGATGTTGAATGTGCTACTTGGATCTCTTGAAGATCTATAAACTTTCCCGATAGTCGGGACTTCCATAAAGATATCTTTACTCTCCAGAAGTTGTTTGAACTTCTCAATAACTTAGAATTCTCTGGATTTCCTTAAAATTCTAGGAAATTTCCCTAAGCTCCTGCAGTTCTCCTGATATTCATTACGCTTCTCCGAAGCTCTCGACATTTCCCCACGGTTCGTGGCCCTTTTTTAAAGTGCTCTCAATTTTTTTTAATTAATGCAAATTCAGAGACGATCACTGAACTTCGGAGAATTAAAAAGCCCCTGGGATATTTTTACAAGGATTCAGATTGATTAATTATTCAGAAGACCTTCTACTGATCAACGATTGGTGTAAATTCAAATGTTGTGATTTAATTACTCTTTGAATGTTTATAGTGAACTCTGATCCTACTCTATGAGTTGCTCAAAGGAAAAAAGCAAGTTTCATCAGCTGAGTGAAAAGTTACGACAGAGCAATTTGTGTAAAACAAATGAGTGTGCCAATCCTGCTCTTGTCCGTGAGAAACCTCAACTGATTACTAACGTTGATATCGATAATTTGATGGCAGTTAACGGAGATTTAAGGCAAATGTTTCATCAGTTCATGATTCGGCCACAAGATGTACACAGTCAGAGATTCCTCTTCCGCAAGGATCCGACTCAGCCTGTTAGGACGTTCGTGATGGACGTCGGAAGTTTTGGTGCAACGTGCTCTCCGTGTCAAGCACAGTTTATCAAGAACCTGAACGCGAAAGAGCACGAATTAGATTATCCCCAGGCAGTGAAAGCAATCTTGAAGAAGCACTACGTGGACGACTATTTAGATAGCTTCGACACGGAAGAGGAAGCGATCAAGGTTGCACTTGAGGTGAAGGAGGTGCCCGTGGTGGATTCGAGATTCGGAATTGGCACTCTGGAATTGAAATCTACACTTTTGGAACGGGTCGGGGAACCAAAACAGTAGCAATCGGAAGCGATAACCATCGACACGGAAAACCACGCGGAGCGAATTCTTGGCCTTCTTTGGTTACCTGAACAGGATCTTCTTGCTTTCGCCACTGATGTGCAGCTTGATAACATTACTCCAACGAAGCGGAACATATTGCGATGTGTCATGAGTCTTTTTGATTCTCAAGGTATTTTGTCGCACGTTACGATCCAGGGACGAATGATTATCCAAGACACGTGGCGCAGCCAAACCAAATGGGACGAAGAGGTGACAGAAACAATTCAAACACGCTGGCGTAGGTGGATCACGCTTTTTAAAAGCGTAGGCCAAATCCGACTTCCCAGAGCCTACTTTCCAGGATTCCCTGCCGATGATGTAGGTTCGGTGGAGCTACACGTTTTCACGGATGCGAGTGAGGAGGCCTACGCAACCACCACTTTCTTCAGAGCTATCATACATGACAAGGTGTACTGCACATTAGTGATGGCTAAAGCGAAAGTGGCACCACTGAAGGCGGTATCGGTACCTCGTCTGGAGCTTATGGGTGCGCTATTGGGAGCAAGGTTGGCAAAGGCAGTTGGAGAGTATCACACGTTTCCTATCCGACGTCGTATCTTCTGGACAGATTCAGAGGCAACGTTGGCTTGGATCCAGTCACCACATCACCGGTACCGACAATTCGTGGCCTTCAGAGTGGGAGAGATCCTGGACAAGACGGAAGCAGCAGAGTGGAGATGGATTCCTAGTCTAGTCTACACATACACAGCCAGTACTTGAAAGAATCCTGGAAATGATAGAAATACATCTATCATTTTCTTGTCATTATTAATGCCTGCTGCACATCAAGGATGTGAAACAAACAATAAAGCGGCCAGGCCTACTGTGTAGCGTTTAGTTAATTTTTGTGGAAGTGAATGTTTACCATGTCTACTTAATAAGTATAGACAGTGGTTAACATTTAATCCACAGGTAATCAAGGAACGGGGACATACCGTACCAACCGCTCCGTATGCAGGATTTGAAAATAGGCTATATAAATCGTTGGGAGTGACAGAGCTAAGAAAGTTAATGTACACTCCTTGGTTGTCCGATCTCCTGGGATGGAACACAGGTATTTACCCCTTGTGTTCGAGCGTACAGTCCTCCCTCCGTACAAGCGTGGACGGCACCGCCCACCCACTGCCATCCCTCAATCGATCCAGCCGACCTCAGTCGAAGGACAACAGAGAGCGGTGTGCGGACGTAACCTATACGGAGGGAATGCTGTATTCGCCTAGGTTATAGCGCCCTTGCTCGCTATTCGTTATTCGCTGTCTACAATGAGAAGAAACAATGCATGAAATTTATAGTGTGTAATTTTATAGAATATATATATATATATATTTGACTTACCCTTATAGAGAATACAATACTGCATTTTAAAGCCATATATAAAAAGAGGAGTACGTTGTGATTCTAGTTAGTGTTAAATTTGTGATAAATGTGTTAATCTTATACTTTTACAATATGTATAAATCCGGAGTGATTTGAGATTTGGGCGTAATTGCTTTTGTAAACAAACACGTCAATAACTGATTTCTCTTGAATAAAAGCTCAATCTCACAAACAAACTATACCAAATGATAGAGGAATCATTCCTCTACCTCATAGTATTATTACTTTTCGAGATCGCGCTATTATTCGCGAGAAATCGGTGATTGACGTATTTGTTTACAAATGCAATTACGCCCAAATCTCAAATCACTCCGGAAATGTATAATAGAAGATGTTCATTTTTATAACTTGAGTATTAGTATTAGTTATATGTAAACAAACAAAACAAAAGAAGAGAAGAGGAAAGAAGAGCAGAAAAATAAAAAGGGGATAAAGTAGATAACAAAGAAAAGAAACGTAGGCAGATTATTAGAAAAGGCATTATCCGAGACCTCAATCAAATGTCACTTCCGCCGAGATCTCAGTGAAACCCTCTCCGCCGAGACCCGCACAGCCGAGCTCGGTAGAAAAAACTAAGTGTGTAGATAGATTAGTAGGAAAATAAATAAAACTACTTTATGACTCAAAGTGCAATGAATGAGCGTTAGTTTCGGGATCATTTCAGTGTTAGAGTTATGTTAGTTTTGATCCGTAATCTGCCCTGCCGACCCCTCCAACATTAGTTGCAGGCAGTGGTTGTTAGATAATGCGGCACTGTAACTACTACTATTTTAGAGGTATGATTCGTCAAGTTTATACAACTAAATGTTTCAATTGAGGCAAACTATCTATCTTACAATTACAAAAGCAAACCTAAACTTACAATTATATGCAAATGCAAAATGAAACTTGACAAATCATCGTCAATTCCCTTATTCCAGGGCAGGGCCTGACGATTTGAATCTAATTTTGATCAGTGAACGGGCACCATATGGTACATTTTCTCACCATGAACCTATCATTTCCAGCCTATCTGAACTATTTAATAAATGGAAGCCATAACATGGGTTACGCTCCCCCTAAGCGGGCCCTCCGCATCCTGTCTCTGTCTTATCTCAAATACAAAATGCCAATGGTATGAATGTATCTATATATAACTTGGAAATGACGTACAATCAAATAAACTCGTAACCCACTCACTTGGTCAGGCTTCAGAATCGTCCAGTGGGCAGTGCGCTCTACACTCCAAGTTCTCTTTTTTCAAATTTACCGCAAATTTGATATTTTACCCATTGAGTGTTGATTAGTCACAATGAAACATTGTGACAGAAGTTTAGGTTACTAGTTTATTAAATAATCTAGGTTCTATTTAGGATTATATCTGAAAAATCTAAATCTGGCCAACGCCCATCCTAAACATAAACCTGTTCTAATCCACCTGAAATGACTAACGAATGGAAGACTTTGACTACCCAGCCATGCAATAGTCTCATTCCGTGCCTTATGGCAACTTGATGATTCTATTGCGCTCATCTTCTGGCACCACCCAGGGGAGACTTGGTCCTGTACCCAATGCTTAACTAATTCCACTCAGCTACTCGCAATTTCTTGTGATATAGTGGGCGGAATATTATTATATGAGACAATTCAATGCAGACGTCTTTCCAAATTTGGCAGATCGACAGGTAATCGGTGAGTTACCACGATAGTTGCTATTCAACAACTCGACAACGTCCCATCGTCAACGCCTGCTATGAGAATTTCCCATTGCAGACGCCAACGAAATGCTATCGAGCTATCGATCAACTACCCTGGTTATCGCCTGGTACCTTATAGCACGATGCTAGGAGGCGAACCGGAAGAATCGATGAGCTACCTCCCCCGCAGCAGAGTGGAGATGGATTCCTACACACTTAGAAATACCTAATTTTACACGTGACGGAATCCATCTTTGACATAAAGGATGAGACGTAAACAAACATGTCATGTAAAATTAAGTGCTCCGAGACTGAAAAGTTCGGTACGCGACGAAAAGTACGTTTGATTGAGCTGAGTCTTACGTCTATTACGACTCAATTTTATGTCAAAAATGACGCTCGTATATGTCAGTCTCAGAGCACCTAAATTTACATGATTTTTTTTAAGTGTGTACGCAACAAAACGTGGCTGACGAAGCTACTAAGTGGGGAAGAGGTCCTAGCACCGACGTCCAGTCCCGTTGGTTCAAAGGCCCAGATTTCTTGTATCTACCGGAGTCAGAATGGCCGAAGAGGATGTCTACGAAACAACTTGAGACCGACATAGAGTTGCGGCCCTGCCTGGTACATCATGAGCGAGTCGTCGAGGACGTCATCAGCTGGACGAACTTCTCCAAATGGGAACGCTTGCTAAGAGCGATCGCGTATGCTCACCGTTTCGTATCAAACTGCCGCCGAAAATCCAAGAAGCAGCTGCCAATCACCGGTTGTTTGTCGAAGCAAGAACTACAGAAAGCGGAGAACAGTCTCTGGATTGTAGCACAGGCGACATCGTATCCGGACGAAATAGCGGTATTGAAGCTAAGACAGGGGAATCCAAAGAAGCATATCGAGAAAACAAGCCCGATTTACAAACTGTCTCCTTTCTTGGACCATCTGGGCGTAATGCGGGTTGATAGTCGCATCGGAGCGGTCCCTTATGTCACGCATGACTTCAAGTTCCCTATTATCCTTGCACGCAACCATCGGTTGACCACGCTGCTTGTCGATTGGTATCACCGCAAGTATCTACACGCCAACCAGGAGACCGTTCACAACGAAGTTCGCCAGCGTTTTCATGTTTCCAGCCTGCGTGCAGTAGTTCGTCGAGTAGCGAAAGAATGTCAAGCGTGCAAAATCACCAAGGCGGCGCCAACTACACCAAGGATGGCTCCTCTACCAGCTGCTCGGCTGGCGACCACACTTCGTCCATTCTCCTATGTTGGGTTGGATTATTTCGGTCCCATACAAGTCAGAGTCGGCCGCAGCTGCGTCAAACGGTGGGTTGCTTTATTTACGTGTATGACGGTGAGAGCAGTCCACCTGGAAGTCGTCCACTCGTTATCTACGGAGTCATGTAAGATGGCCGTACGTCGGTTCGTAGCACGCCGGGGGTCACCTGTCGAAATTCACTTCGATAATGGAACCAACTTTCTGGGAGCCAGCCGTGAACTACGAGAGGAGATTGAAGCCATAGGGAAACAACTACAAGAGACGTTCACGAACTCGGCTACCAAGTGGATTTTCAATCCACCATCCGCTCCCCATTTTGGTGGTGCTTGGGAACGTCTTGTAAGATCGGTCAAGATTGCAATGGGATCTTTATGTAGTGATAGGAATCCGGACGATGAAACGCTGCTAACCGTGGTCACGGAAGCAGAAGCAATTGTGAACTCCAGACCATTCACATTCATCCCGCTGAAGAACTCCAACCAGGAAGCACTAACACCGAACCACTTCATCTTGCTGAGTTCGAACGGTGTATTGCAACCTCCAAGATCACTGGATGAACCTACAAAGGTAACCCGTACGAACTGGACCATGACTAGGCAACTCGTGGACCATTTCTGGGGGCGATGGGTCATAGAATACCTTCCATGGATCGCCAAACGAACCAAGTGGTTCAGTGAAGCGGAAGCGGTAAAGGTGAACGATCTGGTGGTAATAGTAAACGAGAACCAGCGCAACGGATGGACCAGGGGACGTGTCATATCGGTTATAAAGGGAAGCGATGGACGTATACGCCAACCGTTGGTACAAACTACGGGTGGAGTGTTCCGGCGTCCAGTCTCAAAGCTGGCAGTGCTGAAGGTGCAATCTGATGGTAACGTTGATTGTTTTGGTAGCGAAAACGGAAGTGCGTTACGAGTCGGGGGATGTTGCCAATTCTAGCAGCACTGAAAGTAAGGCCTCTTGCGATGTCCCCA
Organism: Ochlerotatus camptorhynchus; assembly: GCF_037179485.1. Taxonomy (NCBI): domain Eukaryota; kingdom Metazoa; phylum Arthropoda; class Insecta; order Diptera; family Culicidae; genus Ochlerotatus; species Ochlerotatus camptorhynchus. The sequence continues at coordinate 1,766,112 of NW_027040670.1, forward strand.
ATCGGAGTCCGCCTGTGTCCACGATCAGTAAACGTCAGCGTGATCCATAAACGTCAAGCAACAGCAATATGAACAAAAGGTAAAGGAAAAGGGAACAATCCAGCCATACCGAAGAAGGAAGATTGAAAGGTGGTTATTTCGTTATACTTCTAGTATAGATTTTTAAGTTTATTTCGAACTGATTATTTCACCCACGGAGGGACCAATCTAGAACTAGATAAATCTGGTCATTCGTATACGTAAGTTTAAAATTGTTAAAGATTTGCTTAATTTACCTAACCTATTTGTAATTTAGGGTTAGAATAATCTTGAGTCTTTGACTCTTCTTGGATTTCACTGAGGTTGAGTGCACTTTCGGATAGGATACACTGCTGTAATCTGATTGTAAGTTCGTAAATTGTTTATCGAATAGCTATAATTAAATTTGATTTAAATAACTACTAGATCGACACTAAACCGCGCACATACAGAGCAGAATTTGTTGGATTTGTGTCAATATAAGGTAGACCAAATTGTAAGTGGGATGAATTCTATTTTACTTTCTCTAATTAATAAAATATATTATCTAGCTTCAAGAATCACGGCACAACGGAATCCAGTGCGTTTCTTTGAGGAGGTCCGAACCCAAAAAATCCAACAAGATGCTTGTTTGTAAACTTATCGGATGTAGTTGTTGTTGTAAGTTCTTCGATTGAAACAGTGAAATTTTGTTTTGCATGGCTTCGATGGCAATCCCGAAAAAAAATTCAATTTACCAACATCGCAATGCTTAATCCATTCGTTTTTCATTATACATACAATCGAGAGAACCAAAAATGCTGCTACCGATCGCATCATCGATTCTATTAACAATCGGAACAATGGGAGTCTCCCCGGTATAATTGGGTAATCAGTTTGATAAATGCTACCATCCACTCCCTTTATTCGTTCTAAATGTGTCAAAAATTAACGAAATCCAAACCCACACACGTACCACCGGCAGAACCGAGAGGATGCATCGACCATTTTTCCTCGCAGTTGCACTGATTAATCATCTGATTTGCAACGGTACCTGGTGGTCCGGAAGAGGTAACAGGGAAGCAGAATTGAATTCCATTTTGGGGATGGCTATTGCACAGAAAGATGATCAAAATTTACAACACTTGTGACCCAATTACCTACCTACCCACCCCGGTGATGTTGCGTCGTTGTCGTCGTCCCATTGCATTGCCACGCTGGTGTCACAATGCGGTTGAAGGATGCATCGTCGTTTTCTCTTTTCGCATTCCGGGTTTCGGGGGCCGCGCCGTGTCTCTGTCACTGATAATGAAAAACGATATTTAAACTGTAACAAATTGATTACGGCCCGCAGATAGCCGGCGAAGGATGGACCCAAATTTTGCTGGTAAGTAGGGGTGCTTTCCATAAAAATGTCTTCTTAAGGCATTCCATTCGTCGGAGCACCCTAGCAGGCATTCAATTAAAGATTCGCAATTTTTGGGACGAATCAGCTTTCGAAAGCCCCATCCTGGCTCCGGGTGAAGATGGGAACCATAAAAACAGATTATGTAAATATTTCATGTAAGCTCGCATTTTTCCGACTGGTTGGCTTCTGACTGAAGCCAAGACAAGAAGAGCACCAGCGATGTTACCATAGTGATAATCTTGTTGCAAAAGTTTCTCTGGCTCAACAACGTAAAATCGGTTGGTCACAAGAAGGATGACAGACAAGAGCTGCAAGCCAAAATGATGGAACACATTGCCATGCGATGGGACGCTTTGTCGAAAAAATTACCAAATATGAACAGCTTCTCCTGAAAACATTAACATTCCAACACTGTGTCAAACCTGCATTGTACGTACCATGGTTGTTGGTCGGGAAAATATTTTGAATCAATGAAATTTGGGTTCGCTGCACGCTATGGATCCTGTCGGGTGTCTTCTCCGTTTAAGTCGTCACCGTCCAGTTGTCTTGTTCGTCCTCGCCGTCGTCGTCGTCGTCGTCGGGTGCCCTTTCATTACCATTATCTACAGTTGTATCTACGATCGCGTCCGAATAAACCTGTTAGTGGAGGGAAAAAATTAATTATATATGAAATAATACCTCGTTCGTACGCATGTTATTTCTGTTAATTCGGGTTTCACTTTACTGAATTTTTACTCGCTTCTTGTTTTTTTTTCGACCAGCCATAGCCTGTGGTTGTTTTGCGAGGTTTTATTCGTTGTACATTTAGTGTTATTGTCTCGCTTTGGAAAACGCGACGTTGCTGAAGCACACGCACGGACAGCAAATCAGCCACCACTGCCGTGGATGGACCAGTTTTCATTAGCATACAATATCAATTTGTTCGAATGTTGAGCAAACAAATTATCGTGCTTGAATTATTGGACCAGAAATCGGAAACAAAGAGGATAATAAACATGCGAGCTAAATGCTGATTGTGATTTAATTGGTTGTTTCACGAAAAGTAATCGATTACTAATTGAGGGGATTGCGGACGGTCAGTACATTTGCTGAATGGGTATTGTGATTACATTCATATTAGGATTGCAGGATAGAATTTGTTTATGGTAGCAGGGCGAGCTGCGGAGAAAGTCAAATGTTTCCAAAAGCTTGGCAGCCGGATGCCAAAATGGGGTGACCACATACAAAAACCGGTCCTAATGAATTTGTTTGTTTTAAGTCGTAATCCACATACTAAATTGTTTGATGCTCCTGCTTCTGAATCCAAATTGATGTAGGTACTAAAAAATCAAATATTTAAGAGTGGTTCAAACATTTTCATAATGATTTTATTATTGCAAATATCATGTTAAGTTGAACATAATAATGGTATCTTTTTCTGAATAGTTAACTCAATTTGATTTAATACCATTAAATATTTTTAAAGCTCTAGATCAGGACAAAATTTAAACCCTAGGGTGGTTCCTAAATATAATCGAAAAATCGATCTTTATATTAATAATCAATTTTAACATAGAAGCACGACAAACTAGAGCAGATATTTTGAAAGGTCTAAAAAACAACCCTTCCAGGCAATACAAACCCCATGTTTTTTGCCATTGATTTGTTTTCCGTCGATTTTGTTTTTCGTACTGAGTACCAATGCTTCCGATGCCATTTAGGCAGTTCCCACATGTGTTTTTGGTCCATACAGATTTTTTTACGTTGGAATACGTCTTTCGGCAACATATTAGGGGTGCAATTTCAAAAACCAAAATCGACCGCATTACGAAAAGAGGGCAGGTTTTGACCACATATAACTCTGTCAATGGCAGATGGATTTTAATTCTAAACAAGCCAATCGATTGGAAATTTATCTACCAATCCGCTAAAATGATCAATTTATTAATTTTCCATAGGTCACTATTGAAGATACACAAATGTTAAACTGTTGCAAAGGTGATCAAAATTATCACCGATCGCCTACACAGATTTAAAACTCGAATTCGATCCTGTCTCACTGAACGGTGCTCATTCAATCACCGTGTGGGGTGGTTTCCGGTCGTCGGTGTCAGCAGCAGCTTTCAGCGTGTGACGTTGAATACACAATACACAACGAAAGGTAGCCTGCAAGCAGCGAGCTGCAGAGCCCAGATGAGCATCAATAGAAGGAGGAAGAAGCCGCACCGCTATGGATCGAAATCAGTTTCTTCGTGAGTCGCTGTGGGTCATCTATGCCAAGCGCGTCACCCTTGCTCCAAACAACATACAGCTCAACACCCTAATAGCTCAGCATTACTCAACCATCACGACAAAACGGCCCTTTTCAGGACCACCGTAAATTATTGTTTTTTTAGAATTCATTTTCATTGACCGTTCGCTAGCCTTTCTGCCAGACACATCACCCCCAAAGCTCTTTGATAATGTACCCAGCAACCAAACGTTTGTCGTCAAACACGTAACAGTATTGAAGTGGTACATACAAATTCTCGCAATGACCGAATACCATGTCAATTAACCAGAGACCCTCCTTAACGGCGCCGGTGGTGTAGTGGTAAGCGTGATTACCTCTCATAACAGCAGGCCTGGGTTCAATCCCAGTCGGCGCCGCCGGGATGTTCTGAGGCATAACATCTCTGATCACGCTTTCCTTCGGATGGGAAGTAAAGCCGTTGGTCCCCGGTTCATGAATTGATGGGTCGATAGGTGGTAGGGTCCAGGTGTGGGAGCTGCCTTCCTGGCACGTCGGTAGCATTGGTGCTCAGCACGGAAAACAAGATCGACGGAAAAAACAAACCAAAGGAATTAACCAGAGACGCTAGAAAAATCAAAAACATCTCGAATTTATAAGATTGATCACGATTGGAAAATGTGAGCAAGAAATTCCTCCAATCAATATTCGCTTTTTTTTTATTATCCATTGAATGAAACAAAAATTCTACACGTAATTGCGTAATTTTGTCATCAGAAAACGAGGCGTTTCCGTGATGGGAAACGTGGTTTCCCTAACACAGTCGCCGAATATTGATACTAAGCACTGAGCATGCTAGAGGGTACCGATCATTCTGCCTTTTTGGTGCAAATTCTAAGCCGCTCCTTTTAAGAGCATTATTAAAAAAAAAACCTTAAAAATTTGCATCAAAAAGTATAAACTTAGGTACCGTCCGGTAGGCTCATGTTCTATGATTGATGTGTTTTCCCTGATAGAAGAAACAGCTCTAATGTTGGCCTGTGGATCTAAGATTGGGCTCATCGCTAAAAATCTGCTATTTATCAATTATATCTAGATGTACGTGGCATTGGGACGGTACTAATGAATATTTTTGGTCACCATTGACAATTTAATCGATTGCTGAATTTATGTATGGGCCCAAATTAGGGGAATTTAGTCCGACATGACATCCATTTCCCCTACATTTCCGCACCGCTATCATTTCAAAAAACATTGAGGAAAAATTTCCACAGTATTGTTCTTAACTAGCTTTCTAACCCGTCGGTCCTTTTCAGGACCACACATGACTAATTATAGAGTAAACTAAAGAGTAAGAGCTTGAATCCAAGACGTATCGTCCAGGATTGGATCGGATTGTACTACGTGAACATCGACGGAGCACCTCACAAACAGAACTCTCAAATTGCTTCCGGATTTCAACCTATTGATTTTTTCACTGATAACGAGTTAAGAAATCAATTTAATATTTACTATACTTTTGCTGTGACATCATAACTACCTTTCGTAATCCTACGTCAAATCTACGGTCGTGTCTTGGATACAACCTCTTACTTTTGTTCCCTCACCTGGAGTAAGCTGCAACCCCTGTCCTACTGTGGATCTAATAAAAACAATATTATTAGTGTACATTGTGGCGTCGCACAGCTACTATTTTTAATAAATTTTAATTGAAATGAATAAAAAAAAACAACAATGACGAGCAGTCCTGTAGCATACTTCCAGTCCACTGCTTGTCCCTCAGATGGTGCCGAAAGTAGTTAGCTGTAACAAAAGTTAAATTGGTAAAAAAAAACATACAGAGAAAAGATTTCTGAATGTGCTAGTGCTAGTGCAAACAAAAAGATGCTCTTATTAGAAGTGCACCAACGCTCGGACTTTCAGAGATCTCTTTTGAAACATATTCTATCATTTACGAGCTGCTGTAAAGTTGTGTCGGGGCGTTCCAGTTGAAATAGAAGAAATAGCCAATGGAGTGAGCTGTCAGTCAATAATCTATGCCTTGGAGACTGTCTTCGGACGTCCTACCGGTTTCTTTCGACCCATAGCAGTAGTGTTCGCCTCTGTACCCAGGAAGTGTTTTCCGCGTTTCACATGCGACTGCGAGGACATGCCAACAAAAGTTCTTCTTTAGAAAATGATAGCTCATAGCTGCTTACGTCGACTCGATGTAAACTCCCGAAATCTTCCACAAACTGATCGGAAGTGCTGTATTCTGGATTTTCGAACGCATGGATGTCTGCTTTTTTCCTTTCTGGTAGTGGTTCTCAATCATTCCGCATTTTGAGCCAGTCAAATGCTTTCCTCTCATTAGTGATGCTGATGAAGTTTCGTTCCTGGGAAATGTCACTCAGCAGATCTCTGTACTCATAAATAATCTTTAAATTATGGCTTTGACTGAACAGAACGGTTCCTTCTGCCGGTTCATGTGATTGTACTTCAACGATTTGTTTCACGTTTCCAGAGCGTTATTGGTAGCTGGTGCAGCTGGCTTGGCCGTTTCGTACCACCGGCTAAAGTTGTTGTCGTAAGTGTATTTGTTCATAAAGTTGTAGCGCGCAAAATGCGGCTAACGGTTTTCCGTCTTCTGGATCGTTCTCTGGCTCGATAAACGGACGGCTTAAGCGCCACCTCCAAGGAGGACCGTCCGTCGAGTCTTGTTTGCCCGGCTAGAAACCCGACCTCAGGGCGGGTTTGTTCAATCAGAACCAAAAATTTAATTTCAAAACGAAACAGAAGACTCAAACAGCACGATGGATCGAGATTCTACACACAAAGAGGTCGCCAAAATCGCGACGAGAGAATAGTTGATGCTAACGGTCGTTCTACCTACTCACGAAAACAACACTCACCAGTATCATCACCGGAGGAACTCACTTATTCAAAGTTCCCCGCCGATCGAGACACGTGAGTGGAGAGACTGATTTCCCAGGTAGTCCAACCTGGCGTACAAGAACATCAACAAAAAAAATTCTGCTAAACTTTAGGCTAAACGAAGGAAACAAAAAGTAATATTAAATTCGATCACTAGACTTCTCACATTTTTTTTATAGTTACTAATTAAAACACACCGTGACACAAGAAAACTATTTCACGCACTCTCGCCTCTTCCACGGTCCAGGTCAAAATGGACGAGTGGACGTTCCAAAAACCCTCAGATAAAATCGTGATCATAGTCTTCGTGGCCGGATCTACGTCAATTGCCGAAGTAATTAACGACCTTTTCAAACGACAAATCTCATCAACCACGATCTCGAGCCAATTGAACACTCTATCTCTTTCTCGCTCGTACCGTTTGATTGAATTGTATCGCTTCAATCTATTTCTGGTTCGATTGATTTTTTTTACGAGAGAGACTGTTCGGATTCGAACCTCGGACTTGACGACGAGTCTCGCAAACCAGTGAACGTTTCCAGTGGCGGATCAAATGAATTTTGGAAGGCAGCTTGTATGCAAGCGTTTTGTTTTAATGCGGATTTACAATTCGTTTCATTTGTAGTGGTGATTTCAATTTAATTTAAATGGATGGAAATGGAATTCAAAAATAGATGGAAAAACAGAATATAAATTCAAATAAATAAGTGGTAATCCTTAAGTTAGTTAAATTATATTTACATAACAGTGATCATGCTACAAAGTTGATGAAGTTGGGGAACCGTTCATATTTTTGCAGAACCAGCTTTATCCCAGTGGTGAAATGTTTTATTGTGGCAGAAACTAGAAGCAAGCCAATGTCGCGTTTTATCTTAGCATGCACTTCATCCGGAATCTCATAGTACTTTTTCAAATGTTTTATAACATTTTGCATGAAGTGGAAGTAGCAATTAATAATTGGGTCTTCGAATACGATACGCGTCCCATTTTTCATTGCAACCTCTTCATCACTCATGTCTCGACTACAACTTTCATGCCCAATCTTGAGCATGCGCCAGTAATCGCTCGAAAAGCGAACTGATAATCAGTTTGCTCTTGCTTAGCTATGATTTCGAATGCTACTGGGTGTGCATGCCGATTCTATGACACTACCCCGAATGTCACTAACCCGAACGCCACAACCCCGAATACCGTTACCCTGAACGGTACACAACCCCGAACGCCGTTACCCCGAATAGTACTCTACCCCGAATGACCATTACCCCGAATGGCCATTACCCCGAATTTATTTCCAAAAGCTGTTTATTTTAATAATTGTCTTTTGTTGGTTAAACACTGGTACTATATTGTAAATGAACAAAAAGTTAAACCTATGCATTAATTAACAACAGGGCGATTCTCGTCAAAAAGTCAAAGTGTTCGACTTTGTTTTTTTTTTTCAACGTCAAACTGGTTTGATGTTGATATCGGAATAAGTCACTACGAACACATTTTACAGAAGATCATCCCCAGAATGAACAATTCCCCAAAAAAGTTTGCCATGTATTGACTAAGGGAATATTCCCTTCTTTATCATACATCCAAAGAATTACTTATTTTCTCCTTTATATATTCAAAGAAAGATATATTCACTTCTTTATCGTTTATCCATAGAATTACTGATGTTCTCTTTTATATATTCAATATTCCCTACTTTATCGTATATCCAGAGAATTAATTATTTTATTTTGTTATATTTTCAAAGAAAGGAATATTCCCTTCTTTATTATATATTTATTGAATAATGATGTTCTCTTTTATATATATTCATAAAAGGGAATATTTTCTTCTTTATCGTAGGGGAAATGACGGCTTCGGCATGCCAGACTATTTTCGGCAACCCAAATTGAAACACTATTTTCACTGGATTTTCTTACGAAAACACTTCGCTGAATGCATGCAAACGATTCTTTATGCTTTTAGCTTCAATTTGACTATATTTTTACCACTGAGAAAAAGCAATCTAGCAAGGTTTTCTTGAAATGAAACACACGCACTACAAATTGTACCTAATTTCGAGTTGCCAATAATAGAACAGCAGATTTACATGCAGTTCAATTGGAACGGTTGCCGAAGAAAAACTGGTTGCCGACAATACTCGCTCTCACTAGAGAAGATTGGAGCTTTGTAAAAGCGTTTCAAAACAGTTTTTGACAATTCTTTCGACTGAAATTGTTAGAGCAGCTGGCAGCAATAGATTGTAAACAAACCAATACTGCATATGTGTGCGTTCCTTAGAGAAAAAGGCTATAGAAAGAAAGTCGCTGCTTAGGTTGCCGAGAATACGTAAATTCCCCTATATCCAAAAAAAAAACATTATTTCCTTTTCTTATATTTTCAAAGAAGGGAAAACCCCTTGACCCATTAAGAAGTTTTTCTCTTCTTTTTATATACGCGAAAGAAGATTCTTGGAGTGACTATAATAAACAAAAATAGTCAATAATACATGGCATACTTTTCTGGAGAATGGTTCATTCTGACGGATGGTTTTCTGGGGAATGTTATAGCATTTTCATTTGGTATAAAATACATTTGGTTATACTAAATCTCTTCCAGATTCAAAAATAACATAAATAATACTACACACATTCACTACAACATTTGATAAATAGCTAAACTGGCGCTCAAGCCTTACTGATGTGGGTACCTTTAAACTTCCATTTCCTACATTCCTTTCTGCTTAACTTTAAACAACAATGTTTGGTCATCGTTTCCAAAACCTACTTCCAAGCACACAATGTGCTTACCAGTAAACTTACTTATTTCCTCATTCCACCACACCAGAAGCCCACAACTAGGTCATAAGAACGTAAGCTACGACGGTCACTCATGCTCACGTAAGAATGTATGACAGAACATGTGTAGAGAGAAAAAGAGAATCGTACGACAAGCTAGGCGTAAGCATTCTCTTGAAGTGTAGCTGAAGTACTAGAATGTAAGATATAAAATATGAGTGGAATAAACAACTGCACGGATTCTTGATCAATTCTTGTGTATAGTCGTCACGTCCAAAACTCCAACTAATGGCTAATGGGGGCTAGCATACTGACATTCCTGTCCAACTGGCATACTTTCAATAGAGATTTCACCTAGGAAAAAGCTCGCGAATCATAGTGAACTTTTGCATCACTGAGTTACATGAATCAATTTTTAAATTGTTATTTTTATCATTTGCATTCAGTTCAAACTACAAAAGAAAATTTTCTTCTAAAAAATTTACCCATCTTTTGATCAAATGCTGTTCTTCCATTTGTATTAATTTCGGGGTTATAGCCATTCGGGGTAGTAGGGTACTCGGGGTAATGGCCATTTGGGGTAGTAGGACATTCGGGTTTGTGGCGTTCGGGGTAGTGACATTCTGGGTAGTGTCATAGAATCGTGCATGCCGCATATTGTCTATGACAACGACAAAAAGCAAAGGATAGCCTTCTAAAGTGACTTTGAAGATGCAATCGGCTGCCACAATGTTGAATTTTGCGAGGAGCGATAGCAAACGCTTGGATGAAAAAATAACGTGGAATGATTTGTTCTCGTGATCAATATCTTTCCCGATCACAAACGACTTTCGTCATTCGGAACCGCAGATTTTGACACTGCCCACTCTTCCAGTTCTCCTGTAGGGATCAGACGACAGGTAAATTGAAAATAAATATAGTATGAAGAGTATAGAAACCCTAGTATCGAACGAAATACAGGCCGGACTCGATTATCCGGAGAAAATGGCTCGATTATCCGGAGTCATATTTTTTTTACCTATCTTGCAAATTATTTTTCATAAAACGCTTGGAGAACCGACTTTTGATCCGAGGACGAGTAACATACATCGTTCGACTCAGTCTCACAAGATCGGGAAACGACTATATTTAAGTGTTTGTGTGCCTTTGTTACAAAATCCGGCGTTAAGGGGTTTTGGATTAACTTTGACTTGAAAGGAATCAAACATATTATGTGCCACAACAACATACAAAAACTGAATCCCATGATGGTCCATTCACTAATTACGTCACGTTTCAGGGGGGCTAATGGCAACCGAACAAAAATTTTGAAGATCCGTAAAAAAAATGTACCAAAGGGCCTTTAACCCTCCGTCACTCGCGCTGTTGTACTTTGTACAACACACATGAGTTTTCCATTGCCATTTTGTTGCTGAGTTACCAATCGATCTGAAACCAACGAGTATTCCTCAAAAAACTTGTTTTGATCTTAACAAGCTAAACTTTGATTACAGTAAACACCTAAAAAATGCGGATAATAGGGAAAATGTAAATGGAAACCGCGAAAACTGTGACCATACTACGTGGGATTGATTTATACAATTGATTACAATATGGAATATATCAAGATTCTGACAAGATAGAAAGTTACTGTCTCTGACAAAGTTGTTCAGGAGATCATAGCCTTGTCGCTGGCGGACAGTAGTTCAGAATTTTCTCACTACGTAGCGCTAGTATACATGTGAAATTCTCGCATGTGATATATCTCAAGATTCTGATCAGATAAAAAGTTACTGTTTTTCAGGAGATCAAAGCCTATTGCTTGGTGCTTGATAGTTCAGAAATTGCTCACTACGCGACGCTAGTATACAGGTGAACAGTTTCTTTCAGTAGTTCAGAGTTTTCTCACTTTGCGGCGCTATTATAGATGTGAAACTCTTGCATATAAAATATCTCTAGATTCTGACCAGATAGAAAGTAAATGTTTTCGGCAAAGTTTTTCAGGAAGTCCAGATCTTTTTGTTGGGTGACAATAGTTTAGAATTTTCTCACTATGCGATGCTAGTATATACGTGCCTTTCTCCCATATTCAATAGCTCGAGATCTTGATCAGCTAGAAAGTTGCTGTCTTCGGCTAAGTTGTTAAGGGGGTCAAGACTTTTTGGCTGGTAAACAGTAGTTAATAATTTTCTCACCACGTGGCGTTAGTATACATGTACACTTCTTGCATATGCTATATCTCGAGTTCCTGATCAGATAGAAAGTTGTTCAGGAAGTCAAGGTCTTTTGGCTGGTGGACAGTTGTTCAGAATTTTCTCACTTCATGATGCTAGTATACATGTGAAATTCTCGCATATAAAATATCTCACGTTCTTGACCAGATAGAAAGTTACAGCCTTGAACAAAGTTGTTCAGGAGTTTAAAGCCTAGAGTTTATGAGAAAATTCTAAACTATTGTTCACCAGCCAAAAGACTTTGACTTCCTCAATAACTTTGTTGTAGACAGTAACTTTCTATCTGATTAGGATCTCGAGATAAAGCATATGCGAGAAGTGTAAATCTATGCCACGTGGTGAGAAAATTCTTAACTACTGTTTACCAGTCAAAAATTCTTTGACCTCCTGAACAACTTTGTCGAATACAGTAACTTTCTTTCTGGTCAGGATCTCGAAACAAACCACATGCGAGAATTTCACGTGTATTCTAGCGCTAAGTAGTGAGAAAATTTTGAACTACTGTCCACTAGCGAAATCTATCTGATCAGATACTCGAGATATTTTACAGGCGAGTATTTTGCGTGTATAGGGTAGAGAACTACTTCGGCCTAATCGCCCATTTTGGGCCTATCGAGCAGAAAACTTCAAATAAATCCATGATTTCAGAGTTAACAAGTCAATTGTGCGTTTGGTACGATACTTTAGTTAATAAGCTACCGAACGAAGTCAATGAGAAGTCGTGATATGAAGGTTTGCACCCATTATTCCCAAAAACAAAAGAAGCGCTCCGACCGAATCAGTTTTTATCATCATCCGATAGGCCGAAGTGAATTAATTAGCGTTTCAATGGCGTTTCAATGCGTTAGGCCGAGTTTAGAATCCGTAGGCCGAGTTTGGCGTCAAGGAGCAGTGTTAGACTTTTGACAATATCTCAACGATTGGTTTCTCTTTATCAAATCTTAAGACACGTACGGAAAGGTAAATAAATTTGGAAGCCATCAGTAATAATAACATTGCTTTTGGTGCTAAACTGCGCTAGATTAAGAAAGACTAAGTGTGGATTGTGCTTAATAGGCCGGAAATGGGGTAGGTAACGCTACTTGCGCCAAATAGTGTGAAAATTCTGAGCTATTGTGCACCAAGCAATAGGCATTGACCTTATGAACAACTTTTTCTAAGACAGTAATTTTCTACCTGTTCAGAATCTTGAGCATACGTAAGAATTGTACACGTTTACTAGTGCCATGTGGTGAAAAATTTCTAGGCTACTGTCCACCAGCCAAAAAGTCTTGACCCCCTGAACAAGTTTGCCGAAAACAGTAACTTTCTATCTGCTCATCTGGATTTCGAGCTTTTGGATATGCGAGAATTGCATGTGTATACTAGCACCGAGTAGGGAGAAAATTCTGAACAACTGTCCACCAACGAAAAGATCTTGACTTCCTGAAAAACTTTTCCAAAGACATTTATTTTTCATCTTGTCAGGATCTAGTGATGTATCACATGCGAGAACTTAGCATGTATACGAGCACTACCTAGTGAGAAGATTTTGAACTACTGTTAATCAGCAAAAAAGCTATGATCTCCTGAACAGCTTTGCCTGAGACAGTAACTTTCTATCTGGTCAGGATCTCGAGATTTCTTTTTTCCTTTGGTTTGTTTTTTCCGTCGATCTCGAGATATTTTATATGAGAATTTCACGTTTATACTAGCGCCGTGTAGTGAGAAAATTCTGAACTACTGTCCACCAGCCAAAACTACTTGACACCCTGAACAAGTTTGCCCCGAAGACAGTAACTTTTCTCTGCTCAGGATCTCGAGCTATTGTATATGCGAAAATTGCATGTATATACTAGCGCCACGTAGTGAGAATTTTCTGAACTACTCCACCAACGAAAAGATCTGGACTTCCTGAAAAACTTTGCCGAAGGCAGTAACTTTTTATTTGGTAAGGATCTAGAAATATTTTATATATGCGAGAATTTTACATGTATGCTAGTGCCATGCTAGTGAGAAAACGCTGAACTACTGTCCACCAACGAAAAGGCCTTGACCTTCTGAACAACTTTGTCGACGACAGTAATTTTCTATCTGGTCATGATCTCGAGATATATCACATACGATAATTTCACATGTATTCTAGCGCTACGTAGTGAGATAATTCTACTCTCCACCAGCAAAAAGATTATGATCTCTAGAACAACTTTGCCCAAGACAGTAATTTTCTATCTGGTCAGGATCTCGAGATTTTCCATGTTGTAACCAATTAAGTCAAATCCCACGTAGTACGGACACCGTTTACGCGGTTTCCATTCACATTTTCTCTATTATCCGCATTTTTGTGGGTTAACTGTGATAAAATTTTAGCTTGTTTAGTTAAAAACAAGTTTTTTAATGAATATCCGTTGGTTTCATATCGAATGGTAGCTCGGCTGCAAAATGGCAATGGAAAACTCACACTGTTGTACAAAGTACAACGCGCGAGTAATCGTGTTATAAAAGTTGGCGCGAGTAACGGAGGGTTAAAAGGGGTTTCTTGAGAATTGGTCTTTTGGTGGCTTCATACCTGAAAATTTATATCAATTTTCTTATCTTACTGTTCTTACTGAAATGCTGAATAAATGATTGTAGTTCAATTCATTTTTTCAGCATTTCAGTAAGAACAGTAGTTCATCAGTAAAGTGATTCAGTAAAAACAAAGAGAATTGCAAATTTGATCATAACATAAATCAATCCTTATTGACTATTTTATCAAGAATATTTCCCCTGATTTCACGAAGTAAAAACTGCCGTTCCAACGGCAATTGATTTTCCTCAGCCCATGTGATGATAGTGTCAATACTGTTCAGCGCTGATTGATCTGGAACTGGTTCGTACTCCTCATCTCGGTTGTCATCTGCTGTAGAAATGTTTGCAGTTTCATCCAGAACCACTCTTCATCACGCTTTCTCCTTCATAAAAATGTGAATCATGGTTAAGAACAGCATTGACTATGCCAGCATCAGACATGACATCGAATTCCACATTCTCGTCTTCATTTTCGCCTGCAGCCGCTTTATCAGCAACCATCAGTTGAATTGTTACACTATCATCCATTGATCTTCTTATCGAATTTTGATGTATTTTAATGTGCCTCATGATAGGTTATTATCCAAGTCCGAATCTGGTCACTTTCCCGGGGCACCTGGAACTTGTCCGGAAGTGGCCAATATGGGCCAAGGTAATTAATTTTTTCCACCATTGATCTGGTTATCGAATTTTGATATAATTTGATGTGTCGCATGATAGGTTATTATTCAAGTCTGGTTCTGGCCACTTTTCCGGAGGCACCCGGAACTTGCCCGGAAATGGCCTATATGGTCCAAGGTACTTAATTTTTGCCCCCATTGATCTTGATATCAAATTTTAATTTAATTTGATGTGTCGCTTAATGGATTTTGTTCCTTTCAAGTCAAATTTAGCCTCATGGCCCATAAACGCCGGAACTTGTTCCGGCCATATCTACAAAACCAGTTGCCTGATTCCATAATCCTTCAATAGCGTTCAATGGGACCACTAAAAACAATAAATGAGACCATATGAGACCAAAAAAATTTTTTTTTATGGCTCGATTATCCGGAGGGCTCGATTATCCGGAGTGAAATTTTTTTCAAGACTCCGGATAATCGAGTCCGCCCTGTAGTTCAAATGAGGATGAAACAGGAAAAATACAGGCCCATTCAGCGAGCCGTGTCTCTCTGTCACTAGTGACACGACTTGCATAATAGGCCTGATTATAAAGTGATCAAAATACAGGAAATGGTACAAAAATCTTTAATTCATTTATGCACAGATCTGTAAAACCCTTAAATTTTGAGATTTGTGTTTTTGAAACTGTATCGAACTGTATGTCGATTCTGTGAGCAGCCTCGCTTCTCGGTAACCGGGTAGTCATGCTGTGTCTCAGCATCGACACGCAGTTAGGGCACACAATTTGGGCATTTGAAGATATTACGACGTCACTCTTACTTCATAGTATAATTCAATCTTTCGCCGATCTTTCGCCGGCATAGCAACCCAGAGTAAGGACCATACTATTGCACACTGGACGGCCAAGTTCGAAGCCCTCTCCAACCAGATGGCGGAGAAGGATGCCAAAATAAAAGCTTTGGAGGATAATGCGAAGATCAACCCGGACAGGAACAGAAGCGACGAGTACAACACCCTCATCAACCTGATCAACAACCTAAAAACGGAGCTCGAAAAGAAGGATAAGCGGATCCAATCCCTAGAAGAAGCCCTAAAGAAGGAGACGCGGATGGACACAGTCAGAAAGCACGGCACCATCGAGGACCTGGTTGCCAGGGTCACCTCCCTCGAATCGGCAACCAAGACCAAAGATGAGGAAATCCAAGCCCTACGCAAGGAAAATGAAGCATTCAAGAAACTGCTAGGCAACAAAACCTCCCCGAACCTACCCAAAGTACGTCCGAACCAAAACAAAAACCAGGTCCAACCACACCCGATACACGACAAGCTCTAGGCGCCTTAAAAACGAAAACGGAAAAACAAACCCTAGCTACCACTGACCAAAAACCGACAGCACTCCCGATGGACACCGACCTACCAAACGAACCAGCAAGCAAACCAATCATGGCCAATAACACCCCAGCACCCCATACGGGGGCCAAACCGAAACTGAAGAAAGCCTTGACGGAACTAATCAGCGACGAACCCCCAACCAAGCGTACGATTGCCAACGAAAGCTTCATGATCATCTCGGACGAGGAAGACTCCCCCACTCCCGACGGTAACACCACCGTCCCGGAGTTGGGAAATTCTGACTTCGATGTATCATCGGACGACCCAACAGAAAACGAGGACGAAGAGGCAATCCCTTAAAGATTCTTCGCTCTCACAAGACCAAACCCCCACACCAATAAAAACCACCAATGCCTACCACACCAAGAAACAACAGCCACCCCAACCGAAACATTAGCGAGGACGAAGGAAACTGCAGCACCACGGTCTGCGGAAACACGGATAAGGCCTCGGGTAACCGGGGCCCTCCCAGTTCGGAAGCCCAAAACCAACCGGATCTGGGGGTAACCCCCCGGAACTCGTTGGAAACCTCCGGAGGAAACTCGAAAAAAGACGACACGGAAAAACAGGAAGGACCAATCCAGCACCCAGTGGAGCAGCGGAGCAGGCGAGGCCCCGTCGGTGCGGAAGTTACTCTCCCACCGGAACTGGCGGTTAACCCTCTACCCTCCCCTGTAACTGGAAGAGGGACGGACAATACTCCCATACCCCTACGGACAACGCGGGACTGAATCACTGGCAAAAACCGGACAGCGAGGAATTCAAGGTTAGGACAATCTCCCAGGACCTGGGGTCGAGTGATCACATCACAATCCCCCCAGAGGACTCAGCCACGCCTCCTGGCGCCAGCTTGGGCCAAGAGGCAGACGAATTCACCCCGCAGCGTGATAGTAGCGCGGATAAGGCCTCGGGCAGCCGGGGCCCTCCCAGTTCGGTAACCGAAAACGAACCGGATCTGGGGGTAACCCCCCGGAACCCGTTGGCAACCTCCGGAGAAAACTGGAAGCAAGAAGATACGGAAAATCAGGAAGGACCAACTCGGCACCCAGTGGAGCAGTGGAGCAGGCGAGGCCCCGTCGGTGCGGAAGTCACTCTCCCACCGGAACTGGCGGACAACCCTCTACCCTCCGCTGTAACTGGAAGAGGGACGGACAAGGGAACTTACTCCCATACCCCTAAGGACAACGAGGGATGGAATCACCCACAAAAACCGGACAGCAAGGGATCCAAGGACCTGGGGTCGAGTGATTACCTCACAATTTCCCCAGCGGACTCAGCCACGTTTCCTGTCGACAACTCAGCCCAAGAGGCAAACGAATCCACCCCACAGTGCTGCAGTAGCTCGGATAAGGCCTCGGGCAGCCGCCCCCCCCCCCCAGTGCGGACGTCTTAGTTCCACCGGGACTGGGGAACACCCCTCGGCACTCGTTGGCAAACTCCGCAGACCGCAGCCACCGAAACCGAAACGACCACTTCCAGTCCGTCAGCATGGGGTCGAGTGATCACCTCACAATCCCCCCAGCGGACCCAGCCACCTTTCCTGTCGTCAACTTGGCCCAAGAGGCAGAGATACACACCCCACAGCGTTGCGGTAGTTCGGATAAGGCCTCGGGTAGCCGGGGCCCCCTCAGTGCGGACGTCTTGGTTCCACCGGAACTGGGGAACACCCCTCGGCGCTCGTTGGCAAACTTTGCAGACCGCAACCGCCGAAACGACCATCTCCAACGGGTCCTCAACCCAGAAGCCACTACATTCATCCAAGGCCTGCCTACCCACCAGGTAAGGAGATCACTACGCTTGCGCCATAAAAATCCCATCCCACCAGAAGCCAGATCAAACGCTAGGAGATACGACCAATGGAGAGCCGGATTGGGGGACCCCCCACCGGCCCCGGGAAGCTCTACAGGACCCCGATCCTCGGCCCACGCTAACACCAGGCTCTCACCAGGAACGAATACCGCTTCGGCAGCCCCCACCGGGGGCCGTTGCAAAAGGCAAACCACGACCAACCACACCACGAACTCAAGGCCCCTACTACGCACTGGGGGCCCGCCACTGCCACCGACAGTTGGCGGCCGAAGGGGCACAAACAGGAAGCCCACATCCCTCGTTCTACAGTGGAATATTAACGGTTACTACAACAACATAGGGGACCTGGAAATCTTGATTCGCAACCTCTCCCCAAGTTACATCGCTCTGCAAGAGATCCACCGGATCAGCTCCGACCGGATGAACCGAACCCTAGGTGGCAAGTATCGTTGGGTCACCAAGACCAACCCGGCGAATATATACCATTCCGTAGGCCTCGGGATCGCTGAAGAGATTCCCTTCACACCGATTCACTTCAACCTGGACCTCCCGATAGTAGGGGTAAGTACCGATTACCCTTTTCCCATCTCCGTCATCTGTGCTTACCTTCCACACGGGCAAACTGGTAACATCGGTCCCATCTTGGTGCGAGAACTGGGTTCGATCTCGGGCCCCATCTTGTTCATCGGGGACATCAACGGGCACCACCCTGCCTGGGGAAGTCCCAGGGCGAACCCCCGGGGGGCATCGATCTCAAAAATGCTGGAGAACCTCGATCTTTCGGTCCTGAACGACGGCTCCAACACTTTCGTCCGTGGCCACGTAGAGACAGCTGTTGACATATCTGCGGCCAGTGCAGCTACCGTAGGGAGGTTCCTCTGGGAGACCCTGGAGAACCCTGCAGGAAGTGACCACTACCCTATCAGGATAGGTCTGGGGGACCAGCCACCGGAAACTTCCAGGCGCCCCAGATGGCTATATGAGCAAGCGAACTGGGAAGAATACAACCGTTACATCTCCGAGCTGACAGACGATAACCCTCCGACCACGATGGAGGAGCTGGAGGAATCCATCCGCAAGGCGGCCACGGTCGCCATACCGAAGACCAGCCCAAACACCGGCCGGAAGGCCCTCCACTGGTGGGGTCCCGAGGTCAAAACAGCCGTCAAGGCTAGGAAGAAAGCCCTTAGATCCGCAAAACGCCTTTCGAAGGACCACCCGGATAAGAGCCAGGCCATAGAGTTCTACTGAACCAAGCGCAACGAGTGCCGCCAGATCATAAGGGACGCAAAAAACAACAGCTGGAACGAGTTCCTGGACAGCATCAACGCAAACCATACTCCAGCGGAGCTCTGGAGCCGGATCAACGCCCTGAACGGGAAAAGAAAGGCCAAAGGATTAGCCATTAGGCTACCCAACGGCCTCACCCGAGACCCGGTCGTCATCGGCAACCTACTTGCCGACCACTTCGCGTCGCTATCCGCCATCGATCGCTACGACAGGGACTTCCTTCACCGGAACAACGCGACGAAACGGTCCATCGCCACCATCAAAATCCCGGAAGACGATCCTCCACTTCCCATCAACGCCCCATTCAGCCTCGCCGAGCTCGATCTCGCCCTGAGTCGGAGTAAGGGGAAATCCGCCGGCCCAGACGACATAGGATATCCGATGCTTCGTCATCTCCCGCCCCGGACTAAAACCGCGTTCCTCGACATCCTGAACGGACATTGGATGGGTAACACCATACCGGACTCGTGGACGCACAGCCTGGTAGTCCCCATACCTAAGCAAGGCCAAGAAACCACGAACACCAGCAACTACCGACCAATCTCGCTGACATGCTGCCCCTGCAAAATCTTAGAACGGATGGTAAACCGCCGACTAATGCGCCACCTGGAGGACAACAACCTGATCGACCATGCACGCAGACATCGTGTCCCTGGACCTCTCCAAGGCCTACAACCGTGCATGGACTCCCCGGGTTATCCAACAGCTAGCAGACTGGGGCCTGGGAGGGCACCTGCTGCACTTCATTCGGAATTTCGAAAAATGTGGAAACGCTAATAAAAGTTTGCTTTTACGTTAAAACGTTTTGGTGTTTTTGGCGCACTTTTCCTAGGGTCATATAGAACAAGTGCGCAGAAGACATCAAAACGATACAACGTAAAAGCGCCCTTTTATTTACGATTCCGCACTTTTGAGGAGTCCAGTTAGCATTGAAAAATACAATAACAAGTGCAAAACATTGCATTTTGGCAAAAAGAGCATTTTAACCGATTTTGAGAGAATCAATTTCGATTAGCAAATTCATTTACTCATGCGAGCAGTAGAATAGCCATGCTAGGAACGAGGGGGGCGACTCTATCTAAGATGCAGGAAATTTGTTGCTTTGCTGTTGTGAGATGCACTCGCGCTTAATAGATCGAAATACGATTGATTATGATTTTGAAGATTTCCTGAAAAAGGTGGAGAGCGATGCGAGTAGATGGGTTTAGATGCAAGAGATGAAAAAAGATTTTTCGTAGATTGATTCGTTAGTGAGATTTTTCGACCATTTAAAATCGAGATTTGGATGTGTCGCACCCCTCGGCTAGGAAACTAAAAGATAGTTAAACAAGTGTAGATTTTACATGTAATCAGAATTGACAGCAGCAGAATAAATCAGGCAAGAAACTGAAAATTTTATTTTCAATTTGCCTGTCGCCTGATCCCTGCAGGAAAACTGGAAGAGTGGGCAGTGTAAAAATCTGCGGTTCCGAATGACGAACGAGAAGGCTTCGTGATCGGGAAAGATATTGATCACAAGAACAAATCATCTGCTATCGCTCCTCGCAAAATGCAACGTTGTGGCAGCCGATTGCACCTTCAAAGTTACTTTAGAAGGCTATCCTTTGCTTGTTGTCGTTGTCATAGACAATATGCGGCATGCACACCCAGAAGCATTCAAAATCATAGCTAAGCAAGAGCAAACTGATTATCAGTTCGCTTTTCGAGCGATTACTGACGCATGCTCAAGATTGGGCATTAAAGTTGTAGTCGAGACTTTCTTGAGTGATGGAGAGCTTGCAATGAAGAATGGGGCGCGTATCGTATTCGACGACCCTTCAAATATAAATTGCTACTTCCACTTCATGCAAAACGTTATAAAACATTTGAAAAAGTACAATGAGATTCCGGAAGAAGTGCATGCTAAGATAAAACGCGACATTGGCTTGCTTCAAGTTTCCGCCACAACAAAACATTCCACCACTGGGATAAAGTTGTTTCTGCAAAAATATGAACGGTTCCTCAACTTCATCAACTTTATGAACAAATACCCTTACGACAACAACTTTTGCCGGTGGTACGAAGCGGCCAAGCTAGCTTCACAAGCTACCAATAACGCTCTGGAAACGTGAAACAAATCGTTGAAGTACAATCACATGAACCGGCAGAAGGAACCGTTCTGTTCATTCAAAGCCATAATTTAAAGATTATTTATGAGTACAGAGATCCGCTGAGAGACATTGCCCATGAACGAAACTTCATCAACATCACTAATGAGATGAAAGCATTTGACTGGCTCAAAATGCGGAAAAAAATGAGAACCACTACCAGGAAGGCAAAAAGCAGAAGTTTCCTTACATGACATCCAAGCGTTCGAAAATCCAGAATACAGCACTTCCGATCAGTTTGTGGAAGATTTCGGGAGTTTACATCGAATCGACGTAAGCAGCTATGGGTGGAGCTCATGGAACTGTACCTTCTAAAGGGTGATACGGTCAAAATTTGGTCAAGGGAAAACGCGTGTAAATCGGTGAAATCGTTTATTTAAAAAATCAAATTAAATTTCTTTTTCAAGTTCAATTAGTATAAAATTCAGGAAAAATATTCAGTTAGGCTTCCGCTTTTCCAAATCCGAATCGCCGGGCCTTACGCTTGACCCCTGCCATCAGATTTTGTACAGCCACCTTGTCCACCTTCTTCGCCACAGAAAGCCAGTTTGCCTTGAACTGCTGCTCGCCCTTAGCAGTTTTTTGGTCTTCTTTAGGTTCCGCTTGACAATAGCCCAGTATTTCTCAATTGGGCGGAGCTCTGGCGTGTTGGGAGGGTTCTTGTCCTTGGGAACCACCTGCACGTTGTTGGCGGCGTACCACTCCATGGCCTTTTTACCGTAATGGCAAGATGCCAAATCCGGATAAAACATTACGGAACAACCGTGTTTCTTCAGGAAAGGCAGCAGACGTTTATTCAAACACTCTTTCACGTAAATTTCTTGGTTGACAGTCCCGGAAGCTATGAAAATGCTGCTTTTCAAGCCACAGGTACAGATGGCTTGCCAAACCAGATATTTCTTTGCGAACTTTGACAGTTTCATGTGCTTGAAAACATCTGCTACCTTTCCCCTTCCTTTTGCCGTATAAAACTCCTGTCCCGGAAGCTGCTTGTAGTCGGCTTTGACGTAGGTTTCGTCGTCCATTACCATGCAGTCAAACTTCGTCAGCATCGTCGTGTACAGCCTCCGGGATCGCGCTTTGGCCGTCGTATTTTGTTTATCATCGCGATTTGGAGTCACTACCTTCTTGTAAGTCGATAGTCCGGCTCGTTTTTTGGCTCGATGCACGGTTGTAGACGATACACCCAGCTTATTTGCGGCATCTCGGAGAGAGAGGTTAGGGTTTCGCTTGAAACTACCGGCAACTCTCTTTGTCGTCTCAGCGGCTTCCGGTTTTCGATTTCCCCCCGATCCAGACTTCCTGGCTGTCGACAAACGTTCCCCAAACACTTTAATTACATTTGTAACGGTTGATTTGGCAACTTTTAGCGATTTTGCCAAATTTGCGTGCGAGTAGCTCGGATTTTCGCGATGCGCGAGCAAAATTTTGATACGCTGCTCTTCTTGCTTGGACGGCATTTTGACAACTGAAGAGTGAATTCCAAAATCAAAATAGGAGCAACATTCTACACACACACACCTT
Organism: Ochlerotatus camptorhynchus; assembly: GCF_037179485.1. Taxonomy (NCBI): domain Eukaryota; kingdom Metazoa; phylum Arthropoda; class Insecta; order Diptera; family Culicidae; genus Ochlerotatus; species Ochlerotatus camptorhynchus. Next base: position 1,788,959 of record NW_027040670.1, read on the forward strand.
CAAAATGAGGGGTGTTCAGGTTTTTTAAATGCAAAATTGAAAGAAATACGTCAAGTTGATATTGACCAAATTTTGACCGTATCACCCTTTATCATTTTCTTAAGAAGAACTTTTGTTGCCATGTCCTGGCAGTCGCTGTGAAACGTGGAAAACACGTCCTGGGTGCAGAGGCAAACACTACTGCTATGGGTCGAAAGAAACTGGTAGGACGTCCGAAGACAGTCTCCAGGGCATTGATTATTGACTGACAGCTCACTCCATTGGCTCCGAATGGCTTTACTGCAGCTCGTAAATGATAGAATATGTTTCAAAAGAGATCTCTGAAAGTCCGAGCGTTGGTGCACTTCTAATAAGAGCATCTTTTTGTTTGCACTAGCACTTGCACATTCAGAAATCTTTTCTCTGTATGTTTTTTTTTTACCAATTTAACTTTTTTTTTTTTTTTTTTTGTTAATTACTTTATTTGTACAGGCTCAATCGAATAAACTTTACAGAGCCAAGTTATCATTTTCTTTATACATTATAAATGTCTTAAATCTAAAATTAAAGGATTGGAACCGATTACTCGCGGTCTTCTCGAGGTTAGTGGATGACAATTGTTTGGATCGGGAGAGGGAAAAGGAGATTTGGTATATGATTTATGATTAAAAAAAATCTCACTATTTCTAAAACATATACTTAATCCTATCGACGTTATACCAACTCTGTAATTATACAATTATTACAGAAACAAATCTACAAAAAAAATACACACACATACAAAACACAAACTAAACACAAGGTTAATCAAACTTACAATCTATGGTTAATATTCTTCAAGAAAACATATATGAGTTGCATAAACTCCAGATCGCGTCTAGCCAAAATATCCCGAACTGGAACATTAGGTTGTCTACCTCGAGCCCGAAGGGAATCGTACAACTCGGATCTGACTCCACGGTGCTCAGCACATGACCAAATAATGTGATCTGCGTCCTGGTAACCTTGTCCACATTCACAGAGATTACTGTCCCCCAGCTCAACACGGAACAAGTGAGCGTTT